>NC_136068.1:1202953013-1203428956 GCF_964261635.1 Lissotriton helveticus | reverse complement strand
AGGCGATATGTGTGGGGTTCGGGGCTCATCAGGGCCTAGCAATGTCTGGGTGTCACCTGGGGTGTCCGTGGGGGTGTCTTTTGCATGTGTGAAGTCATTAAGGAGCATCGACCACTCCATGGATATGGGATTTCGCCTTATGCCTCGTGGTTCCTGCCGGCGGATGGAGTGCTCCTCGGCCGCACCCCATTTTTTGGGCACTTCCACCATGCCTCTATGAACCCCCAACCATGGTGTTATGTTTTAAATTCTGAGTTTGAGCTTTTCCAGTGTTGCAAAGTCATCCCCTGCCCTGGGCACCCTCCTCAACTGTTGGCCGACTTCTACTGGTGGTAACTGACTCTGGGCTCTGCCTAACCACGCCCAAGGCCAGTGCTATGCTGAAAGAGACACTTAAAAATACAGTGAAAACACCTACATACACTATGGGTTAGAGTATCACTATGATTGGCATGACCTCCCCTATAAGGCCCTAGTACATGATAGAGCAGGGGGATTATAACTACCTCTAAGTCCCTATTATATAGTAGGGCATGGCAGTTTAGAGGCCAGCAGCCTTTTCTACACTTGTATGTGTGCACTTCTGAAGCCTAAGGTCAGTTTAAACACAGTCCTGTGTAGCAGGACTGCTATTAAAATGCAATTTGTGCCCAAATTGACTTCTGTGTTTGGGGCACTTAAAAATTGATAAATTACAATATTGGGTCATATTAGGTATCCACAGAGTCAGGTATCTATAAAGAGGAAAACACACAAGATGATGGACGGAATGTTGCACAATGGCAAAACATTCACCCCCAGTCACAGATCTGGATTTAATCCATCGTTATTTTGCTCACCAAGCCAACCCAGTTCAGACATGGCCAAATGCAAATCAGTCTTGACCCTGTGCCTCATGGGAACAGTCCAGCCTGAACTGCCAAACCATGTCTTTACTGGACCAGAATCAAGCATCCTAGGACAGGTTTCTGGCTATCAGCCGTCTTCAGCCAGGATAGCTTGACTCCAGTGGCTTAGTGAGCAAGGGACCCAGGTCTGGGCATACCGTTCCCACATAGGGTGAACAGCAAAACACACAAGATGATGGACGGAATGTTGCACAATGGCAAAACATCCACTGGAGTCAAGCTATCCTGGCTGAAGACAGCTGATAGCCAGAAACCGGTCCTAGGATGCTTGATTCCGGTCCAGGGAAGACATGGCTTGGCAGTTCCCATGAGGCACAGGGTCAAG
Source organism: Lissotriton helveticus (assembly GCF_964261635.1). NCBI lineage: Eukaryota > Metazoa > Chordata > Amphibia > Caudata > Salamandridae > Lissotriton > Lissotriton helveticus. The sequence continues at coordinate 1,203,427,723 of NC_136068.1, read as the reverse complement.
ACTGATTTGCATATGGCCATGTCTGAACTGGGGTGGCTTGGTGAGCAAAATAACGATGGATTAAACCCAGATCTGTGACTGGGGGGTGAATGTTTGGCCATTGTGCAACATTCCGTCTATCATCTTGTGTGTTTTGCTGTTCACCCTATGTAGGAAGGGGATGCCCAGACGTGGGTCCCGTGCTCACTAAGCCACTGGAGTCAAGCTATCCTGGCTGAAGATGGCTGATAGCCAGAAACCGGTCCTAGGATGCTTGATTACGGTCCAGGGAAGACATGGCATGGCAGTTCGGTCTGGACTATTCCCATGAGGCACAGGGTCAAGACTGATTTGCATACGGCCCTGTCTGAACTGGGGTGGCTTGGTGAGCAAAATAACGATGGATTAAACCCAGATCTGGGGGTGAATGTTTGGCCATTGTGCAATATTCCGTCTATCATCTTGTGTGTTTTATCTATAAAGAGGACCCTTATAAAATGAGATTTATATGTCCTTGGTTTAGTGAAATTGAACATTGCACTCCCCACATTGTAGTAAAGTGCTTCCCAAAATCGAATTTTGTGCTAGGAGCACTGTAAAGTGAGGATCTGCAATATTTTGATTTAATCAGAGCCCTTAAAGTATTTTCTAGATGTTCCAGGGGTGGGCGCCCTGTGGGAATAAGCAGGGTCCTTCTATAACGTGTTCTACAGGTTCTGGAATTGGAGAAATTGCCCAGTTCATTTTTCCATTGCAGATCCTCAGCCCATAGGTTAACATTCCAAGCGATTATTAATTAATAACTAGAGAAAGGAAAGCCATAAAACTAGGATTAAAGGACTCAGTTGAATGGTAATGACAAATGTACAGAGAAGAAGTTATAAGACTTTCTTGTCTGTAAGCCAAAATGTAGCCCTCTAGTGCTCTGCCTTGATTGGTCAAAGATAAAGTGGTCGAGCCTGGCTTTTTGAAGAGGTATTAAATAGCCCCTGGGGTTAGGAAGCCTTTCTGGGAGGAGAGGTTGCCGGGCATAGGAATGCCAGAGCCAGAGTGAGGGGTAGAAAAAAAAATTCTTCAAGGGAAGGAGGAGACAAGCTGGAGAAACCAGTTACATTTACACCTCCCCCCCCTGCTCCACAGCCAGATGGGGGATTAAGGAGTAAATCCCAGATGTAAGGGGAGTGGACCTATGCAGATGAAGCCATCCTGTAGGCTGGTTTAGTTAGTTCTACTCCCTCTGCTGGAAATTCAACCATGATGCATTTTGGAAAAATGGTGCCCTCTGGGAGAAATAATGCCACACTTTAGAGGATCTGGTCATACCATGGGGTATTGCACTGTACCTCATTGGACGGGAGTGACCTCCTGCTTGACCCAGAGTACTTGGAATAAATATCTGAGAGGGACAGAGCCTCTCAGATGATACTGTTTGAAACTTGAGCGAAGAAGGGTCCCTGCTGAGGAGTTTGATTTGCACCACACAGGCCCTGCACTCAAAAGATTGCACCTGGTGCACAATCTGGAACTACAGCCCTGTGGACTACCATGCTTCAAAAGGACTAAAGAGTGGACTCCCTGCAAGCTACAGGTTAGCAAAGTTCACCTGGACCATCACCACCAAGAAAACCCAGCCTGTAGAACTACCAGTAAATTTGTAAGGGTTTTGTCCAAGTGGAGTGTAGGAACTAGAGTCTCAAACTTTCAAGGACCATCTTGGAGATTCCAGACCCTTGGAGTAAGGTTTGGACATGTTGGGAACCTTTGGGGAACTTCAGGAAAACGTACCAGAGGTTTGGAGAAGTTTGGAGCAACTTTGGAAAAAAGCTCCATTAGTGGACCGACTTGACCTGGCCAGCCAAGTCAGCGACCCTCAACTACGAGCTGGCCTGCCATCCAGGTTCATCCCCCTGAAAAGCTCCAGAGGTCTGACTTCCAGAGTTTGACCAAACATAGGCGGAAACCCAAGCCGGCGAACTCCCATCAAATCCAGCCTGGTAAAGAGCATTGAGAGACCCCGCAAGAAAAAGCTCAGTAAAAGTTTTTAATTCCGAACGTAGAAAAGGTGACCGGGACCAACCTTGAGAGCCAAGCAGCCCACCTTCAACTGCGAGCCGGTCTGGATCCCTGTCTCGTCCTGCTGGAAAGCTCCGGAAATCAGACTTCCATAGGTTTGACCGGGAGCTCATCGTAAGGCAAGCCGGCAAACCCTCACCGAACCTGGTCTGGCTGAGAACTTCGAGGGACCCTGGGAAGAAAAGCTCCAGAAAACTTTCTAAGTCAGAAGGTAAAAACTTTGACCGAGACCTACCGCAAAGGGTAGCCGTGCAGGGCTCCATCGCAGTTGGCCTGAAACGTTGACTTTAAGCCGTTCTAGCGCAACCAGATATCCCAATAGGCGCTATAGGTTTCTATGTGCTATATAGTGCTAAATCTTTAAAAAGTCATATCTCTGGTTCCCTACATTGGATTTTTTCATTTAAAAGGTAAAACTATTTCCTACTTTTATAAATTGGTGTTGGATTTTTATTATGTGTTATGTCTTAATTATTTACTGATTTTGTGTTTTTAAATGCTTTAAAGACCTATCTTTGAAGCTAAGCTGGCTTGCTTGCAGCCAAGCTGCCAAGGGTTGAGCATGGGAATAATTTTCCTAGACCAGTACTGATCCATATATTGAGGTAGTGGCCTTATTGCTGGGGACTGATATACATTTGCTCCTACTAATAACCCACTTCCCAACATCTAGAACAAGCACTCTTAAACTATACTGTCTACAAGTATGGATGACATGTGACTCCTACACCTTGTAGTCCTCGGTCTTATGTAACATTCTATACACTGATTTACACACCTATGATTAATTGTCTCTCTTTAGTGTGTGTGATGTAAAGTGCTGACACCCTACACTGGTATGAGTGGTACTATATAACTAATTAAATGCATCTGAGAGAGTGGTTATGGAGACTTCTGCTGCACTATTAAAAGGTGGTAGTGAGGGAATCCATGGCGGAGCTGGATTGTTGAATACCAAGGCTGTCTATCTGGTTTCAGCTCCTGGCTACTTCATCCAGCAACATAGTCTCCCTTCACATTATCTCACTCTTGAAGCTTCTTTCTCATCTTTGCTTTCTCCCCTTTCCATATGTCCCTTCCTCCTTCTGCCCACTTGATGCCCTTCTCTCTCTTGTTCTTTTTTTTTAAATGTATCAGTAAAAAAACAAAATGCAGTTGGGCCTCACCTGCAGCCACCAGCTTAAATTAAGCATCATCAGTTTGCAGCTCACAAAGGGAATGCCAGAGTGGCTTGTCTGACCCTTTCTGCATTTTATCTCCAGATACATCATTTTATCTCCTTTCTGCAAGACACAAGGACCCCAGCCCATGGGGGCCCATAGCATATCATAGAACCATTACCTATGACCAAAAACAAGAGCCACAGGGTCAACATCATATCAGAGTCCCTTTCTACCCAAAACGGTCTCCCAAGTTAACTGTTCTTACTCAGCACAGCTGACTCTGGTGTTAATCTGAGCCCATTTCAATATATCATCTCCTATCCTTGTTACTTCTGCTGGGTTACCTACATTACTATTTCCATCAGAGTGAATGCTGCTTCAGAGCAACACCAGCTACCGGTCTCTTGTCTGGAATTGATGGAGGGTTCCACTACTAAAGAATTCTTGCCAACTGCACTGTGCACAGCTTCTGCTGTTTCTAATTCATGCCTCTCCCCACGTACCATCCCACAGTATGCAAGAATATAGAGCCTCTACAGGCAGGACTTGTTGCTTGAACCCTATGCCATTGAATTTGCATTCAGCCACGGGCCGTGCAGGTAAGAGCAGTGGGGCCGGGTTGGGGGGAGGGTAGGGGGCGGGATTCAACAGATGACCACAAGGGAAAATAAAATAATTACATTTTCCTCGTCATCTGTCGAAATCCTCCTCCACCCGGCCCCACCGCTCGTACCAGCATGGGCAATGGCTGTTCGCATGAACTGTATTTGCAAAGTGCATTCGGAGTGCTTTGCATGGTCAAAGGCAGAGATCCAACCAGAGAGTGAATCCGGATGGGAGATGCTGGGTTCTGCAGTGGGAGGTGGACTCTCTACTTTGTTGGGATGTAGTGCTCTTTAAAGATATGCATCTTCATCTCCTTCCTAACTTGAAGCAAAGGCTGTGGCCGAATGGGAATTCGATGGCATGGGGTGTTCAAGCAACAACTCCTGCCTGTAGAGGCTCTATATATTCTTGCATACCAATGGGAGGGTACGTGGGGGGTGCCATGAATGAGAAACAGCAGAAGCTATACACAGTTAAGTTGCAAGCATTCCTGAGTGTGTGGATGGGGTAGGCCTGTTTCCTCGTTGTTTTATTGGTTCTTGCACGTCTTTGTCCCCCTGAGTAAGGGTGTATGAATATGTCCCTGACAAGCCCATTGATAATTTTGCATTGTTTGTTAGATATGACCTACATGACTGGGCCTAATACTGCAGATGAGGCCTCACCAGTGCTGTTCACAGAACTTACACCTGTCTGCTAAGTTTGCACCCCGATATCCAATCCAGAAGTATTCATACTGGCCCCACGTTGTTGACAAGTGAATTCCACAGAATGCATTCTATTAGAGCCATCATCCCTCTGTCATCCTGGACCCAGATTCATGCCTAGAGCTGTTATGCTCCTAGCTTCCACTTGGCCACATGTCATATGTAGGCTCTTCAGGCCATTTTGGATTTGTGGCCCACTTCACTTTGCATGCCTGGATTTCAAAGTCCATGCCTATAGTAGGAAATGTAAAACCATAAGTACCAGAATGCAAACGGCTGCTGGCTAAAGATCCACAACTGGCTGATGACCTCACCTGTGATTTTTGTCCACTTGGAGCTTTAAAATGTAAAGTTACTCAGCTGCAAATCCAATTTGTAGTCCCCAAAAGAATAGTTTTTTCCTTGAAAGCCCACTTGAGTGTCCCTTATTTAAGAAGACCCACAGCTGTCACAGACAAAGACAAAGAGACATCACAAAGGGCATGTGGTGCGAAAGCACTTGACACATATTTTATTAAGAAGATGCCCTAGCAGGCCTACGATTTCTAAAGTTGGACGGGGCGGCAACTGGTGCAATGGGGTCATAAGAGCTACTCACATTTCGATTGTTGGTGCAATACTGTGAGCAAATCTCTTGCACTTTTTATGATTAACAAACACAAGAACAGGCCTAAGTGGAAAGATTATGTTTTAATTTGGGAACATTGTCAGGCCATTAATGATACAGACTTGATAATGAGGCAACTTGGTTTACACTTGGCATGCCTGCAAAAAGGGGCCTCATATTTCTATCCAGGTTCAGAGTGGTACTGCCTGAATAAGTGTGGCTTACTTTTAATGTTACCAGAGGGCTCCATAATATCATCAGAGACACAGTGCTCAAGTCATGGGCTTTACCTTTTCCTGACATTGCTCTCAGGTGTATTAGTCCACCTGGTTAAGCTTATGTAATGCAAGACTATCTATCCCAGAATGCATTATTGTGTTTAAGGAAAGTCGGGGTCAGAAAAATAGCATTTTCCTGGAACCTTTACTAGGCTTCTTAATGAAATAGGAAGGCACATGAGAAAGGGCCATATGCAGTCTGTGATTCCTAATTTCAAGCCCCAGCTCCCACCTGAGCCAACTGTGATCTGTGACTGCCGAACTTAACCCCACCGTCAGACTCTGATAATACTTCAGTTTGTTCGAAACATAATAAGCAGGAAGCGGGGGTCGAAGTGGGGAAAAAAAAAGTAGGAGAACTGTGGACGGAGAATCAGAGGGCGAGAATAACCTGAGATTTCGGTCTGTGGGCGGAGTCAGAGGTGTGGTCAGAAAGAGCAAAACTTCCCTATTTTTAGTATTTCTTTGGCATTTCACTGACCAGTTAATTCAACCAATAGATACACATGTTTATTTAAGGTTAAATATGAGTTATTGACATTAGAATACAATCACAGAGTGGGATATGTTTTCAATCACAGAATGTGCCAAATACACTTAAAAGTGGAATCAAAAGCCATTTGTCTCCGAGCCATGGAGTTTCTGTCATCAGCACTTCTCCTCCCTTATTCCACAACAGCAGTTCAAACATGAATGGCAAAATATCCTAGTTTGCAAATGTTTTCCACTTAATTATGTCTGTACCATATTTACCACATCATATATCATCCGCTGCATTATCTAACAATTTCACCCAAAAAATCGTTTGTAGCTCAAACAGATCACAAATTACTATAAAAATGTGACTTATGTTGCTGCAAAGTGGAGGGCCCATTTCAAAGGTTGACTAGTCCCCTTTCTCACTGCTGCATTTGTATGTTACACATGTACTAATGAGGCAAACACTTTGAAGAGGCTGTTAGCATGTATAAATAAAGTTTCATAAAATGTACTGCATTACTCTGTAGCTTTTTTTACTGAATAATTTAGTCAACATTGCTCCCTAATGTTTCCCTCCATTGCTGCATAACTCTAGTGCCCCAAAAGCAGGCAGCACATGTTAAAAGTGCTTGTGCATGAAGCAGAGACCATGAAGTTTGCAAAATTACTTTGGTGTGCATGTGAATCCTACATTGACAATCCTTTGTAAGTTGCACTACTACTACTGAAAAAGGGCAATGGAGGTACCAAAGGGTGAGGTGGACGGGTCTCAAGGGTCTTGTGACCTCAATGACAAGAGTCATTGTCGCTCTAGGGTGTGCTTCTTCGTATGCCTGCCCGCAAGACTGGAGGTGAACTTCAGTATTGATTGTGGTGGACAGGCATTCAAGGTTAAGCATACTTGCCACCGCAAGGGTCCACCTGCCTGTGCTAATACACCATAGTTTCTAAGGTTTATCGGGGCCTTCTAAGGTGTATCACGGGAATGTGCTCTGTCAAGAGAGTGAGTTGATGGACTTGTCATGAAGGCTGAACCTGGTTCTCCAGTTAAAAATTTGGCAGCTCTGGTCAAAGTGCCACATCCTCTCCCCCACTGAACACCATACTGCCCCACTGGGACAAACTAGCAATGCCTTCAGCTACAACCCAATTCTGCTGCGACTCAATTTAATTATGCACTAGACAAGAGTAATATGCTGCCTGAAAAAAAAGTAATAACGTCCTGGAAAAAGTAAACACTCATAGGAAATGCAAGGATAAGTAAAGCATGTGAAATGTAAGCAGGAACAACATGATTACCTTAACACTTTTACACTCATTATTCAGTCATCAGTGAGTGATTGTGCCTGAAAAGTTCAGGACATGAATACAAGACCCAGAAGGGGCCGGTTTCAATGTTCATTGCTAATATTCTTACAAAACTTAAGTAGTTTGCTTTAAAAATACCACATCCCGGAACACATAGCAGCGTTACATATTTTATAATCTAAAATAATGAAAACTGTTGAAAAAGATCACATTAAATGTTTCCCACTCCACCCATCAACCAGATATTGCAGTCCCTCTAGGTATGGTGCTCTTCCCCACCCTGGGAAAACAATGTTGTTCAAAGAAAGAAGGTAAAAAGAAAGTAGTGCTTTACTGGCAAACTCTGTAAAGTGGCCCTAATGTGTGTGGTTGTAAATAACACCAATCAGGCCTGTCTGTGACCAGTGTTTATCACTTTAATTAGTTATTTAACTATTTTTCGTATTTTTATACTTTTTTCTCTTCTTCCAAGATTGCCCTTTGGAATAGAAAAAGGTCAGAAAATTATGACATTTCCATCCAAAGTGTTTCTTGCTTTTTTGGAAACATTTTACAGGGGAACAAATAAAGGAAAGGAGAGGCAAGAGACGGTAAGTGCTGTCAATTGAAAAAAGCAGGTGAGGAGGAGCGAGACAGAAAGAGAGGGAGGAATAAAGAAAGAGAAAGGAGAGGAGGGCAGCTGCCAGAGGCAGAGCAGGAGAATTGGACAATTCTCTGTGCAGAAAAGAAAAGAGACAGGGTTTTTTCCTTCTCTGCCTGTCTCGGAATGGCCGAGCCTTACTGCAGCATAACAAAGTGGAGAGGGCGGGTGGCCTCTGTAACTGGAGGCATATCACAGGTAAAGTGCAGGGCCATTAACGGTAGCGCTTTCGCGTGCTAATGGCACTGAGAGTCACAAAAGGGAGAGAGGAAATGATTTTGTCCCCTCGTCCCCCCACCCCCCCACTCCAAAATCTGGGGGATATATCCCCAGCGCCCCCCACACTTCCTAAGCCCATAGATGCCTGGACGAGAAAGGATGGGTTAGAGCTTTGCAGTGTGTAGGCAGGGAAAAATGCTGTCGCAAACTTTGGAGTAATACTAAGTTGTATGGGATTTCCATCAGTGTTGCCATAGTTAAGACTAAAGTCGCCTAGGTACCTGCCAAGTATAATTTCTTTTGAGGAAACTTTCTGAAAACTGGTTGGGGGAATTTGTTCCGAGTTTGTGCAGGTGATAAATGGTTAATAGAACAATTGTGCTCAGTTGGGAAAAGAAGAAGGTAATTTTCAGGCATTGGAAATTCTAATAGATTCGCGTCAATGCCTCCTAATTAATGATGTCAGCAATTATGATTTTGAATAATGAAGGAAATCAATAATAGATTGGGAATGTGTGTTAAATCATGATTACATGATGCAGAGAATACACAGATGCATAGAAGCTTGGCAACGGATGACAGAAAGATTAAAGATAAAGGGCCATATGTAGGTAGCTAAATACCGGTCGGTAACGGCCGAAACATGGTAAAATAGCCGTTACCGACTGGTATTTAGGTCTTTGAGATGTAGGAGGCCAAAAATAAGGATTCGGTAAATATGAATCGGAAAATACCGATTCATCTTTACCGAACCAGAAATACCGAATCGGTAATTACCGAACTCTTATTTACCGATTCGGTAAATAAGAAACGGAAAAGATGAGATTTGAGATGTAGGTAACTTTGAAAATACCGAATTGCATGAAAATCGGTATTTAAGAGTCGGTAATTAACATGGATTGAAAGCAGGTGGTAACCAGGTGCACGCCATAAAATAGGCCCCAGATAGTGTGACCAGAATGGCGGCATTCTATGTGATAGCAAGGCGGCTACGGCTACAGGCAGCAGGAGAAAAGATCTGGAGATGGGAGGAGCAAGTCTACAGACAGCGGATCACACTCTTTCAACTTACTGAGGCAGAGATCCATGAAAGGTACAGGCTACACCCCCACACCATCCTGGACTTGATAAGGGACCTGCACCCACTCCTGGAGCACCCAAAAACAAGGGTGCATGCCATACCACCACATGTTCAGGTGCTCTGTAGCCTACACCTGCTTGCAGTTACCAGCGGGTGATAGCTGCGATAGGTGGTGTGTCCCAGAGCTGCCTGTCCCGTTTCTTCAGGAAGTTCCTGGAGGCCATGATGCAGAGAATGCATCATTACATCAGCTTCCCTGACACACATGCGGAACTGTTAAAGACCAAGACTGACTTCTACCAAATGGCAAACTTCCCACATGTCCTCGGCTTCATTGATGGCACACACATCCCAATCTGCCCACCTGCAGCCACAGAGTACATTTACAGGAACAGAAAGTCCACCCACTCAATAAATGTGCAGGTAATCTGTGATGCCAACAACTTAATCACAGACATTGTGGCCAAATTCCCAGGAAGCACCCACAACTCCTACATCTTTCATAACAGTGGGATCTACACACGCCTGACAGCGGGGGAACTCGGAGAAGGATACCTGCTAGGTAAAACACTGTGACACACCCTGATAGATATTGCAGTTGTAGGTGTTGTTGCGCATGTGATTAATGGCTCTCTCATTTCCACATAGGTGATAACGCATATGCCGTCCACTCGTTCATCCTGACACCCTACCTGAACCCATCAACCCCGAGTGAGAGACGATACAACGTGGCACACAAATCAACTCGCAACGTTGTGGAGTGCACCTTTGGGCTGTTAAAAATCAGGTTCCGCTGCCTCCACAAAAGTGGAGGCGCACATCAGTACTCACCCCTCATCTGCTGTAAGATCATAGCAACTTGCGCAATGTTGCACAACCTTGCTACAAAGAAAGGAACAGAAGTGGAATTAAGTGATTATGAGGACCACGATGATGAATGTGCACTGCCTGAGCCCAACACAGCAGGAGTGGCGCCAGCAACAGATGGAAGACAGAGACGGGCAGAGATCACACACAACAATTTCTAAGTAAGTAAGGAGACACAGCCAGGTGTAGTATGTACACAACGTAGTTTAATTTTTTGGCACTACGCCAGTACACAAAGGCACAAATATGCAAGACCAATTGTAGCCATCCATTCTGGAAGTCCTGGGTTACTTCACCAATTCCAGGTCAGGAAGTGTGGGTAGCATCAGTTTTTGCGGCCACGCCTACTGGTGCCGGATGACATTGGCTGGCTGTACTCACTGGGTGCGTCGGCAGTGGCAGCCCCATAGAGCCTGCTGCTCCTCCGTATGTCAGTAATAGGGGGGGTTGTCATGCTGCTCCTACTGGTGCTCTCCTCGCTCTTACCCACACCTAGAGCAACAGTATGTGCCGACTGCGCAGTCAGCAGCACCTCAACAGCACTTGTCACCCTCACAAGGCCCCTGGAGACTTCACTGCTGCTGTGTGCCAGTCCCTCCTGCATGTTTACACATCGCCTGCAAAGCAGGGAAGTGGCAGTGGCCAGGCAGTTGACTGCCCTTGTATGTCGTTCTGCCCGATGCCTCTCTTTCCGCCTTGCTGCCCTGTCCTGGTCAAGCTTGCTGCACCAGAGCAGTACAGACTGGGACATGTCCCGGATGCCCGCAGCCATCTCTCTACTCCCCTCCGCCATTGAGCTGATGCCCTTTTCAATGTTTGTCATATTCTCATTCAGGTGCCTCATCTGGCGTTGTACCGACTGGATGGCCTTCCCCTGCATGCGCTGTACTTTGACCATGCTACTCTCCAGTCCACAGAAGACACTGGGACCCTCACCATGTTGCAATTCACTGCTATCTCTGGCCCTGCGGTGTCTGACACCTGTGCGGGCCCCCTTGGCACTGGACTGCTGATTGGCAGTGCTGTCCTCACTGGCCACGGTTGATGTATCACCCCCCACCGTGTCTCCTGCTGATGACTCCATTTTTATTAGTGTGGCAACTACATGCCTCTTGCTTTTTTGGACTGCAGGTATTGTGACAGCCGGTGATGCAAGCAATTCAGGTGAGGACAGGAGTAGAGGGGAGCCAAAACGCTCTGGGGAGGCCTGCAGCTGTGGTGACGCTAGAAGGTCTTGGGAGGCTGGCTGTGCAGGTGGTGCAGCAGTTTCCTGGGTGGTATTCCCTGCACTTGTGCTCGCCTCCTGTGTGTCTTCCCTCTGTGGTGCACTGCCTTCCTTCTCCTTGGTACGCCTCCGAGATGTCTCGAAATTCGTACATTAGCTCTGTGGTCCTGCAGCCCTGCTTATACAATTAAATTCTGATCTCTGAAACAATGTTGCTATTGCCTCAGCTTATCACTGATGTGTGCCCATTGCCTTGTTGCTTGGTGTGCTGTCTGACATGGTAGGTGTTTCTATGATTACATCTCCCATAATGCATTGCTGGTGTATGTTGCTACCTGTACTAGAGTCGGGTTAACACCACCACATAGGGGAAGTGGAAAGGGAAGGGGATGGGGTGGGGGTGATTGCTGTGCATGCTTCTTACCTTTTCTGGTGGCAGCTCGAGCTGAGCTGTCTGCATCTCCCACACCACAGACGCTGTCTGGTTCAATGGTGGACTCCACCAGCTCCTCAAGCTCAGTCAGGGCAGGTGCCCTGTTCTTCCCTCCTCCAGTCAGGTTTGCCTGTTTGTGGAGCTCAGCCATCTTTTGCTTTGTCAAGCTCCGGAGGTCGTATCACCTCTTCTTCAGGTCGTCAATCTCCTGTGTGGTCACTCCGATGGCATTAACTTTTGACAGTATTGCCAGCCAAATCTTCCTTTTGGCAGATTCTGCCACCAGCAGGGACTGCTTCCCAAACAATTTAATGTGTTCCTTTACTACCTCCTCCACAAGGACCTGCAGCTCCATGGTGATGAATTTAATCTTTCTCTTCCTCTCTGCACCTTCACTCTCAGTGTCTTTGCTTGACATTTTTTCACTTTCCCAGGAGTAAAGTTTTCCAGTGGCTCAAGGGCTCTGCTCTGCTCTAACAGCCTCTCCAGCAGTTTCAGATGGCTTGCACCTGCATGGGTGTGGCCACTTTCTGGTTGGGAGGAGGGGTGATTGGCTGAATCCTGTTTTTTTTCTGATTTGGAATAGCCGATTCGGTATTTACCGATTGGTGTTGGGGATTCGGTATTTAATTTATTTACCGAATTGTACCAATTCGGTAATTGTTACCGAATTATTACCTACATCCCAAATAACGATTTCTTATTACCGATTCGGTAAAATTCGTTAAAAATCGGTATGCTGTCACTTGAAAAAAGCAGGTGAGGAGGAGCGAGACAGAAAGAGAGGGAGGAATAAAGAGAGAGAAAGGAGAGGAGGGCAGCTGCCAGAGGCAGAGCAGGAGAATTGGACAATTCTCTGTGCAGAAAGGAAAAGAGAGAGGGTGTTTTCCTTCTCTGCCTGTCTCGGAATGGCCGAGCCTTACTGCAGCATAACAAAGTGGAGAGGGCGGGTGGCCTCTGTAACTGGAGGCATATCACAGGTAAAGTGCAGGGCCATTAACGGTAGCGCTTTCGCGTGCTAATGGCACTGAGAATCACAAAAGGGAGAGAGGAAATTATTTTGTCCCCTCGTCCCCCCACCCCCCCACTCCAAAATCTGGGGGATATATCCCCAGCGCCCCCCACACTTCCTAAGCCCATGGATGCCTGGACGAGAAAGGATGGGTTAGAGCTTTGCAGTGTGTAGGCAGGGAGAAATGCTGTCGCAAACTTTGGAGTAATACTAAGTTGTATGGGATTTCCATCAGTGTTGCCATAGTTAAGACTAAAGTCGCCTAGGTACCTGCCAAGCATAATTTCTTTTGAGGAAACGTTCTGAAAACTGGTTGGGGGAATTTGTTCCGAGTTTGTGCAGGTGATAAATGGTTAATAGAACGATTGTGCTCAGTTGGGAAAAGAAGAAGGTAATTTTCAGGCATTGGAAATTCTAATAGATTCGCGTCAATGCCTCCTAATTAATGATGTTATGTTATGTTATGTTATGTTAGGGTTGTTTTGTAAAGCGCACGTACGCCCGTGGGCTTCATGGCGCTGTTGAAGTAGGAACCTAACACAACAACTTACTGAAAATAAGCCTGTCTGAACAGCCAAGTTTTATAAGAACGTCTAAAAGTTAGAAAGTCTGGGCTGAGCCGAAGGGAAAGTGGTAGGGAGTTCCATAGGACAGCAGCTAAGTAATGGAAACAGCTGCCGCCCTGACGCTTTCTCCTGTAAGAGGGAACAACCAGCAAGTCTTTATTGATGGATCTAAGATTGCGAGTGGGCTTGTATTTGGAGACCAACTGATTGATGAACTGAGGCCCTATGTTTTGTAGACTCTTGTATATGATACAGCCGGACTTAAACATGATTCTTTGAGATACAGGCAGCCAGTGTAATTGTTCTAGGCCAGGCCTGATGGAACACCGCCTAGGTTGTTTAAGAACAAGTCTGGCTGCCTGGTTCTGCACTAGTTGGAGTCTTTTTAAAAGGCCAGATGGAAGGCCCAGGTACAGACTATTAGAAAAGTCCAGCCTGGAGAGTACCAGTGCGCTGGTGACCTGGATAAGGGCTGAGTGTGTCAGAAATTGTGCAATCTTTTTTATTTTCCTAATCTGGTAAAAACTAGCAGAAACAACTGCTCCGACTTGAGCTTTTAATGAAAGATCCGATGCAAGTGTAACACCCAAGCTCTTCACTGAAGAAGCAGGGACTGGGGCAGGACCAAGGCTCAAAGGCCAATAATGAGGGCCCCAGCTGATACTGCTGTCCCCGGGAAGAATTAACTCGGTTTTACCCGGGTTGAGCTTGAGGTGGTTTAAGCTCATCCAGCGTTGTATCATAAGCATAGTTTGGTGAAAGTGGGCGACTGAATCAGGAGTATTCAGAGGGAAAATTAGCTGTAAATCGTCAGCATAATTCAAGATTGTGACATTGAATTGTTTTAGGAGGTGAAGGAGGGGGCGCAGATACAAATTGAAAAGCAAAGGGGAAAGTGAGGATCCCTGTGGGACCCCACAAGTGGAGGTGGTTCTTGAAGCAGTGAAAGGCCCTAAGCGAACCGCTTGAGTGCGGTTCGAGATAAAGGAAGTGATCCACTCAAGGGCAGCGCCCCTGAGGCCGGCCTGCTCGACACGGCTAATTAGAATAGAAAAATCAACCGTGTCGAACGCGGCCGACAAATCAAGGAGAACCAGTGCCTGGTGGATGCCTTTATCCGCATTTGATCTTAATGTGTTTTGAACGGCCAAAATGACAGATTCCGTCGAGTGACAGGGACGGAAACCTGCTTGGTTAGTTTCAAGATAGTCACTATCCTCTATAAATTTGGAAAAGGATGTGGAGATGTGCGCTTCCAATATCTTCGACAAATATGGAAGTAAAGAGATTGGTCTATAGTTGACCAAGGCTTGAGGATCAGCCCCAGGTTTTTTTAATAGAGGAATAAGGAGGGCCTGTTTGAATCGGGGGGGGGACCATGCCACTCACCAGTGAGGAATTCAGTACAGATAGAATAGTTTGAGGCAAGGTTTGTCCTATTTCTCTATATATATGTGGAGGACAAACATCCTCAGGGGAGCCTGATTTAACTCGGGTAAGCAGTTGGGACAGCAATTTGTTGTCAATTGATGGGAAAACTTCAAGTGTGTGAGGATTGAAAAAAGCGTCCTCCAATGAAGGAGGGACCGGGGAGTTGATAATGCCTTGTTTTATATCCAGAATTTTATTGATGAAGAATGTGTTTAAAGAATCGCACATATCTTGAGTGGGGACAACAGGAGGAACAGTTCTATCGCTGTCACACAACTCGTTCACCATCTTAAAGATATCTTTGCTTTTGTTTTGCGAATTTGCAATAAGCTCAGAGAAATAAGTGGTTTTCTGTGACGAGATGGATTTTTGATACTCTTTGCGAGCAGCGCGGTAATTCTCCCTATCCTGCTTAGAATAGTTAGATCTCCAGATCCGTTCTTTTTTACGGACTGCAAGTTTTTCCGCCTGCAATTGTGGGGTAAACCATCTGTGTGTGTTATTCGGGCGGGAGCGGGGAGGGAGAGTCCATGGGGCGTGCAGATCTGCAGCACCTCCAATCCAATGGAAAATAGATTCCTCCATCTCGTCTGGACTACCTCCAATAGAAGGTAAGGTTGTAATTAGCGAGTGTAGAAAATCAGGAGTACTGATACTCTTCCATTTCCTAATTTTCCCCAGTTTCTGGGGTCTCAAGGCCTTGTCACAGCTCGCCAAAACGGTGAATTGGATGAGGTAGTGGTCTGACCAGATGCATGGTTCGGCGACCAACGTGGATATATTAAGGTCATAGGACCATACCTGGTCAAGGCTGTGACCCTTCCGGTGAGTGGAAGACTCAATGTGTTGGCATAGGTTAAGGTCGACCAGGAGGTCTTTTAGTTCACCTGCTTGAGCATCTACTTCTACTGCGTCGAACCAAAGGTTAAAATCCCCTAAGAGAAGGGTTTTAGAATAAGTTGTAACCAGTGGGGCAAGTTGCTCCGCTAGGGCTGAGGGGAAAGCAGGCATGGAAGAGGGGGGACGGTAAATTAAAACAGTTAAAATAGCGCCACAGTCCGTATCAATTTTGAAGACAAGGTTTTCAATGCCTGGCAATTCAAGTGAGGGTAACAGTAGGGGTTTAAGGGAGTTCTTGAAAATGGCGGCAACTCCGCCACCTCTCTTGCCTGAGGGGTGGTTCACAGCAAAAATATAGTAGTCGCCAGGGAGAGTGGCCAGAATATCAGGTAGGGAGTCCTGGGTTAGCCAGGTCTCCGTCAGGTACAATATATCCGATTTTTCCTCCGTGAGTAATAGAAACAAATCTGTTTGATGTTGTACCATAGAGCGCGTATTAAGGTACATACAATTAAGGGTCTTGGTGAGGGGCGTAGGTGGAGTTTTGCCGACGTGCCGGGGGGTCTCGGGGGGTAGCTCAGGCACTACAAATATGTGCGAGGCAATGCCGTAAGTGCTAATGCGTTTACGTACATAAGGGACAACGATAGGGCATAGATGGTCGGGTGGTCTGAGAGCCTGAAGTTGCAAGCTCGAGTAAGCATATTTTTGGGCATGGTGCCTGGCCCCTGGCTCCGGATGTGCGCGGACGGGCGCAGACGGGCTTGGCTTCGGCGCGGCTTCGGCGCGCAACCGGCGCGCCCGCTGCGCCAGCCCGCTGCGCCGTCTGGTCCCTAGGCACATTATATAGGTGCGAGGAGGGCGGGAGGAAGGCGCGACTAGAGCGCTCCTCCTGCCTGACCCAAGATGGCGCCCACCGCCGCCGATTATCGGTCCAAGGCGGCTGGGCAAAGTAAAGAAGAGGTGGGTAGCGTGTTAGTGTGCCTGGCAATTATTATTTCCCCTAATCTTCAGAAAAGCCCCCCAGAGTTCAGAGAACACAGAAATGCTCCGCAAGTTAAAAAGTTAAAAATAGTACACAGCAATAATTCGGAACAGGTAAAAACAGTTGTCAGCAATTATGATTTTGAATAATGAAGGAAATCAATAATAGATTGGGAATGTGTGTTAAATCATGATTACATGATGCAGAGAATACACAGATGCATAGAAGCTTGGCAACGGATGAGAGAAAGATTAAAGATAAAGGGCCATATGTAGGTAGCTAAATACAGGTCGGTAACGGCCGAAACTTGGTAAAATAGCCGTTACCGACTGGTATTTAGGTCTTTGAGATGTAGGAGGCCAAAAATAAGGATTCGGTAAATATGAATCGGAAAATACCGATTCATCTTTACCGAACCAGAAATACCGAATCGGTAATTACCGAACTCTTATTTACCGATTCGGTAAATAAGAAACGGAAAAGATGAGATTTGAGATGTAGGTAACTTTTAAAATACCGAATTGCATGAAAATCGGTATTTAAGAGTCGGTAATTACCATGGATTGAAAGCAGGTGGTAACCAGGTGCACGCCATAAAATAGGCCCCAGATAGTGTGACCAGAATGGCGGCATTCTATGTGATAGCAAGGCGGCTACGGCTACAGGCAGCAGGAGAAAAGATCTGGAGACGGGAGGAGCAAGTCTACAGACAGCGGTTCACACTCTTTCAACTTACTGAGGCAGAGATCCATGAAAGGTACAGGCTACACCCCCACACCATCCTGGACTTGATAAGGGACCTGCACCCACTCCTGGAGCACCCACAACAAGGGTGCATGCCATACCACCACATGTTCAGGTGCTCTGTAGCCTACACCTGCTTGCAGTTACCAGCGGGTGATAGCTGCGATAGGTGGTGTGTCCCAGAGCTGCCTGTCCCGTTTCTTCAGGAAGTTCCTGGAGGCCATGATGCAGAGAATGCATCATTACATCAGCTTCCCTGACACACATGCGGAACTGTTAAAGACCAAGACTGACTTCTACCAAATGGCAACCTTCCCACATGTCCTCAGCTTCATTGATGGCACACACATCCCAATCTGCCCACCTGCAGCCACAAAGTACATTTACAGGAACAGAAAGTCCACCCACTCAATAAATGTGCAGGTAATCTGTGATGCCAACAACTTAATCACAGACATTGTGGCCAAATTCCCAGGAAGCACCCACAACTCCTACATCTTTCAGAACAGTGGGATCTACACACGCCTGACAGCGGGGGAACTCGGCGAAGGATACCTGCTAGGTAAAACACTGTGACACACCCTGATAGATATTGCAGTTGTAGGTGTTGTTGTGCATGTGATTAATGTCTCTCTCATTTCCACATAGGTGATAACGCATATGCCGTCCACTCGTTCATCCTGACACCCTACCTGAACCCATCAACCCCGAGTGAGAGACGATACAACGTGGCACACAAATCAACTCGCAACGTTGTGGAGTGCACCTTTGGGCAGTTAAAAATCAGGTTCCGCTGCCTCCACAAAAGTGGAGGCGCACATCAGTACTCACCTCTCATCTGCTGTAAGATCATACAAACTTGCGCAATGTTGCACAACCTTGCTACAAAGAAAGGTACAGAAGTGGAATTAAGTGATTATGAGGACCACGATGATGAATGTGCACTGCCTGAGGCCAACACAGCAGGAGTGGCGCCAGCAACAGATGGAAGACAGAGACGGGCAGAGATCACACACAACAATTTCTGAGTAAGTAAGGAGACACAGCCAGGTGTAGTATGTACACAACGTAGTTTAATTTTTTGGCACTACGCCAGTACACAAAGGCACAAATATGCAAGACCAATTGTAGCCATCCATTCTGGAAGTCCTGGGTTACTTCACCAATTCCAGGTCAGGAAGTGTGGGTAGCATCAGTTTTTGCGGCCACGCCTACCGGTGCCGGATGACATTGGCTGGCTGTACTCACTGGGTGCGTCGGCAGTGGCAGCCCCATAGAGCCTGCTGCTCCTCCGTATGTCAGTAATAGGGGGGGTTGTCATGCTGCTCCTACTGGTGCTCTCCTCGCTCTCACCCACACCTAGAGAAACAGTATGTGCCGACTGCGCAGTCAGCAGCACCTCAACAGCACTTGTCACCCTCACAAGGCCCCTGGAGACTTCACTGCTGCTGTGTGCCAGTCCCTCCTGCATGTTTACACATCGCCTGCAAAGCAGGGAAGTGGCAGTGGCCAGGCAGTTGACTGCCCTTGTATGTCGTTCTGCCCGATGCCTCTCTTTCCGCCTTGCTGCCCTGTCCTGGTCAAGCTTGCTGCACCAGAGCAGTACAGACTGGGACATGTCCCGGATGCCCGCAGCCATCTCTCTACTCCCCTCCGCCATTGAGCTGATGCCCTTTTCAATGTTTGTCATATTTTCATTCAGGTGCCTCATCTGGCGTTGTACCGACTGGATGGCCTTCCCCTGCATGCGCTGTACTTTAACCATGCTACTCTCCAGTCCACAGAAGACACTGGGACCCTCACCATGTTGCAATTCACTGCTGTCTCTGGCCCTGCGGTGTCTGACACCTGTGCGGGCCCCCTTGGCACTGGACTGCTGATTGGCAGTGCTGTCCTCACTGGCCACGGTGGATGTATCACCCCCCCCCACCGTGTCTCCTGCTGATGACTCCATTTCTATTAGTGTGGCAACTACATGCCTCTTGCTTTTTTGGACTGCAGGTATTGTGACAGCCGGTGATGCAAGCAATTCAGGTGAGGACAGGAGTAGAGGGGAGCCAAAACGCTCTGGGGAGGCCTGCAGCTGTGGTGACGCTAGAAGGTCTTGGGAGGCTGGCTGTGCAGGTGGTGCAGCAGTTTCCTGGGTGGTATTCCCTGCACTTGTGCTCGCCTCCTGTGTGTCTTCCCTCTGTGGTGCACTGCCTTCCTTCTCCTTGGTACGCCTCCGAGATGTCTCGAAATTCGTACATTAGCTCTGTGGTCCTGCAGCCCTGCTTATACAATTAAATTCTGATCTCTGAAACAATGTTGCTATTGCCTCAGCTTGCTTATCACTGATGTGTGTCCATTGCCTTGTTGTTTGGTGTGCTGTCTGACATGGTAGGTGTTTCTATGATTACATCTCCCATAATGCATTGCTGGTGTATGTTGATACCTGTACTGGAGTCGGGTTAACACCACCACATAGGGGAAGTGGAAAGGGAAGGGGATGGGGTGGGGGTGATTGCTGTGCATGCTTCTTACCTTTTCTGGTGGCAGCTCGAGCTGAGCTGTCTGCATCTCCCACACCACAGACGCTGTCTGGTTCAATGGTGGACTCCACCAGCTCCTCAAGCTCAGTCAGGGCAGGTGCCCTGTTCTTCCCTCCTCCAGTCAGGTTTGCCTGTTTGTGGAGCTCAGCCATCTTTTGCTTCGTCAAGCTCCGGAGGTCGTATCACCTCTTCTTCAGGTCGTCAATCTCCCGTGTGGTCACTCCGATGGCATTAACTTTTGACTGTATTGCCAGCCAAATCTTCCTTTTGGCAGATTCTGCCACCAGCAGGGACTGCTTCCCAAACAATTTAATGTGTTCCTTTACTACCTCCTCCACAAGGACCTGCAGCTCCATGGTGCTGAATTTAATCTTTCTCTTCCTCTCTGCACCTTCACTCTCAGTGTCTTTGCTTGACATTTTTTCACTTTCCCAGGAGTAAAGTTTTCCAGTGGCTCAAGGGCTCTGCTCTGCTCTCACAGCCTCTCCAGCAGCTTCAGATGGCTTGCACCTGCATGGGTGTGGCCACTTTCTGGTTGGGAGGAGGGGTGATTGGCTGAATCCTGTTTTTTTTCTGATTTGGAATAGCCGATTCGGTATTTACCGATTGGTGTTGGGGATTCGGTATTTAATTTATTTACCGAATTGTACCGATTCGGTAATTGTTACCGAATTATTACCTACATCCCAAATAACGATTTCTTATTACCGATTCGGTAAAATTCGTTAAAAATCGGTATTTAAGAAACGTCATTTGGGATTTACCTACATAGTAGTAAAAGTATGACTAAAGGTAGGAGCAAGCACATAAGAAAGAGGAAGTTGTTATAAAAAAGAATAAAAGTAGGAGTAATAGAAGAAATCGGAAGGAGTAAGTAGGAGTTAGAGTAGAAAGAAGAAACAGAGTAGGAGTAAAAGAGTAGGAGTGTGGATAGTAAAATTCGTAGGGGTAGATATAGAGGCAGTAGTGGGAATAAGAGAAGGGATAGGCTTGGGAGTAGGGGTGAGAATAGGAAGAAGCATAGGAGTGGGGTGTAGCTATCAACAGCAAATCAGATGTGGTAGCACGGGGGCCCAAGCATGTGAGGGGCACACTAATTTACTTGTTTGCAATGTGGCCCATATCGTCCTTGTTGGGCCACTGAGTAATGACAAGTAGGGGTAGGAGTGAAAGAAGAGGTAGACTCAAGGTGGCTATGAATAGGCTAGGAGTAGGCAAATGGGGAACACTTACAGTGGAGTGCAGTACAAGGACTCTTTAGAAGGATCAAAACACTTGATAACCAGAAGCAAAACAGAAAGGCGGAAATACTAATGTGGGATGATTCAAAATGTGATGGCTAAATCTGGTTGAACTGAAGCAACAAATGGTTGACATCTCTGTGGCATACAGCAACATCTGTTTCTAGGTCAGGTCTAAAAACAAGGCACATGACACATAAAACTCAATATCATTTGTTTTTGTTCACCCAGGCAGCTTGAGCTACTACTCTGTAAGAAGTGGAGGCTTCTGTCGCTCCCCTTTTCAGGTCCCCTCAACAGTTGTAAAATTGACCTGTTATAAGCTTACTCATAATTTCCAGCCGGTTTAAAGCCTGCCTAATTGGTTGGCTTTATTGTCACTCTAGGTAGCTGACTTCTGATTTGATGACTTGCCTTGTCCATCTTGTGTTTGTCCCTCTCCTGAACTATAGCTTCTTTACTTGTGTCCTTCCATTGCAACCACCAGCTCAAATTAAACACCAATATTGCATTTTCGCAGTACTTAATTTTTTATTGCTTTTATTTACCGACCCAAATGGTGCCTGTGTCACACCCATGCGCCAGGACAATTGCACACACAGGGCCAAAGTCTGGGGTACACGCAGGTACACAGCGGCCATCCACTGTTTTCACAGGGTGGATGCCGTCCCCCCCCTGCCAAGAAGTAGGGCCCTACAGAAATATGCTGAACTTGTCCCGGTGTAATTTTGAGACACCGGGACATGTTCAGCAGTGCCTGCAAATGGTCTGCTTTCCATTCCCAGCAGCAACGTGCAGGCAGCGAGGGGGCTTTTTTTTCACCTTCAGCTGGGCTGACGTTAAGGGGCCATCAGGCCTACTATTGTTTGAATATGCTGAGAGGTGGCCTGGAACCTCACACTTAAATGTAATTGCCACAGAGGGGAAACAAAGACACACAGCTTGTTATCTCTTCACGGGTACTTAAGAGAGGCATGCTTTTATCTTTGTTTCACTCCCTGTACATTAGATGCATGCACTGTAAGAATGGCAGATGTGTTGGTCTATCCCTGTATTTACAGAAATAACAATTTCAATAGCACTATTTTATTTCTTTTATAGTGCAACACAACCCAATGTAGGGTGTCAGAGCTCTTTACATAACATACACATTCTACATTGTAAATAAATCATGTACATGTGTAAATCAATGTAGAAGATGATTTAAATAAGACAGATTTAGAAGGTGCAGGAGTATGAAGGTGTCCTTCATAGCTCAATGTGCTATATTACAAGGATTACAATTTATGAACTGCAGGAAACAAAAGGATCTCTGTGTTAAAAGCAGTAACCCACTTACCTATCTACATAAAATAAGAATCTGTCTTCTGCATGTTACATGATGTGCTTAGCAGGAGACACATTAACTTTCTATACTACTTTGATTCAGATCTGGAACTTCACCAAACACGGATCTCTCCCACAAATGCGTTAACCTCCAGAGTTATCTCACCATTACTACCTTTCCCTGAGATTTACTAGGTACCTGTACTGCAGATGCCTTAACCCCATAAAATATTTTAAGATGCAGACTTTGCAGACAATTAACCAGAACAGTTCTACTACCATGCTTCTCCTTGCTGCCAATTTCTTTGTGCAGGGTTTAAAAAACAAACGTATTAGTTGAGGCCCAGATTTTGCGTCAGGACTCTGCCACTCTTTTTGGCAGAACCCCGATGCCAAATCTTATTTGTTAAATCTCATAATGCACTTGAATGTACTCATGATATACCTGATAAACATATGTGTGCGGTCTTGATATCTGATGTCACTTCCAGTGAGGTAACTTCCTGTGATGTCACGTGCAGTGTCGCACGTCGTGACATTATGCGCTGTGTTGGCACACGTCATTATTTCACTTGCATACTGCTTAACCGTATTAGTCCCCCAACTTCTTTTTTTAGGACTTGTGCCCTGTGCACACACTTACAAATCAAAGCACAGCACCTACCAATGACAGTTGCATCATGCGTTTTTTTCTCCTTTTGCTCATGCTGTACTACACTGGCATTTTTGCAGATGCTACACACCATGAACAAAAGGCATTAGCACAGCAAAAGGTCTCAAAGACGAGACCTATTGGCTTTGCCACTGCTTGATATAGTAAATGGATGCTAATTATGGTTTTAATATCTCGTCCCATTTGGCTTCTTAACAAGATGCTAATTGGAGCCCCAAACATTCCTGTCTGCATATCTGAGCAGTCCAGACTGATGCCTGCACTAATTAAAAGCAGCTTTTCATTAGTGTGCGTTATTTTTAATTGTATTATTCTAGGAAGGGCGTTGACTTTGGGATAGCAGTGGTAAAGCTATCTATTGCAGCTATTTCCAGCAGAACATTCCAGACCTTCGCTACCTGTAAATTATTCTGACAGTGGCACAAACTCGCTAAGCTTCCCTCCTCATTGTTATTCATGGCGATAAAAGTGTGATCCTGTGAGGTGCGATTCAGAAATAGGTCTTCAAAGCCGCTGTAAAACATAGTTTAAATCTAATTCGTTTATTTGTTCTGCAAATGAAAAGCGACGGCTGTATTAATTTTTAAAATGAAGATATAAAGGCTGTACTCTTAATTGTGTATAGACAAACGGTGACATTTCCAATAAATTGTTCGTTTTATTATATTTGTATTTATCGAGGTCTAAAAACGTTTCTCACAGAATTACGGTGTCCAGTTTCAAGAACCTCACATACCGGGGTCGGCGTATGGCTAGTGGATTAAAGACGGCTGAACATAACGAGAATTTGTAAAGCGCCACTCACACAGAAGCGTTATCTTGGCGCTGTAATAACAGATGTTTATTGTTGCCTAACTCAATAGTATTTGGAGAGAGTGGAGTGGTAAGGGGAGTGTGACCAGTTGAGAAAAGCATGGGTCTATGCTCTAAAGAGCTTCAGAGACCAGGGCAACTAATTTGAATCAGGCACAAGGACTTATGAGTCAATCTTATTCATTGTGTGGACTTTCTTTCGTTGGAAATGTGCATACCGTGCAGGTGTCCTGCTGCTACCACACCCTACTGCATGCTTCTGGCGAGGCCCCGAATGTTGGAAACCGTGACTAACACAGGAGGTCAGCGGTATTCTTCTGTCACTCTCCTGCGATATGACACATTTACTCACGTTTCCCGCTGTCAGAAATTAAGTAACGCAATGTTGTTTACAAATAAAAAGTTTTTAACTGAAATTATTGGAACTTTGGGGAGTACCATAATTTATTTGTGCAGTGTTGTTCCCACCTAAGCAAACAGGCAAAGCTAAGTCTGGCCAAAAAGAAGCTTCTGGTGTCTGGAACACCACTATCTCCAAGATTACTCAGGTTCAGAGTGAATTAGTTTACGACAGAGAATAACTCACATTTCGTATAGAGCCTGCCTTCCTGATCTGAGGGCTTCCCCGATGCAGTCCTCCTCTGCTTTCTACGCCGCTTCATCTCTGGGACTCTCTGACCACTTCCTCAGCACCAGTGCTTTAAATGGAAAAAATAAGTGCAGGTACTCACCAAAAGGAGCAGTGGGAGGAGATAAGAGAGGAGCCAAGGTGCGAAAAGGGGCGGGGTTAGCTTTTTGACTGTGCCATGGTTGTATGGGCAAAATCTGCACGCATTGTTAGAATGTCGGATGTATATGTCCATTAGTTATCTCACTAATAACTATATATATGGCACTTACTGACAAGTGTTTCTTACTACCCAAAGTAGCCTTTTTTAGCATCTTTAAAATAAGAAAAGATTGAGGAAATAACAGTGAGGTTCTAAACATATGCCATCTTGTTTGCAGGCAGGTCCTTGCTGCAGGTTCATAACTCACTAAGCTATATTACAAGGATCTTAACTTTTGACCTGCAGGTAACACAAGGCTCTATGCAACAAAAACAGTAATGTTTTGATTCGTTCGTCCATCAATTGTGTGTATTTTGCTCAGTTTGTACAGCGCACACTATAGGTGGTATTATTTATCAAGATAACCATAAAGGAAATGTGACATCATTCAAATGTTATGCTGTGAAGAAAGGCGCCGTAAGATACAGTAAGGTGACCCGTAGAAGCTCCATAGTTTCTTTTGTGAGTTTGTATGCGTTTGGTATGTGTTTAATTGTATGTGTGAATGTTGTATGTGTGTGTCTAACGATGAAATGTGTGTGCTGTGTGTCCGTGCTTGTGATTTTCGCAAGGGTTTGAGTGTGCGTGCTTGGGCATGAATCTTTGGTGCATGTACATCTGTGCAGTATGTACTCATCTATGTCTGTGTATTATCGTTTGTGTGCATGTATCCGTTACTGTGTTGTGTGCGTCACTACTTTGTTTGCCTACGGTGCTTTTCTATTTGTGGAGTGTGTATTTTATTTGTGCAACAGTGAAATCGAGCATTTCATGAACATTTGTTTGGAAAAAAAAAATGTAAGTGAAGTTGAAGGGTATCCGAAGAGTGTGTTCTTCCGAATGAGCTGTGTTCATTCCTGTTACTCATTCTGAAACAACAGCCAGAGTTCAGTGTCTTTCTCCAACTTGTTTTCTCAACCAGGTACACAAAAACTTGGCCTTTATCTGATATAAAGAAACACGTTTCGTAATTTCAAAAGTCGTGCCTCGTCGTCCCTCTACGTGAGTGTACTCATTCTGGAAGGAGTTACTGTTACTCGTATGAGGCATTATCATACTTTAAAGAAATAACACATTTCACAACAAGATAGGGTTTTAGAATGAAGTGGGACTCTGGAAATATAGATCAAGTTGTAATGGCAGCCAGTGAAGCACTTGCTTAATAAAAGCTGAAGAACGGTGCCACTTCCTTCCCCCCATCCTCTCCCCGTCGATCATACACCCAGGGTAGGCCAGCGAGGCCTGTTCTCGGGAGGGGTCCGAGGCCGAGATGGGCAGGCCAGCTGGCGTCTGTCCCCAGGTGCGCTTAATGTGCTGTTGTTAGATAACACTCAGTGGACATCACTCCCACAGCCATAAACCCACTTTTAAATCTGTTCTGTCCACGGAATATTCAATCCTGAACAGTGCGTCCCACCGCCACCCATTTGATTTTACAGCCCCCTCTCAGCCCCACTGTGAAAAGAACAATGGATCCGATAACCACTCTGCAGACCCCCCAATCTCTCCCCCACTCTGAAGACTTCCAAACTTCCAAAGCAGCTCACGCTGGTTCCTGGTGACAAGCTCTCCAGTGTCCGTGATTAATTCCCTGCAGTGCTTGTTAAAGGTGCTGCAGAGGTATCACTGGAGGGATGAAGGAAGCACTGCCTGGGTTGAAGTCAGGTCCCATGAGTACTGGTACTCTCTTCCTTCAATGAAAAGTGCCGGTACTCAAGGGGAGGAAAGGAAAAAGTGCTGGTACTCAGTACCGGTGAGTACTGGCGTATTTAAAGCACTGCTCAGCACCAATACCCACAGATTTCATCTGAGTCATGATGCAGTTATTGGTTTCATTTTGTATTTCAATTAACCTAGATGGAGTATAGGCCTGCCGGCACAGCCTGACCTTGGGAGACCAAATGTAACCCGGAAGAAGGGCCAGGCTGTAACCGTTCAAGGGTATAAGCCATCAAGAGGTGGCCTCCTGCGCCCCTCCCCCTCTGGTGAGCAGGTCTTGGGGGGGAGGCAGCTTAGCAACAAAATTCCTTTCAGTATTGGACATCGATACAGCTAGACAAAGGGGTATTCAATTGCAGAGCCTTTTGAAGTGGCCAACATTTGCCCTGGGGCTGGCATGTCGAAGAGACAAAAGGCAGAGGGACAGACGCAAGGCAGTTCACGAGGAAGAAGCTGTAGGCAGTGTTGCAGCATGTGAGGAATGAAGTAGATATCCAGAGTAAGCAGTAGGCAGCATGGTAACTTATGTCGTGGGCCCTAGGGCCACATGATGGGTAAAGTAATGACAAAGGCACTGTGTGTAAGTGTACAGAACTGACCACGAGCAGGTGTGCTCAGGCTTTTTTATTTGCAGAGTCATCTGACCGGGGATGCCTGTTTTGGATAGGTATGGGGTGGTTGTAAAGGCCAGCTGTCACAGCAGGGGCTGGTGCACTGGTACATCCCTGTACATTAGAACATGTACAGCAGGACACTACATTCCTCCCAAGCTTTACTGAAAAATAACACAAAGTCCAACCTGTTGGGATAAATGAGAGCAACTAAAACACTTAATCTCACAGCCTTGAAAGGCAGTCCGCAGGACAGCAGTGGACAGGTGCAGCTGGGCGCATCCAGACATCTCCCTATGTTGGATGGGTGTGGGGTGGTTGTAAAGGCCAGCCCTCAAAGGAGTGTTGGTGCAAAATCCATGTACAGATTGTCATCAACACGGTTTTGGGGGAGACTCCTTTGCATCATCTCTTTCGTCATCTTCATGATCAGAGTCAGAACCAAAAAGTTGATGGAGCAATAGAGAGCAGCTCTGAGGTAAAGGCATGGTTCTATCTGATTTGTATTGAACAGGTTCAGTGTGCACTGCTAAGGATTCAGGAAGTAACCTGGGTTGAGGCTGAGATGAATTTTGCTTGGAATAGGACACAACTGTTGAAACAGTCTTCATCTGGTGCCGGTGCTGTTGTGGTAGACATTGACAATCAAAGGGATCAGCATGGACTTGGGTGTCAGATTGGGAGTCTGATTCAAAGCTGGAGTGGAGACCAAGACAGGCTGATTAGGCACAGATGGTGCCAAGGACGGATGCACCAGTTATTACCCAACTGGAGGCCTGCGTGAGTCTTTGGGCCTAAAGGCACACCAGAGGAAGCCCGAGGGTGCCAAAGATATGCAACATGTCTTCTATGAAGGCTTTAATCTGTTGTGATGTCGCTGATGGCCCAGAAAACTCAGGCTACATAAAAATTTGATGTGAATTTGGCTCCTTGGGGAGAAACTGGGTGTCACCTTGACATCCTTGAGACTTACCTGGCAGAGAATGGCGGATCTTGGAAGAATCCCGCTGAGCCTTCTTGTGTTTCCACTTTGACTTACCAGAAAATTTGGAGCGCAACAAGGACTTGTTGTGGGACTATCCCCGAGAGTAGGAGCAGGTCTGCACCCGCTAATTTGGGCATATTTTCATACTATGTTCACCGATATACAAGTTCGTCTAACATTCCTGGACCACCTTTAGAATTATGAGGCTACAAGTGATGGAGCAAGGACTTGCTTGAATACAATCCTTTCCGGTAACCGCTAACCCTGTATTAAAAACTTGTTTGTGGAAATAACGTTCATTTACACAACATTTGAGTATAAGATTGAAGCTTGACTATGTGTTTTATTAACTAGTAACGCAAGAGTGATGCTAAGATGGACGCTTACTGAAATTCTTTAGTGCGCTGGCGTCTACTGCATCTACGCAGTATGACGGATCCATGCTAGGAGGGAAGCTTTCTGCACGTGTGCAGTAGCTAACAATATGGCAGCTTGAAACTCACATGCTTGCCACCTGCTTGCTGAAAAACTAAATCCAGCTATTAAACTAATGCTAATGTGGGAATAATAATAATAAGTAAATGGGATTAGAGCAGAGATAGGTGATATACAGTGAAACCATTTATTTATGATTTTAACATTTGTCTTTTTGACTCTTTCAATAGTGCTCTTCATGGGCCCAGAGTCCTGAACCACAGTCTATTCCCTCTCGTTCTACCACACTTGCGCAGTGAACCCAAACTGAAAGACGCAATGACACTTGAACATCGGCCAAGGCTGCAAACTATTACTTTCATGGGAACCGGAACAACAGTCCACTGAAATGCAGGAGAACTACTGTATTTTTTCTCTAATATGTGACAATTACATTGTCAATACGGGTGGGAATAAAGATTGATGTATTAAACTTAAGGGGTGAGATTTTAAACAAAGAGCTGAACGAAAATAATGGGAAATAAGCATGCTGTGATGATCACCTCCCCTTGCCTGTCCAATCAGACGTAGGAATTTCCTAAATTTGAAACATTAATGGGTGGTACAAGCCCAGTAAGGTATAATTGAGGTAGCATTAGTTAATTAGTTAGTCAAGAGACCGGGATGCTGTCCGAGAGCAGAACCAAGTCCTAGACTGAGATGCTGAAGAAGACTTGCATTACTGAACAAATTATCTTAAGCAAAATAATTTAGAAGATCGCTGAAGAATATCGAGGAGGAAGAAAGTGTCAGAGAGGGGTGCTACGCAAGCGCCAGTGATAGAGAGGTAGCCTGTCCTGTCCTGATTCCAGTCCTAATTCCTGTCCTGAAGCCTTTGTTCGCCAGATCTTTCCTGGGGGACCCTTTCCAATTCCTAGGCCTGGGAGTTGGTTTCCACACCATACTTAGTAAATATACTATATCTGCATTTGCGCCTATGTGCTTTTCTCTATATATTCTCCCTTTCATGCAGTGTAATTGCAAAGTATAAAGGAATGCATCTTGATTGATTACACAAATCTTCCTTCCTGTGAGAGACAGAGTTTGTTCTGTGCTGTGTAAGTGGTTCACATGAATTTAATCTGAGATAAAATTTAAAAAGACATCCCAACTCTGTGATCATTTCCAATGTGTTAGTATATTGAAATTTTATGTCATTTTCACCATCAACCAGTTCCAACTAATGGTCAATTGACCAGAGGAAAGAATTTTTGATCAGTGAAAAGATTAGTTAGGGACTATAGATAACTAATCTAAAGAATTACAAAACATGACACCAGCGGTTATTACCAGTATGTTGTGAAATGAATTTATGGTCCAGTTGAGTATGTGGTGTTAGATTACCTGTTGCTGGTAACCCGCTGGATCAGTTTTCTGATAGCAGAGGATGGTTATTATTGACTAGTTTGGTGATAAGTATTGATTTTTGAAATTTGTTTGTGTTACGGTTTGTTTTATGTTGTCCAGAATTCCCGGGAAATTGAATAGCGGGTGGCAAAGAAAACCACACTGCAGTGAGGTTACTCGTCTGTGGAATAACACTGAAAAGCTAGGCAGGGCTGGCAGTGTTGAACTAGGGACTATTTTGTGTAAAAGTGAGAGTAATTGAGAGCAGAAAGTTCGCTGGTGAAACTTTGTGTTATATCACCTAGTAAGGGTAACACCAAATGAGTAACAGGTTCTTCCGAGCTTGATTGAAGGGTAAACGGAAAGTTTTACTCGCAGTGTATGAAAGGTAAACGGAAGGTCTCACTCAAGGAAGAGTGAGCGGAAGGTTTTATTTGTAGTTGAAAGAATAATCTATCCTTTGAATGTAGTGGTACAGACAGAGTAGCAAATGTTTATATGTTGTTGTTAAAAGATTTAATAAGAGAAAAAGAAGTTTACGCATTACCTTGTAAAGGGAGGATCAGTTGCCGGAGTTGCACTGACGTTACGGTGAGCCGCTCTAGCATTGGTGGAAACAGCAGGTGTGTGACAAACGCAGATTATAAAGGAGGGGTCAGTAGTAAGGAGTAGAACTGACGTCATTCGAAAGGCCGCACTAGCATTTGTCAGATTACAAGGGAGACCTGAAGCCTGATTGGAAGTTAGAATAAGAACTACATTTTGATTGGCTAGTGAAAATTTGTATGCTCGACTCACTATTGTCAAGGAGCCCTGTCAGGGAAAATCGATATTTTGCAGATTATTGTTTTATTCACAGAGTGTCTAGGAAAATGTATGGTGAAAAGAGAAAAAAATCATTTATTTAGAAAATTAAGAATTTCTTCAAGAAAGATAAACCTGTTTTGACCAGGTAGGGAATTCCGCAACCTAAAACACCTGCTTCATTTATGATGATGGAGAGAGGTTATCACACATGGGTATGGATGGAGGATTGGATGGAATACACAAAAGATGATGGTGTTCTAGCTTTTCCATAGCATGGTACTTTTAATGGAAGAATTGTACAGAATTTGAGGATGTAGATGTTTGAATTAGAACCAAGACCTAGATTAACTCAGTAAGAGGCGTTAGAAGAATGGGAAACTGAGTCATTTGAGAGAGAAAAGGGTAAAAGAGGAAGATTCCCAGGATATTATACCAGAGGTATGCATGGGATACTTGAAGAACAAATTAAACAGTGGAGAAGAACGATGGCATCAGAAGGGTTATATCCTGTATTAATGTCTGAGGAACAAACAGGAAGTAAGTATAAGGAGAAATCAAAACATCTGAGTGCAACTGGGTAGGAAGAATTAGAGGATTGATTATTAGAAGACATTTTGAATAGAAACCCTGCACCGTATCAAGAGGGACCAAGTAAAGTTATCCCAAGTACCCCAGTATTAGGGACTGCCTTGATTCCACAGTTGTACATGACCCAACAGTTAATAGGGTACTGTATGATAAAGAAAAAGAAGCTTTGAATAAAAATAGAGAGGAGTTAATACAGAAAAGAACTCAATTAAATGTAAATCTTGAAGCATTGACAATACCTGTAACTATAGGTCCTGTTGTTCCTTTTTATGGATATAAAGTACATTTTCCAAAACCACCAGCTACAGTAATGCCTTTAAATAATCCCAGAAAAGATTCATAATAACTGATGACCAAGCCAGTGAGTGTGATTCAGTAATTTCATTAATGGATCTGCCAATAAGAGACAATGTGAGTGAAACCCCAAAAAGAGATATACCTAGCAGTTCAAAAGAAGGAAGGACAATGACATCCTCAGTAACTTTTTATTAACTGTGCGATTACTTAAAATCTTTACAGTATAAAACACATAAAAAACACCCCCCTCCCAACTACACTTCCCCCAGTAAAAACCCGGTGTTCAGCTTTAAAATAGCACCGTGGCTACACAGGCTCTATTTACTACTTTGTGTCCATTTAAAACTTCAATTAAAAGATTTTTTTTTTTAAGTTACAATATTGGGTTAGCAACGTTTAACATTTTTGCACCTCTAAGGATCAATGGTTATATAAGAGTCCAACAGGGTCATTCTCTCCATGATACTAATTGTCATTAAGAAAAGTTCTTAACGAGTCCCCTGCTTGGCCCCAAGTTTAATTTCTGATGCCAGTGGCCTTGCAAGAAACCCCTGAATTAGGTGACGACTAACAGGGTTAGGGCACCAGATCATTTTCATTGCAGAATGACAAGACCCCTGAGTTCTGTGGCCTTTTGATGGAAATCAAGTGCAATTCTAATTTGATGGGTAAACTTGCCAATCCTGGCAAGAAAACAAGTTGTGGTTTCTGAAAAGCACCAGTCCGAAAACTCGCTGCAGGTTCTGAGGCCCAAGTCCCTAAGGGCCGGGAGCAGCAAACAACGACGATCGCTGGCAAGCTTGGAGCAGCAGCATAAAAGGTGTAGCCAAGATTCTCTGTGGTAATTGCATAACCGGCAGGAGATGATGCTGTCAGTACATGCACATTTTGAATTAAAATCCAAAATCTTGAGCGCCAGGAGGCGCAAGTACAGAATTTTCTTTCTTGCTTGAGCTGAAAGTGAATCTTGCAAATATGGTTGAACTTTGCCAGGAGTATATGACTTATCCAGGGCCAATGTGAGGGAGTTGTACCGGAGTGATGAACGATCCAGTTCAAACGAGATGGTCTGGACTTGGCGCTTGAAAGCTTGGGCCCAGGCAGCATAAGGAATTTCCTGAAGGGGCATGCTCTTTGCCTTGATTTTCAATAGGTCTATTGCTTGTTCCAGCTTGGAGTCCCATGGGGAGCCCGCTACCCTGAAAATAAATTTTAGAAAGTATTTGAGACTGTTTTCAGGGGCTTTCAGTACTCCGATGTAATATTTTATTAGGTCCCCCTGTAGTATCAACTCCGGGAGATTCAAACCTATTTCGAGCCTTAGCCTGGTGTTCCTTGCTTGTCTAGGAGCTTGTAGCACAGTCTTGTAAGCTTTCATCTGGGCCGCATTGATGACTTTCTCAAGTGCTCCTGGAAAGGCTACGTGACCATACATGATTGCGCGAATTAGTTTTGCCCTAAGTACAGTCAGCATAGGTTCTGTAGATGGACTAACTAGGCGATGGCTTAGACGTCTGAAAGACAGGATTATTTTGTTAATTCTCGGTGTTAACTCCTTCATGTGTTTGGCTGCAGTGGCCCTCTCCGACACCCATACCCCCAGATAATTGTAGGATGTAGCTGTCCTGATTCGGTGCTCACCCAAAGACCATGTTGCTTGTATTTTGTGTGGGAATTTACCAAAGATTACTATCTTGGTCTTGCTCTCACATTGATCTGTAGGCTATTTTCCTTGGTGTATATTGCAAGATTATTTAATGCTCTTTGGAGCCCCACCCTAGTGTGGTCCATGACCACTGTATCATCCGCATACTGGAGAGTTCCCAGGGCCAACTTCTCGAATCTCGGAGGTACTAGGCTGGCGTCTTTCAGGGCTTGCCCGATGTCGGCAGTGTACAAGTTGAATAGTAGGGGAGCCAAAACACAACTCTGCTTTAGTCCGGTGTTAGTTTCAATTCTTGGTGTTACAATTGTTGGACTTAATTTGACCTGGACCCATGTCCCCTCATAGAGGGCTTTTATAGCTTTTAGCAGGGTTTGAGGGATGCCCCAAGATTCGAGTTTTGCCCATAACCGTCTTCGATTGACTCGGTCGAAGGCAGTGGAGTAGTCTATGAAGCAGCAAAACAGGGGCAGCTTGTTCCTCAATAAGGCTTGCTTCGAGAGGTAGGAGAGCGCTATGATATTGTCCATGGTGGAGCTATTGGCCCTAAAGCCAGTCTGAAAAGGCGGGAGAATACCGTTCTTGTCCACCCAGGCCTCTAGGTCCCTTAGTAATAGGCGGGCCTAAACCTTGGCTTCTATGTCAAGAAGGGCTATGAGCCTATAATTAGCCGGGTTCGAGTGGTCTCCCTTCTTATGTATTGGAAATAAGACCGAGCCTTTCCAGGATGTTGGTAAAATTGCTGTAAAGAATGAATGATTGTATAGCGGGTTAAGTATGGATGCAAAAAAGGCAGGGGCGGCTTTGAAGACTTGGGCGGGAATAACGTTTGGGCCAGAGGCCCCATCTGTTCTTGTTGCCCTAATGTACCTTACAGTCTCCTCCACTGTATAAGTGACGGGTTGACTGGGCACTGTAATATCTTTCAGCGCGCTCTGAGTTTTAATGGTTACAGCTGCCACCTGCGACCACTCTTATTTGCTCCACAAGTGTACATACCCTTCACGTACTGTTCCCTCACGTTGCCTGCAACACTATTTTCAGAGCTCAGACTGTTGATGTATCGCCATAGCTTGCTATTGTCTTTTTCTTTAATTAGGGAGAACACTTTAAGCCAGTTCTTTTCCGTCCGCTGTCTTTTCAACTCCCAGACTTTCTTCTTATAAGTGGCTCGCAAGGCAGGGATGGAGGGCATCTGAGACAAGTAGATACCTTTCTTTTTTGCCTTGTTTGCCTTATTAAGGGCTTGTTTGCTTTGTGTCAGGCTCCACGGTTTTCAACGTTCTGACCAGGAATGATTTGAGTGTTGGCTGCTTCTTGATTGGTTGGTGTTAACCAAGTTCTTCTGTAAATCCATTGTCAGTATTTCCCAAAAATGTGTGATGTTCTTTATATCTTGTGTCTTTAGTTCCGCCTCCCTTTTGGCTACATAATCCGACAGGCTGTGACTGAGGTTGGCCGTCCATTTGATTCTTTTGAGGACTAGATGACGTTCATCACCTGTGGTTGCTCCAATTGTTTCCTGGGCTTCCACCTGTTCCGGCGCCAGATTAAAGGAGGCGCAGAGAGGCCTGTGGTCGCTTTCGTCTCTGTCGTCCACAGTGAAGTCACATAGTTTGTGGGCCTGCCCTTCATTGATGAAAATATAGTCAATGGTGGAGACATTCCTGAAGGTCGATTTAGGGATCCATGAGAACGGCTATTTTTTTTTATCCCATGAGTGGATTGTAAGTTAAAGTTTGTGAGAAGTGAAATCAATGGGCCACCAATTTTAATTTGCTGAAGCGCATAGCTGGGTCGCGCTTACCACTGCCAGGACTCTGCGTGGACCGCACGGACTTCCCTCACTTCACCCACACCTCGCCGCACCCGCTCCGCGGGTGCCGCTTCGTCAGGCCATCGTGAGGAGGAGCAGTTTGGGAGAACTCGGAGAGACCATCACAATCTCGGCGGAGGGCTGCAGGGCTGCCAGCGTGCCAGGGACTCCAATTCCCAGGAGTCCCTGATAGACCGGTGACAACTTCCGGTCCGCTCTCCCTGACGGCCCGCCCCCGCCCTCTTATCCTTCCTATAATTGGGGTCACTCCTCCCGCAGCGCGGGACGCAGCCCGGAGCAACGACCGGGCTAAGAGCGGGCCGTTTGAGGCCGTTCGAGGACGGCAGAGGACGGCCCAGGCCCATAATCCCTGCACAGTTGTGATTTAAGTAAGGTAGGCGGTCTTGTGACCCAGAGACTGATCGGACATAAGAAATATTGTACTGATTGCGAGGGCTACTAAGTTATTATCCCATTTTGTGTAAATAGCGGGCCTAGTTTTGATTACTGTAGCTGGTGCTAATTAGATACCATGGTTTTAAGATCTGGTAAAACACGCACTGTCCAAATTCAAACACCTAAAGGAGTGGTATCGGGTCCATTGGACGCTTTTATTACACGTGCCACGGGAATCCTGGAAAAAGAAATAGCAATGGTGGAAAAACGACTCTCCATTGACCTAGTCAGCGGAAAACGCTCTTCGCTGGGTGGGTTGGCCACGATCCCTAGCCCCGTGTCACATGCACACACACATGCAGCTTTTAATTGTATACACTTAGACACTACGGATGCCATAGTCCACATGGATAGTGAGGGGGTTGATCTTCCTGTACATACTCCAGCTCATCCTGAACACCTTTTGGATGATTACGAGGTAACTGGGGAAATTGAAACTCAGGATAGTTTAGATTCCGAATATAGCTCGGAATCTGCAGACTCATCCCTTGAAACACCCAAGACAACCTCTAATGAGCTACCCTATACAGATTCCTTAGGTATAGACATGGTATCGAGGAAGCGAAAGCAAGACAAGAGCCACATGGGAGGGAGAGAACGTAAGATGCCTAAATTAAAATTAAAAGACACTATTGGCAACCCTACATTGGTACCTGGCCACACCAGTGAAAAACAATGTCTTAGTACACTGTCTAATGTCTTATGCACCTCCCTCATCTCCCTAGGTTCCTCGAACCCGTGCCCAACGTGCCAAAGCAGCGACGAATCCTTGTTGGCAAAGATCGAGGCTTTGATGAAAAACCTCTTATTACCAGTTTTGGAGCGGACTAGATTAATGACTTTAAAAATAGACTCAATGGAGGCAGTAGTGAATACGAATTCTGCCCTGTTAATATCTATACCTGGCATAAACCCAGGGGGGGTCAAATCCTCATATCCGGCCCCAAAAACATCAAATATTCCAAATACTCTTACCAGTAATCCCAGAAATCACAAACCCCAGGGCCAACAACCGATAGACCAAAGAGGGGTGATTCTAAAAACATCCCAAGTAAGGTATCTGAGGCCCCGTCTCAACGTACCCATATGACGAAGCCCACGAATAAACCGGATAGATCAACCCCTGCTAGACCCCATACTACCAAACCACTCTCATTGGCAAAATCTAGCACAGACACCCATGGGCACCCTCCCCGCGGGCCCCTAGTTAACCATCATAGTACCTTAAAACCCATGGTAGAAAAATACCCCAGGCATACAACACCTCGGGTTGACATCCCTATAGAGGCTACATCATACACAATGGTATTGACCGGGGTGGCCCCCTTACAATCTGGTAAAAGGGAGACTCATGGTGACCTGCGCAATAAGGTGATTTTTTGGCTGAATAAAAACCGACCCTTACCTCCGTCCTCGCCAACCGAAATTCTGTTTGTAAGGAGGGTTGATTGGGTGGGCCACGGCACTAAAGATCTGGAAGGTGACTGCATTTTAATTTCGTTCAGGGACCCCTGGGTGGTGGATACAATTTGTAGAGAAGCTAGGTTTGCCAGGCAGGGGGATGTCCAGACCCTGTACCTATCATACTTTTACCCACACAGACAGGCTTATACCTTGAAGGCCCCTAAACAGGGACGACCCACTATTAGGAGTCACCCTATGATAAGGACACCCCAATTACCGCAATTCCCACCCCTTTTCAATCATTTTGGCCCCTTGTCTGATCTCGAGGCCATTGATTGACTTCAAACACCTTCTTATCTACCTGAATCTGTAGAAAACCCTGACCATGTGGTAGAGAGGCAGAGGCAGGGTCAGGAGTCCCCACAGCTCGCAAATATAGTAGAAGAGTGTAAGGGGGTTCCAGTACTAACAGGGATTGACATATCATCATTGAGGGCAGGGGGAGTCCCCATGATGACCGGGAAAAATCAGAACATCGTTGGGAGAACTGAAAATGGGTGGGACGGTAGGGTTGGACAGGGCAAGTCTGTAGTTTTAGACGTGGTGGCCCCTATTGTGGTACCCACGTCAGAAACACTTGCCCTTGTGTCCTGGAATATTGCTGGGGTTAAAGGTTGTATCCATTCTGAAGATTGGCTGGAGTTTATGGACAAATTCGATATCATCCTACTCCAGGAAACCTGGGCAGTTGATCCAATATTTAGGCAGGGTTATGTAAATTTTTTCAAAGCCGCCACTCGAAGCGCCATTAGAGATGCCAAAGGGCGAGCCTCAGGGGGCCTATTGATCTGGGTGAAACAATCTTTGGGATATCACACTACAGAACTAAGTGTACAAAACCCGGACCTCCTTATTGTCAAGTTGAGCAAGACTGGTTATCGGGACCTGATCCTGATTAACATATATGCACGAGGTCTGCCGGGTGGCCGCTCCCCACCCTTGCTGGAGGTATTGGACCCCAATTTGGCAGCCTTAGATAGCAATAATGTTATTCTTCTAGCTGGAGACCTAAATTGCTGCTTCGAACCTTTATTTGACCCAGGGGATAGTTGGGGTTCTGCGGAGGACGTAGTATGGGGTATACCCGATCTGCTGTCCGCCAAACCGGTACCTGCAACAGAGGCAGCGGTGAACTGGACGGCTTTTTGTTTAAATAGCGGTTTTCGGGCCTGTAATGGTCGAACAAAATCAGACCAGGTAGCCAACTGTACTTTTGATAATGGGTTAAGAAGAAGCCGCATTGATTATATACTGCTAAAAATAGGAGATTGGCCCCTGTTGGTGGACATGGAGGTACTTTCCCGCCCAGAAAGTGACCATAATCCTTTGACCTTGCAACTAAGGTTGCCAGGACTTGCGAGACTAGTGGAACCCGGTATCTCACAGACAGGGGACATTTATCTTACAAACGATAGGAAGAGGTTGAAATGGTCAAAAATTGAGGAGGACGAAACATTGAGGAATAAGGTTATTAGCGTGGTTAACAATATATATAATGAAATGCTGATCCACGCCCGGTTGGGGGATAACCCCGAAACGGCTAACCTTATTATAAACCTTCATAATCGTTGTTTTGACGATTTAAAATCTCTGCTTTCGCAACCCCGCCGGCAGGGTACCACTAAAGCACCTATTCGTCCCCAGAAATGGTACAATAAAAAATGTAGGGAAGCCCACACTGACTTGATTAAAGCTGTTAAGTCTCGGAATATGGGTACAGTGAAAGCGGCTAGATTAGCCTATAGGAAAGTACAGTGGAAAGCCAAACTGGAGTGGGAGGACAAATACTGGTCAGACCTACTGGATGCTTCCACATCCAACAACCCCATCAAATTTTGGGAAATAGTTAAGTGGGGGAAGGATCCGGCCGCACGCACTCCCGCAAACCATGTGTCTCCCACTGAGTGGGTGACTTTTTATACAACCCAGTTCTGTGCTGTGAACCCCATGCTCTCATGTACCCTGGGAATGGCATCCAATCCTTCTATTCAAAGTGAGAATATCATCGTTTTCACAGAAAGTGAGGTCGAGCAGGCACTAAATCTCACCATGCGAGGGAAAGCGCCGGGCATGGATCTTATACCCGCCGACTTGTTTAAAGCCAACCCCGCTCTGTGGACGCCATATATTACTAAGGTGGCAAACTCCATTGCTGCAGGTGCAAGAATACCCAAATCTTGGAAGGGGGCGGAGATTTTACCGATTCATAAAAAGGGTAGTAGGTCAAATCCAGGTAACTACCGCCCGATTAGTCTCATTGACTCCATGCAAAAACTCATTGCACGCATGGTTCTGAGTAGGGTCCAAGGCTGGATCGAAATGGAGGACATACTATCTCCAATGCAGGCGGGCTTCAGATTGGGAACAAGCACCATCGACCAGGTGTTCAGATTTTGTCTGATCTACTGGAAGGTGGTTCAGCTTGGCGGCGGTACCATCTTCGCAGCGTTCATCGATCTGAAGTCCGCGTTCGATCTAGTCCCGAGGGACAAACTGTGAGGAGTCTTGAGGAGTTTGGGAATGCCCGTGGAACTGCTTGATTTGATAACCAAACTGCATGAGGAGAATTTTGCGAGGGTAAGATGGGGAGGACAGGGCCAAGTGACGGAACCCTTCCCAGTCACCCGAGGTGTCCGTCAGGGGTGCGTACTGGCACCCACCCTTTTTTTATTGTTCATCGACCAAGTGGTCAAATTCTTCGAATCGACCCCGACAGATGCCCCAATGCTGGCAGGACAGCGTTTCCCAATGCTCATCTTTGCTGATGACACTTTACTCCTCTCCAGAACACGTAGCGGATTACAGCGGGCTTTGGACCGCTTTGAGGAGTTCTGTGCCATCAGCGACCTCAAGGTGAACGTGGGAAAAACCAAATTCATGGTGTTAACAAAGAACTGCTCTGTCCGGAGTTCAGTTAGTATGGGTGGTGTCAAATTGGACCAAGTGGAGAATATGATTTACCTGGGGGTCACGTTAGATAGTCGCTTGAGATGGAAAGCCCAAGTTGGTGCTCAACATCTCAAGCTTGCCCGACTCACTGGCTGCCTCCTTAGTGAGCAAAGAAAATCTATCACCAAGCGGGTTACCCCAGCACTTAAAATCTATGATGCAAAAATCAACCCAGCGATTTTATATGGTGCAGATCTGTGGGGCCATATGGATCTTACGGGTCTGTTTAAAATACAGTGTAAAGTTTTCCGAAACTTGGTAGGCCTGCCACAGTCGTCCCCTTCCACTCCCCTTTGCCTGGATCTGGGTTGTCCTCCGATTAATGAGATGGCCAGATTCAGACTGGTTGCCTTCTGGAGGCGCCTATGGACCTCCCCTGACCTCACCTTATTTGCTAATGGGGTAGCAGAAGTTAGGTTAATCAGGAGATCGGGGAAAATCCCCTGGTTCCAAATGGTAAAATCCATCTTGATGGACATGGGCTTAGAGCAGCTTTGGACATCTCCCGCCACCAGTATCTTTCCATCCAAACTGGCACCTAAAGAACTGTATTGGGCTACGCTCCGTCGGAATAGAGTCACTGCTTCCAGCTCCACTAATCTCACGGGTAGGTTCCTTTCCTTTAAGCTGGACCCATCCCGTGAACAATATTGGGACACAGTTTCTAAATCCCTAGACAGGAAACTTTACCATCAGTTCCGGGTGGGAGCACTGCCATTGAACACCTTTACGAACAATTGGCCATCAAGCACCACGGATCATTGTAAATGGTGCCCAGGCCACAAGGAAACTGTGGGACATTTTCTGTTTGCCTGTCCTAGATATCAGGCACCAAGGGCCAAATGGCTAAAACCACTGTTTCAGCGCCTGCCTATTAGAAAATCTGAAGAGGCCATTCACGTATTAAAAACTAATACATTAGAAATTATTACAGTGTGTATGGCCAAATACTTGGGCTGGGCCTGGATACTCAGGTCAAAACGATAGGCCAACCCTGGATTGTTTTTTATGTACTGATGGTTTGAGCATTCTTTTTGTAAATTTGTCTATTTGCTCCTGATAATGATTGCCTCTGATTTAATCTATGTTCTTCTAATTGCATTGTCCCTTTTTTCTTTACAAATTACTGTTTGGAACTTATTTGTAAACCTTTTTCCCTATAAGGAAAACTTGTTTCAGGACTGTCTCTACATTGTTTAATGCTTATTTTATGGTTAATGAATCTTATGGTTAATGAATCTGTACTTATTATTAATTAATGTTTGTTATACTTGTCTTTTATGATTTTTTTTAATCGAAATAAAGACTTTAAAATCTGAAACCTGAAATCAATGGGCCTGACTTCTTCCCATCACTGGGTGTGACAGGGATCTGACCCAGACCTCTTGTGTTGAAGTCTCCCGCAATTATCACGTTATGGTGCTCAAATCTGATGAGTATTTCTTCCAGAATGCTGGTGAAGGATTCCATGGCCTGATGCGTTTGAAGTTTAGTTGGGTTAATGTAACAATTAATTAGTAACAGAGGATGGGGCTGTTGTCCTGTTTTCAGCCCCTCTATTATAATGGCTTGTAGGTCAGATGACTCTACTTTTATTTCTTTGATTTTAAAGTTGCAAGCGATTCTTAAAAAAAATGGATAAGCCCCCAGACGGGCGTCCAAAGATGGTCCTTTTGGTCGCTGGTATGTAATGTTCAAAGAAGCCGCCAATTGGGGTGGCTGACTTGGCCCAGGTCTCCTGAAAGCACAATACGTCCCCCTTTGCGAGATAGTCTAGTGTGGCCTTGTCTCTAAAGATGTTACTTAACCCAGCAATGTTCCATGAGATAAGGGTTAGCTTACGATCTTGGCCACTAATTAAGTTTGAACATCCTCTGTTTTTATTGCTGTATATTTGATGATTAGGGACCCTGTCGCCATATATCCTCCATATGGGCCAGCACTTGCTGGAGCGGCTGCACTCTTCGCTGCGTGTCTCTGTGCGAGATATTGATTTTTAGCGGGGTTCTTGGTCTCCCTGTTTTCGCACCCCCACCTAGGCTTTTGTTCATTGTACCTTTGAGGTCTGATGTAGATTATTGCTGATCATAATTGGGCGTAGGGACGTGTGGATATTTTGGCGCACTGAGGACAGTAACTTCAATACCCAATTCTGCGAGATGTGAAGCTTCCTTGAGGATGGCATGTTGGGCCTGCTGTTGTAAGAATCTGACCAGAGTGGAGTCACCATGGGTATCCCTCTCCAGACTTCTAAACTTTACCCACTCTATGTTATCTTAGGTGATCTGTGCCAAGGATTCAATATGGCCAAAGAGGCAGACAATGTTGGACCTGTTCAGAATGTCGTAAGAGCCTTTGGCTGTATATCTGGGAGTAAGCATCACCACATGTATTGCAGGTTGATTATTATGCTTGGAGGTGCGCAGTGACTGCCCTTCTGCCCAGGTGGTGTACCTCTGGAAATTCAGATTTAGGGGTTTTTTATGGATGTCTCCTGGTTGATGTCTGCCTGTCGCCCCGTTTGGCTGTTCTGCCTCTATTTGTTCTTCTTGCGGCTCGTCCTGTTTTTTTTAGGATATTTTGCAGTCCTGTGTTGATGCTCCCAGCCTGGGGAGCTAAAGGCCCTAGATTGTGTACAGGCTTCCTTCTGTAATGTGCTCTGCTGAACTTCCTCATCATGGGTCCTCGCTAAAGTTTACCCAACTATTTGTGGGCACTTCCAATGGGTATTCTGTTGACTCTGATCCTCCCCTGACACGGAGTGTTCTTCCCTTGTCATCTTGGCCTTGGTTACCTGTTTGAAGTTAAAAATGGGGAAAAGTGGCTTTGAGCTGTTTTTGTTCTCTGTAGCACCAGAAGTTGGTATTGCTGGTAATATTTGTCTTCTTTTGGCTTTGGATTTCTTCAGTTGTTTCTTCAGCTTTTTCTTCGCCCTCCTTGACAGCGGTGCTTCTGCCCC
The DNA here is from genome assembly GCF_964261635.1 of Lissotriton helveticus. Lineage (NCBI taxonomy): Eukaryota > Metazoa > Chordata > Amphibia > Caudata > Salamandridae > Lissotriton > Lissotriton helveticus. Next base: position 1,203,384,930 of record NC_136068.1, on the reverse strand, counting down.
TGCCACTACTCCATCCACCTTCTCCGCCGGGGAAGCAATACCGCGTGAAACGTCAATAGTTGTGTCAAGTGGTAGGGCCTCGGAGTCCCAGTTCCCTTGTGCTTCTGTGATGTTATCATAGCTTGGCCCTGCTGGTGGCTCCTTGGATACGCGGCTGTCTGGTGGGGAATAGTTGGTCATTTCTGGTGGCGCCGTCTTCACAGCTGATGTCTTTGGGATTGTTTGTTCGAAAGGGAACATCTCCCTCTGTCCCTTGGCAAATGCCAGCATGTCCTTTAATACTTCTGGTAGCCCTAACCATTTTTCTATGATGGTGGCACAGGCGCTAGTGTATGCTGCATTGGCATTATGGACTTCAAGTGACGCCTCTAGTTTTGCCAGCTTGTTGTCTTGGCGCACCAGGTGCTGAGCCATTGACTGCAGTAAATCAATTTGTACTTTCATCTTTGTAGACTGCCATAGCAACGCCCTAGCCATTGTGTCCTGTACTTCTCTTATTGCTGACAGATTTAACTCTTTGAGATTAGCCTCTTCCATTGCATCTTGCTGATCTGCTAGGCCCATCGAGCTCCAACCCTCTGTTTGGAGCGTTCTCAAGTCAGCTGTTCTTCCAGGATTTATTGGTGTTGCATCCAGTGTTCGTTCGATGGACTGTTCTAATCTTTGCAGGAATGAGGTAGTTAAGACATCTATTCCTGGGGAAGTTGTCTTCTGATTTACCCAGTGTGTCGCTGTTGGGTCCGTTCCCTTGCATGTGCTCATTGGGGGATTAGCCACGACCACCTCCTTATGCTCATCATCCTCCTCCTCTGTGGGCCACTGATGGATATCAGCTGTGATCCATATTGGGCTTTTCGCCCTGGCAGTGGGCTTAAGACAGGTCTCAGGACTCCCAGTTTTCTGTGTGGTGGCAGGCTCACAGGAATAGTGCCCCCTCTGACCCTTGTTGGTCTTTGGGGTTCCTGATAGTTTGGAGACGGTTCTCCACTTGCCCCTCGTCCAAGACTGTTGGACTACTGGAGGCCTGGAAGAAGTGAGTGATGATTCCTTGGGGGAGGATGTTACCGTTGATTAGTTCCTGAGATTGTTGGGTAGTTATACTCCTTGTTATCCTTCTTTGTGCAGGACCTGCGGGGTCAACCTCCACCTCCACCTCCATACCTGGCCGTGTCTTTTTAGGCGTCATCTTTAAGCACCCGCGTCAGGGGCTCTGGAGGATTCTATTCGGTGCTATTCAGTACTTATGGACCCCCTGGTTAATGTGTGTCAGCTGTACTTGGTTTGAAAGACTAGCTCAGCGAACACCAACCAAGACTACAGCACCCAGAATGCATTAAGTCGGCACATTGATGCCCGAGTCTGGAAGCGGGGTTCGTGGTAATGTTGAGTAGACTGTGTCTTTATATTTGCAGCCTAATGAAACACTTGGCAAGGGAGTACAAGAGTCAAAGTGCCGGTACAAGGCCTCTGTAAAGTCTCTATAACCTGCTATGACACCCGGAGTCAGTGACCCCTCTAGCAAAATCTCCTGTTGAATATTCAGGCTGTATAAGCTATTGTGTATTGTTTTATCTACGGAGTCCCTTGGCACTGTTGATCTCCTACCTGGGCGATGCCTGCTGCAAAAGGTGAGCTGGAGGCGGAATCAATAATCTCCCATTTCTGCCCAAAATGGCCTTGTGTCTCCTACAGCGTCTGGGGTTGCAAAGATGGCCTCACGGCTCCTGCCATGCCCGGAGCTACTCGCGGGTCCTGTTGCGTTGCAAAGCTGGCCCCGCGGCTCCTGCTGCTTCTGGAGCTACTTGCAGCTCCTGCCGCGTTGCAAAGATGGCCTCGCGGCTCCTGCTGCGTCTGGAGCTACTCGTGACATCCTCAGGGATCAGGAGTGCCACATCAGTAATACCAGAAGATTTAGAGAGATGGGCCCAAGGGATTGAAAAACAGAGTTCACCTCCTAAAATACTGGATATTTACAAATTAAAAGTAGAATTGGAAGAATTAATTGCTTGAAATGTGGGAATAGATAGACTGAACACCTATGATGAAGAAGAATTGTTTTTTTTGTTTTTTTTATTGTTTTTTTATTGAATAGAGCAATAGGTAACCGAAGGTACAAAACATGTTTCTCTTTAAATTTCAATATCAATACATTTCCAATAAATTTCTAAAATATCAGACAAGATTCATCGAGATAGAAAAAGCAGCCAAAGACATCATTAAAATTTTCAGGACATTATGTACAAAATTTGCAATTTATAAAGTGCGTCGGCAAAGAAGTGCAAAAACTGCAACAAAGTGCTACTGCGAAGTGCAAAAAGTACAATAAAGTGCAATCTTGAAAGTGCTTAGTGCAAGCTAGTGTAAGAAAAAAGTGCTAATACAGTGCAAATGTCCTAAAAAACAAAGCCATTGCATTCATAGATGAAAAGGCTGTTAGTAGTCAAGAAACTTATATCGTCTACTCTCTATTTTCTTCACGAATCATCCTCCCTTCAATTGTTCTAGATTCCCAAAATATTTCCAATTCCTTTCAAATCTCCCAATGGCTCCCACTCTGCCAGCATAAGCCTTTTCGAAAAAACAGGTTCTCCTCATTTTATTAAACCATTTTAAGTGTGATGGGATCTCCCTGTATTTCCAGCTTTGAAGTACTAAAGAACGAGCAACAGCGCAAGATATAAATATAAATACTTCTTCAGCTTTATTGAGCCCACTCCTGTCCTTGCATATACCGAACAGGGCTGCTTCTGCTACTGGCAGAAAAGATTTCCCAATGGCCTGTTCGATATCAGCAAATATCCCCTTCCAGAAAGATTCTAACTGTGGGCAAGCGAAGAAAATATGGTGCCATCCTCCCTGACCACTAGCCATACATCTAAAACATTTATTCTCGACTTCAGGATACATCTTCTCCAGAGCCTCCGGTGTATAATACGCTAACCAGCGAGATAAAAAGGACATCCTCTTATAATTGGCAGCACGTAATGATTTATTTCCCAACTGACATAGGACCTCCCAATCCTTCGAAGAAAAATTGCATTGAGTTGAGAGACTTATTTTCTCAAGATATCTGTCTACTAGTACGTTTTGTCCAGAGCAATGAAGCATCTTGTACCAATATCCTATACCTTTGTTCTTTCCTCCGTACAGAGCTGTTAGTATAGCATTAGGAAAATTAAGCAGACCACTTATTTCATTTCTAATAAAGTAGACGATCTGCATATATTCAAAAAGGTCGGACGCAAGGGACTATTTGTTCTAGCAACTACCTCCTGTAAATGTAAATGTAAATGTACATGTATTTATATAGCGCAAATCACCGACACGGTATCTAAGCGCTTGCTTAGGGAACCCGTCCTGGTATTCCCCTGTGAGATACCCCGGCAGGGTATCCAAAAGGTGAAAGCCAGGCATCCCGCCGCGAGGGGCCGTAGTGGAGATTAAGCAAGCTATTGCCCAGAGTCGCAGAGTGTGACCCCGTGAGTCGAGTAGGCACCGGAGCGAGAATTATCGAGTCTGTGGAATTTAGAGCCCGAGACCCACCGAGGCAGGGAATCAAACCCTGGTCCACGGCCGATCTCAACTTCCGGTTCTGCCGCCTCTAACCACTGAGCCACACTTCTCCTGACAACTAATTACCCTGTTTTGGACTACCAAATGTCTCAACTCACGGAGCCCGCAAAGTTCCCAATTTTTAATATGATTCAAACTTACTGGGAGGCCTATTTACGTGCATTCAATTAAACTTAAAAAATGAGAGCCATCGGTACCATGTTATTTTAAAAAGGAGCGACAGTCTTGAGGCATATTCTCTTAGCGTCTTGTATCTTGACTTCTTTGGGAGCTTTGCAATTTTTAAAAAAACTGGAATTTGAGATCCTGCCTCTTGTAACATCTTTGTAAGAAAAAAAATATCTCTTGTCTGATTAATCCTCAATAATCCAGCCAATATATAATAAAATGCAGCTTCGTAGTAGGTTCTTAAATGGGGTAGAGCTAAACCTCCTTGATCAACTGAAAGTTGTAGCACTGGAAGTTTAACTCTCGAAGATTTATTGCCCCAAATAAAACCTTCTTAGCATTGTTTCCAGCTCTTTAAAGAGACCTAAATTAATTTTAATGGGAACATTGCTGAACAAAAATATAAGCAAGGGCAGCACTGACATTTTAATCAATGATACCCTGCCTATAACTGATAATGGAAGCAGAAGCCATTGATCTAGAAGGTTGCGAATTTTGTTCTTCATTCTAGTGTAATTCATAGAAAAAAGCTTATCATATTCGCAAGTCACGAAAATGCCCAGGTATCTAGTTGGGTCACTTCTTGCAGCTTGGGCCTGCAAATAAAAAGGGAGAAAATGTAGATCAGTGTTTAAAACAAGGACCTCAGTTTTTTGGGATTTATTTTATATCCCCCTATCTTTTCATAGTCCTTGAACTCTCTTATTAGATTTTCAATGTTTTCTTTTTTAGGTATTAAATAAAGTATAATGTCATCGGCAAACAACTTTAATTTAGACATACCGATAATAGGGGGCTGAATGGCCACATTATCCCTGATCTTTACCACTAAAGGCTCAATAAAGAAAGTAAAGAGCAACGGGGACAACGGGCAGCCATGCCTTGTACCCCGATTTACCTTGATCTTCCCAGCCTGTTTTGCATTGATTATTACTTGAGCCGATGCTCCCTCATAGATGTTATGTAGCATCTTAATAATTGAGGCCGGGAATCCAAATTGACCGAGAGAGTAAAACAATGCTGCCCAATTGACCAAGTCAAACGCCTTTTCTGCGTCCATCATTAAAATACAGGCTGGAGTCGAATTTATATTAAAACAGTCCAATGCCTGAATTAAGAACTCGGTGTTTGCTGCCATATAACGTCTTGCAATAAACCCAGTCTGATCTTGGTGATAACCTCCTGGGCTGCAAGCACAAATCTTTCCGCCCATATTTTCATCAGGATTTTATAATCCGAATTTAATAAGCTAATTGGCCTATATGAATTAACGTTGTTTTTATTTTTGTCTTTTTTAACAAAACATATGATTGTAGATTCGTTAAACTCAGCGGGGACATGCCCACCTAATCTAATATAATTATATAACTTTTTCAAGGGAGTTGCTAGTTCTTTAAAAAAAAAACTTATAAAATTCAATTGGATATCCGTCCTGACCGGAAGCCTTCGCCCCTGGAGTTGCCTTTATACATTCTTGTATTTCAGAGGTATTTAGTTCAAGACTGATTTGGTTACCCCGATTTTCGGAGATTTGGGGGATTTCTATATTTGTAAAGTAATCCTAGATCATTACTTCCTCTACCTGATATTCCGTAGAGTAGATTTTTTCAAAATGATCCAGGAAAATCCTAGAGATCTTATCGCTATCCACCTCTTCCAGTCCACTCTGAGTGTCTCGGATTTTCACTATCAGTAATGACTCCTGCCTCTTTCTCGTAGAGTTAGCCAGTAATTTTCCCACCAACTGACTGTCTTCATAGACCTTTTGTTGGAAGGCTTTCGAACTATTTATCTCTTCCACAATAAAAGAATCCCGTAGAAGAGGTTTAGCCTGCTCTAATTGACTCGAATGTTGTTGGAGCTGTAAAGCATATTCCCTCTCTACGGCTGACTGAAGCTTAGATATTTTTAGCTTTCTTTTATTCGCCTGGGCACTGGTATACGCAATGATCTGGGCGCGTGCTGCTGCTTTAAATCCGCCCCAAACTGAGAAGGGTTCAGCTGTATTATCATTCATTTCAAAGAATTGTGTGATCCATTCTCTGAATTCTGAAACCCAATCCAGGTTTTGTAGTAGGGTGCGATCCAGCTGCCACCTGGGACACTCCCCATCCACCCCTCCAAGTACTAACTCTAGTTCTATTCTGCCGTGGTCAGAGAGCGGATTGCATCCAATCAGAGTTCTTGAGATCTGGAAAGATCTAGATATGAAAAAGAAATCTATTCTGGATGCAGTCCAAAACCGGTGGGAATACCATGTAAAAGATTCTCCTTCAACATTCCTACAACGCCATGGATCCCTTAATTGATACTCATGCAAGAGTGCTTCAAAAAAACATTTTGTTTTCGGTTTTAGCTGCTTCTTTTTCTTATTAGAAGTATCTCTTAACAAATCTTGAATATAGTTAAAAACCCCTCCTAGAACTATCTGTCCTGGGACTCCCCTTAAAACTTCATAAATTTCTGTCAACCCGGAAATATCATCAAGGATGGGGCCATAGTAGTTCACAAAATTTATAATTTTATCTTGCAATTTTGCTACCACCCATAGCCACCTACTCTTTGAACCTGTAAAAATTCCCAGGCCAGATCCCTTGAGAAATAAATAGCAACCCCTCTCTGGGCCACCCCTGCTGATGAAAAATATCTTGGAACAAACAGCTTCGGGCTATTAGACTTCAGATGAGTCTCCTGAAAAAAGACCACCTGGCATCTAAGAGATATTACCCATTTCACAAGAGTCCCGTACTTCTGTTTATTTAACATTCCATTTGCATTAATTGACAGGATATTACATGTATTAAATTTCATCTAAAAAAAATCTTTTCCTTGTTAAGTACCTAACAATAGATATTGAAAAAATGCTATGCCTATTGCACCTATTCCTTTTTACTGCATTTACCCCCCCACCCTACCCAGGAATGTGGAGACTCCCCTCCCTGCCACGCTGACCACATTCCTCCCACTTCTTCTATTCTGGGTGTCCTTTTGTTACACCCTAAGTGACCCGTAGATCTGGTGCCGCCCGTACTACTATTATTCACGATTAACGCTAGACAAAAAGGAGAACCAAAGTGAAAAGAAAGAAGGAAGACAACTCAGGAAGAATAAAACATTACAGAACCAAAGGTTAGATTTTCCCCTTTTCAGGCCCTGGCTCCTGAAGAGATCTCCTTAAGAAGAGATTGTGCCTCTTCTATGTCAGTAAACAAGTCACATTTTCCCTTAACCAGGACCTTCAACTTTGACTGCTGCGCAATCGAGGCTTGGGCGCCATTTGCTTTAAATAGATGTAGAATTTTTACAAATTCTTTTCTTCTTTTTGCAGCTACTGCAGTCATGTCTGAAAAGATCCTACATTTTGCTGTTTCTGATACTGAAAACTGACGTTGTTGAAAGACTCTAGAAAGAATCCTCTCCTTAATCCTATAATCAGCGAAATTCAATAAAATAGTTCTTGGAAATGTTGAATTTGGAAAGCGCTGAGCCGGGACCAGATGAGCCCTTGTTATAGTCAAGTCCCCCTCAAATTCAGGTAGAACTGTATGCTGAATAAAAGAATTGACCCACTGAATGGTGTCGGAGCCTTCTATTCCTTCCGGAACCCCTACAATCCTTAGGTTTGATCTTCTGGAGTGATTTTCAAGCTCCTCGAGCTTGTTTTCAAGAAAGTTTTTCTTCTTGGTTGCCTCCCATGCTTCCCCCGAGACCAGGTTAATTTGATCTTCAAGGGCTGAGATCCTAGCCTCTGCCTCCTGTAGTCTATTCGGGAGCGCCAGCATTGATTCCTCAAATTTGTCCATTCTTAAATGTAAGGCGGCTATCTCCACTTGCTGGTTGTGTTTTATTTCTCGGATCTCATCAAGAATTAGATTCAGCATTTCGCGGATGTCTAGCTGATATCTCACCTCTGATCCCGAAGGCTATCTTTTCCTGCCAAAAGATTTACATTAGTACTCATGTTACTCTCATTAAGGCCCGGCTGTACCTCTTCACCCTCTGCTGGGTGCTGTCCCAGATTCTCCACTTTGTTTGTCCGGAAATGGAGAAGAGTCTTGCGCACAGTCCCCCTCATCCATCACCTCTTTTGTGGAAATTAGGGGAGATTGCGGAATATGTAGGAGGAGAGGTTCAGGTGCCTGGTCATAGCAATGAGTCTTTGACGTTTTTAACGGGCCACAGTCATCGGGCAGTACAATGTTAACTGGTGAGGCTGGTGAGGCGGCAAGAGTTAAGGTTGTGGGGGATTGTACAGGAAGAGTCTTTGGAGTGTTTTTTTTTGCAAAGAGTGGATACTCCTTCATCTCTTTTCCTCCATTACCACTTTTATTTTTACCCTCTCCTGCCTGTGGTGGTGTTTCTAAAGCTGGTACCGAGGTAGAAGCTGGCACCTCTGCTTCTAATTCTACTTCGGATTGCATTGTTATATTAAAAATATCTCGACAACCCATAACTGCCTTCTTTGGCTCCGTAATTTGCAGAGAGGTAGAAGTGAGAGGTAATTCATCCTCTGAGGACTCTGGCATCGTATCCTCAGCCGAGCTCTCTTCCCTAGTTTTATCTTTATTTTTGTCATTGTCCTTGGCTGCTTTTCGTGAAGCCTTTCTGGCTAAGGCTAAGCGGGTCCTTGCTTTCTGGCGGGCAGCCACCTCGACTTTGCTAGACTTTATAAACTCTTCTCCCTCCTTTTTAGGCTTGCCCATTATGACGTATAATTTGACAGGGAAAACCCTCCTTGGGTATTTCTTTATGTTATGTACAAAATGTTCTGCCTGCCGTTACTCACAGTGATACTCACAGCGTGGGAAAATTCCAGAACTTCTTATACCTCCACTACGGCAGAAATCTCCGAGCCCGCACCTCAGCTCCGATTCCAGCTTTGGCAAAAATTCAAACAGCAGGCTTGTTCAGCAATTTCTGTACGTTTTTCTACCGCATCCTCAAGCACTCCAGCCCATGAACAACATCGAACCTCAGGGGACCCCAGGGGACAACGTAGATGCCAGAGGCAACGAGCACCAAGCCTCAAAGAAGCTGTATTAATTCCTGGGAGCTAAGTCTCTTAAATCAGCAGCAGTTTTAAAGAAAGAATCTATGCCCCCAGCTTCATGCACGAAACACGGAAATCCGCCGACAACAGCAGAGTCAAATCGCTGAGTCTCTCAAATCAGCAGCAGCTTCAAAGGTGCATTGAAGTGCCCCCAGCTTCACGCTCAAATCGCAGGAGGCCAGGCCATGGCTCCCCGCAGACGCCCGTGAAAATAAAATCCTTCCGCCGTAGAGGCAGAATCAGGCCCTCTGCAGCGTTCTAACAGCTAGCGTTTCTCCGCCGCGATTCCAGGGGCGGTATCCCAGATCACGAGTCACAGGAGGCTACATGGAGGCGTGGTACTCCGTAGCCATTCCCCCCCATACACGATGAAGAAGAATTGTTGTCCGTATGCAGGAGTATAACTAGAAATGCGAGATTGTTTCATGAGAAATTGGCAGAACTATCCTCTGAAATGGGAATAGATATAAGGAGATCAAAGGTATTACAGAAGCCTTACAGAGTGGAGTTTACTGACAAGGATTTGGAAAATATGAATGTGTCTGGAAGAAAATTGCAGTGAAAGAGTTGTTGAATATCTTGCAGAAATGGGGAGACATTGATAAGTGGAGAGTGAGATGGCAAAAGAAAAAGGAAGAAGCACAGGCAAAGGAAGCATCTACTGCATATCCAATGAAAGAAATAGGTAAAGTAGAAAGATTGTGTCCTATGAGGGAGGTACCTGGTGGAGGATAGGTACATGTTCCATGGACTCAACAGGATATTTTGTCATTTACAAACGAGTTCCCAAAGTTAAGAGAGAAACCAGTTGAATGGTATAGGCAAGTTGAAAGGTTTGTGAACGTTTGAAAGGTGTTGCTGAAAGATTTAGATGGTTTATTTGACATAGTGGTGCCTGCAGATTTATGGACAGAATCTACAATTACAGTTGATTGGCCTAGTGAAGAATATCCAAGAGATTCAAAAACAGGAGCACCTTCAGATTACGTAATGAAGAACTATCATCAGTAATTACATTTTTGAAAGGAAAGATACCACAAAAGAAAGAGATTGGATAAAAATGGACAGAACTACTCAAGAACCAAATGAATCTGTGCATGCCTATTATGAAAGGCTATTGCAAGTGTTTTAGCAGTATAGTGGATTCAAGAGTATTGGAGATAAGGATATGGTACATTTTGTGTATCGATTTGTTACAGGACTGAACCCTGAGATTAGTCAGATGATTCAACATCATAAGATTTGTTGGCCGAGCAAGACCATAGATAAGATATTGAAGTATGCTAAGTATTGTGGTGATGACATTGAGGATAGGCATAAGAAACAAAGAAAAGATGATGTGGGCACAAGTGAAATTGGCAGAGCCGCAAGGAATACATTTAGATGGTCACACAAACAGACAGACAAAGGAGCAGAGTCAGAGTGATAATGTGGCAAGTAGTGGTAAACAAAAGGGTCAAATGAACAGAGAGGATGTAAACAAAAAGTTTCCTTGTCATGGATGGGGAAAGCTTGGACATTGGAAAAAAGTAGAGTAAAAATATCCAGAATAATAATGGCCCAAATCCATACTTAAATCCACAGACGCAGAATGAGGGATTTGTGAAGTAACCGCAGCGGGTAGTTAATCAGACGTATCAGTTCCCACCTTCCCCTATGCTAAATTTTGTGAATCAGGCACAGTACAGTGTGGATGCCGGATTTCCAGGAAGCGGTAAGAAAAACTCAGTAGTGTCACAATATTTTTTGCAGAATAATTCTGAAGTAGATGTGTATATGTAATGACGGTGCCCGAGGGGTGAGGAAGAGGAATGCATACTTGGCGCATCCTTACCGGTAGATCAGTCAGGTCCATTTGTAGATGGGAAAGTGGAAGGTAATGACATCACTTTTCTATTGGATACTGGTGCTACCCGTTCTACTGTGAGAATAGCAGACATCCCAAACCTACCCCTCACAGGAGACTCAATCCAAGTGGTTGGAATTACCAACCAGCAGATCAGAACCCCAGTTACAAAGCCCAAGGAGGTACAAATTGGAACCTTCAAAGCTTTGCATAAATTTGTAATATGTGATTCAAGTCCAGTGAATTTGTTAGACAGAGACCTTCTGTGCAAAATGAATTGCACAATTTATTGTTCACAGGATGGTGTTGCTTTTCAAACACCGGATGAAGACATGGTGTATAAATTGATGCTAGCTAAGCAAGGTACTGAAGTTGATGAGATGTATTGATTAATTACAGAAAATGACTTACCGGAAGAATTGAAGACTACAGTAAATCCAGAAGTATGTGATTTCTCTGGAAAAGAAAAATGTCTAATGGTGAATGTAGACCCAGTGAAAGTGACTGTGAAGGAAGGTGAGGTTTATCCAAACACCCAACAATACAAAATGAGTCCAGAAGTTAAAGCAGGAGTATCATCTGAAATTTATTGAATGATTAAGCAAGGCATTCTAAAAGAAATAATGAGCAGTCCTTGTAAGTCGCCTATAATAGGTCTCAAAAATCCTAGTGGGAAGTACAGAATAGTGCAGGATTTAAGGAAAATCAATAAAATTGTAGTACCATGTTGTCCAGTGGTGCCAAATCAAGCAGTGATTTTGTATCAAACACCTTGGAATGCCGGCTGGTTCACTGTAAATGATTTGTGTCAAGCATTTTTCTTGATTTCTTTACACCCTGAAAGCCAATATATTTTTGCCTTAAAATTTGAAGATCATATTTTAGCATGGAATCGTGTTCCTCACGGGTATCCTGAAAGTCCATGTATTTTTAATCACATTTTGAAAAAGTGTCTAGAAAAGTTAGTTATGCCCCGAAACTCAGTCTTAGTGCAGTACACTGATGACCTGCTTGTGGCATCAAAGTGCAGATATTATTGTGTCACTGATTCAATTGCACTACTAAATCATTTGGCCGATGTAGGACACAAGGTATCTCTAGAAAAATTACAGTTTTGTAAACAAGGAGTGAACAATTTGGGACATCAAATAGAAAGAGGAGTGAGAAAAGTGACCACAGAAAGAATCAGAATAATAAGACATATGCAATTACCTCAAACTCAGAGAGAGATTAGAATGTTTCTAGGAGTTGTAGGATACTGCAGACAATGGACACGAAAAGAGCCAAAGATCCAATAGTTTGAGATGATGAAAGTGTAGATACCTTTGTGAAATTGAGAAGTTGTTTATGTGAGGCCTCAGCACTAGGAATGCTGGATTATTCAAAAGAATTTGCACTGTTCTGTTGTAAGAGAGAAGGTTGTGCACTTTCAGTCTCAACACAGAGACATGGACCAAGCCGACACCCAGTAGCCTATTTTTTAGCTACTTTGGATCCTGTGGCTTCAGCATTACCAGGTTGCTTAAAAGCAGTTGCTGCTACCTGCATGAGTATAGAACAGAGTGAGTCAATAGTGATGGGACTTCCAGTGAAGGTGTATGTTCCACATTCAGTAGAGATTTTATTAACAAGAACTCGAACACAGGACCTTACACCTAGTCAGATGACTAAGTATGAAAGAATCATTTTAGGAGCAGAGAATGTGACAGTGATCAGATGTACAATAATGAACCCCGCTACCCTATTGCCAGATCCGACTTGTGAATAAGTGTGGGATGATACCGAACATGACTGCTTAGATGTTAACAAAATGTGAACTAAGCCACGTCCTGACATACAAGAATAACCACTGAAAGAGCTAGAACATGAATTATTCGTTGATGGCTCCTGTCTAAGAGTTGAAGAAGGTGGACGTAGTGCAGCTTACGCTGCATGCAAATTGACTGGGGTAGTTGAAGCTTCCTATTTACCTGGAGTTAAATCTGCACACGTAGCTGAATTGATCACTTTAATTAAAGCTTGCAAAATTGGGAAAAACTGGAAAGTAACCATATTTACTGATAGCCAGTATGGGTCCGGGGTTGGGCATGATTATGGCCAGTTGTGGTCGCAAAGGGGATACATGACTTCTTCAGGATCCCCTATTAGAAATGGAAAATTTGTAAAATAATTATTGGAAGCAATAAAATTGCCAAAAGAACTAGCAGTGGTCAAGTGTGCTGCTCACCAGCAAGGAATTGACAAAGTGACAGCTGGTAATCATTACGCTGACCAAGTTGCTCAGTATTGTGCTAAAAGTAAAATGTCAATAAGCAAGAAAATGGAAACAAGTGGAATCAGCTGCCAACTTATGTCATTTGCAGTTCTTGAAACATGGAAGAGTTGAGACAGTTGCAGGAAGCAGTGGAAGAAAGGGAAAAGGAAAATTGGATAAGACAGAGTTGTGAACAAAGGGAAGCAGATGGTGTGTTGGTGTACCATGACGGCAGACCAGCTTTGCCAGATTGTTTGCTTTCACAAATGGCAGAATGTATCATGGAGACACACATGTAGGCAGAGACGCAATGATACGACTAATCAGACAAGATTGGTACAATCCAAGATTTAGGACGGTCGCAGAGAGTCTTTGCCAGCGATGTTTAACCTGTCAGCAAATAAATCCAGGGAGAAAGACAGTGGTCAGTTGGGGAAAAATTGGGAAAGCAGAGAGACTATTTGTGAGGCAACAGCTAGATTTCATAGCACCACCACCATGCAAGGGGCTGAAGTACGTCCTAGTGATTGTGTGTTTGTTTTCACAGTGGGTTTAGGCATACCCCACAAAAAGAAACAACAGCATAACTGTTGCCAGGTTATTGTTGAGGGAACTCATTCCTAGATTTGGTTTTCCAGTAACTTTGGAATCAGATAGAGTTTTCTGGAGTGGTAGAATAATTGAATGACACAATAAAGTCAAGATTGGCAAAGATGTGTGAATCAACTTCAGTGAGTTGGCCAGATGTGTTGCCTCTTGTTCTGATGGAACTCAGAAGTATTCCTGACAGGAACACAGGATTGAGTCCCCAGGCATTTATACCAGGACATACTGGTCACTACCACAGCAGTGAAGTGTGCAGGCCTGCCAAACTGGGTACACACTAGTCATACAAAAAGAGTGTCAGCTTCTGATGAGGCAAGACAACAACTGACGCAAACATTTGAAGCTGTTGAAGGTTGTAAGATTCTGGAGCAAGAGACTCTGGAGAGTGTGACAACAAACAACCAAGCACAAGTCAGGAGAACTGGGTACCAATAGTTGATATACCTGAGGTTTTCATCAAAACACAGAGTAGAGAAAAATTAGAAGAACATGAGAATAGTGAGGATCAGACAGGTATAGAAGAACATGCTCAGGAAGAATTGAACAAAGAAACTGAAGATTCTGAGCAGGACCATATAGGGATAGAAGAACATACTCAGGCAAACAAAGAAGTCGAAAGACCTGAGCAGGGACAGACAGGTATAGAAGAAAACGTTCAGGTGGCAAAAGACAAAAATGTAAAAAGACCTGAACAGGACAAGTTAGGAATAGAAGGACAAGTGCCGGAAGAAAAGGAAAAAGAACAATATGACAGAATACCCGAACAGGAACAGGTAGAAACAGAAGAACGAGTTCAGGCAGAAAAAGCAACACAGACAAGTCCTGAACGAGTAAAATCAGGTTGTGCCACAACGTAACGAAAATAAAAGGGCTCTTGAAAGAGACCAAAAAGGTGAAAGTGCAGCGCAAATTTAAAGGGTCAGAAAAGGTGACAATTGCCCAAGTGGGGTAAAAAGGTTAAAATATTGTTTAAAAACCATAAATGAATATCCAGAGCAAGTAAACGAAATTACAAGTAAAACTCAAGGTGAACGATAAATTGATAAAAACATTCATAGAAGTTCAAGATTGAAAATATTAAACAATAAGTTCAAAGGACCAAAATGGACCTATGTGATTCTTGAAGAGTTTGAGAATCTAGACATAAATGAAGAATTTGAGGAAGAAGCAAACCAAGAACAGATTGACGAAGGGGAAGTGAGACCTCCTTGAAGTACTTACAAATTTTGATTCCAAATTAAAAGAAAGAAGAGACATCTTCTGGAAATCAAAATGGCTGAGACGAGAGTTACAGAAAGACCAAGGAAAATTGTATAAAAAGATGTTGTAGAGTTTGTATATGTAGTTTGTTATTAGTGACACTAATTTGGCTATTTTTAACTATAGCAGTCCCTTATCTTATGATAACAGATAAAAAAAACAGCTAACATTAAAGGAGATAGAGTATAATTAGAAACATCAGATGAGATAGATTTACATCACACAGTAACTGACAATGATACCTCTTTAAATGTATTCACAAAGTTATTATTTCAATATGGAGACACAATGGAGATTAGTGATTGTTATGTTTGTTTGAAATTACCTACATCAGTAGCTGAAGGAGTAACATATCACCATTTACCGTTAACATATGGCATTTCTTGTAGTGTACTTTCAAGTTTATTTTATAGAACAGGAAGATTACAATATTATTATTCCAATATAGATGTCGTGTTTACAGAAATTCCTGTCCGAAAGAACATGAATCCAGTGAAAACTAGTTTAGATGCACAGTTTATGGGTCAATTTTTTCTAACAATGAAGTCAATAGACATAGAAAAGGTACATAAAGATAATCTAACATGTTCATTACGTGAAGAAGAGAAAGTGTTTTTGAATTTAGTTGAAGAAAGGATGCAAGATTTCCAAAGAAAAGCTACTGAACAGAAGCATCATGTTTCATCATGGGCAGAAAAGTAGGGAATTTATACAGCTGGCAAAGAACATGCTGCGATGGCTCTGGATTAAGTGAAGACAGGGAAAATATGCCTCCATAGATTAAAGACAGATTATAATAACGTATTTATTGGTTCTAGTGAATGTGGACATAACATCCTAATTTTGGGAGCATGGGGACTAAAAAGGGCTGATCCAGTCTTTCCTGGAATTTACCACGTGTGTGGGAATAAGGTTATTATAAGCTGCCTGCCAGGTGGTATGGAAATTGCTATTTTGGAATTGTTTTTCCAAAAATCTACCATGTAAAAAGAATCACTGGAAGCAATGAAAATGCTAATGAACTAATAAGTAGAAAGAGAGCTAGTTTTTCAGAAATAATAGGCGACATATTTAGTGACTGATACATTCAGTGGGTGTCATACAAAATTCTCAAAGAATCTGTCAATTGACAACAGTAGTTGAGCATCTCTCGACTGATACTGCTGATGATTAATACAGAAATGGTTGCGATTGGGTCTATGGTTTTGCAAACTCGACTTGCGCTTGATATACTCTTAGCCAAAGAGGGCGGAGTCTGTAAAATGTTGAAAGCTCAACATTGTTGCACATATATTCCAGATAAAAGCACAGAAATCAAAGGATATATAAAGAATATTACAAAAATGCAAGAAGAATTGAAACCACTGGAAGTTGATAATGTATAGGAAAAACTAACAAAAAGTATTTCTTCAGTGGTTTCACCGGGACGCCAGAATTCTCCATCTGCGGCGAGAGGCCGATATGGCACTTCCGGTGGCCCTTCAGTCCCTGCTTCCCCGAGGGATTCCCCGGGATCCTCAGGATATACAAACTGTCTCCACCACATGCTGGGCCTGGGAGAAGCTGCGACGACTGCTGCGCATTGATCAGCTGTATTCCCCTGCTCTTCCGTTACCTAACCCTCACTGGCTCCCCATCACTGGTGCCCCGGTGGTGCGTCGCACCCTATCCAAGTTCCAACTGTCCACGGTTGGGGATCTTTTCCCAGATGGCCACGCTTTCTCCATAACTGAGGATCAGAGGTTTCAAGACCGAACTTTCATGGACTCTTTTACTATGACTAGGGTTAGGTCCATGCTGCGCGCTGCGTTTCACACATTCCCGCTTCCCCCTGAGGACGTTGCCGTGCTCACATACATAATCCAATCGCAGACGGGATCGCATGTGGTCTCAAAGCTCTACAGGCTCTGCCTGGCCTCGCTTCCCATATCGGACGATGCGGTGAGAGCCGCGTGGGAGGGCGACCTCGGCACCCAGATTACTGATGACCAGTGGGCGGCGTGTTGCACTGCCACCAGGGAAGTGTCCATAAATAGCAGGCACAAGCTTATACACTTCAAGTTCCTGAGGCGGATGTACCATACTCCGGCTCTAGCTCACAAAATTGATGCGAATAGGCCACACTCCTGCCTCAAATGCAATTCCCCACAGGCTGACTTTGCCCACCTTTCCTGGACTTGCCCCCTTTTACAAAACTATTGGCTTCAGGTCCATAAGATCCTGGGGGACATTCTGGGCCTCCCATTGGTGCCTACTCCAGAAATAGCGCTCCTTGGCTACGTGGTTAACTTTCGTAGCCCGCTCCGTAGATTGGCAGCCATTTGTTTCTTACTAGCCAAGCGGGAGATAGCGCTACACTGGTGTGCTAGGCGTCCCCCCACTGTACATGCTTGGCTCCGCAGCCTGGCTATTGCAATGTTAACAGTGTTGAATACTCTGGACAACTTCCCTCTGCATTCCGGCCACTGGACATTTGGGGACCATACCGTTCATATGTTGCGAAACTTACTCAGGAGACACAGGCTCGTTCGATTACCTCCATTGTACCGGAGGGTGTGGTCTAGGATGCTTAGTATCGGGCCGCTGTGCCCGCCTCCCTTGCTGCTCCCTGGTGCCCGAGACTTGGTGTGGCTTCGACTAGGCTTTGGGGCGCCTCTGTGACCCATCCTAAGTTATGTATGTATGGATTTGATTAATGATCGCTGTGCGTTTGAAGATGACTTCCCCTTGCACCGAGGCTTGCTACGGCTTATGCTGCTGTCGTTAGCCTTGCGGATTGCCACCGTTTGCTCAATGTCCACATATTTCTGTACATTTTGTGCTTTGGTCTACCCCTTGGTTCTTATGTACTCACAGGTATGATTTATTGTTTGATTCTAAGTTCTTTCAGAGATGTTTTTTTTTTTTCCTTTGTATGCCAAACTTAAGATTTCCTTGCCAGCATATTGAAAATTTGTACTATGTCATACTTATTCGCCATTGCCTTGTGTACGACTGCTGGTTTACTGATAACTGTTACTGGAGGGACCTACTTGGGTCCTGTTTCATTGATCATTGTACACACGTGGATTGCTTCTTTTGTTCAATAAAGAGATTTTTTTAAAAAAAGTATTTCTTCAGTAGGGAATTGGTTTTCCAAAATAGGGAAAATTTTCCTAGGACAAGTAGTATTCCCTATAGTAGGTATAGCAATAACAGTGTTATCAATAATAATAATATGGTGTAAGTGTTGTACTAATAAACTGAGAAAGGAAGATATGAAATAAATGGAAAGATAAAGAAAAGAAATTAAGAAGAAATACAGTTGGAAGAAATGAAAGGCAAGTTATATGAGCAAATGAAAGGATTAGAGAACAACGATAAGTGCAAGAACAGAAAGAGAAATGAAATTGAAAGTTGCTAAAGTTGGCATCTGATGAGGGATGGGTAATTTTGTGATGGCTCTAAAATGCCATCAGAGAGGGGATTGATAGAGCAAGGAATCGTGAAAAAAGAGACTTGCTTGAATACAATCCTCTCCGGTAACCCCTTACCCCGTATTAAAAACTTGTTTGTGGAAATAACGTGCATTTACACGACATTTGAGTATAAGATTGATGCTTGCCTATCTGTTTTATTAACCGGTAACTCAAGAGTGATGCTAAGATGGCCGCTAACTGAAATTCTTTAATGCGTATGCATCTACTGCATTTATGTAGTATGACGGATCTATGCTTGGAGGGAAACTTTCTGCACTTGCGCAGTAGCTAACAATATGGCCGCTTGAAACTCACATGCCTGCCACCTGCTTGCTGAAACACGAAACCCAGCTATTATACTAATGCTAATGCAGGAATAATAATAATAAGTAAATGGGATTAGAGTAGAGATATGTGGTTACAGTGAAACCATTTATTTTAGATTTTAACATTTGTCTTTTTGATTCTTTCAATAGTGCTCATTACGGGCCCAGAGTCCTGAACCACAGTCTATTCCTTCTCGTTCTACCACAGACTCCACCACCAGAACGGCTTAAGTTTTTTGAATACTTACGGCTGCTAGCTTTAATTTTGGAATAACTCTTAAGAAGTTTTGATTTTCGTTTGGGAGTAGAACTTTTAATCACAGTATTTTTAACTTGCGTCACTCTGGCTCTGATCTTGCAGATACTGCATATTGAAAAAATTTAATTCTGCTCACCGTTCAAATAGCGCTCTTTGCCTGAGACCCCCCCCCCGGTCCACCGCAGTCATTAGCGGACTGTTTGAGTGGAGGGTGGTCTCTGGACAATTACTTGCGACTCACTTCCGGTTTGGGCCACACGCTACCGCCATCTTGGGAAAGACACGGTCTAGTTGATCCGGTCCCTACTCAAGCCTAGCACTATAAAAAGAGCCTATGGCACATGCGTGCAGAGGGTGCGCCGGCGGCGTGCCGAAGGCAAGCCCGTCTGTGCCAGGCCGTGACCCGGGGCCATGACCCCTTCCTCACTAAATAGGAACATCTTAACTTATTCTTCCAAACAATTATTGGACTACCGCACTAATCCACAATCAGATTGTACGCTTCTCAATATTGAGAAAGCTACTGATTCTTGTCTGGAATGCAACTTAACAGTGCACATATGATTATAAGAGGCACCCAACGTTTTAACATCTTCTACTCGTATTAAACAACAAATTAATTTGCAATCGAAAAACAAGACACCATCTACTAAGGCATTCTTCTTTTTTGACATCAACTGTCGCTCACTCCCGAAACACCAGGCTGATGTCTTTAATTTGATAATGGACAAACAACCGGACGCTATCTTTCTCACAGAGACAAGGCTTAACACCTGCTCTGGTCCGGATATAGCCGCCGCTCTGCCTCCTAACTATGTTATAGTCTGGAAGGATAGGGAGGACAAAATAGGCGGTGGGATCGTCATAATCTACAAAAATGCATACCGTTGTAAGTTTGACGGCTTACAGATCACCGGCTGCGAAGCAGCAGAGTTTAAACTGGCTTTAACCCCACAGTTTACCTTCTCTGGGATATTGGTTTATAGACCCCCCCAGGCCATCTGGCCTGTGGGCCACAACCTTACCCGATTTGGTCACCCCCTTCCTGCTTAGCTCGGCGAATTTCTCAATTCTATGGGATCTTAATCTCCATTTCGAGGACTCTGCCTGTACTATTAGTAATACTTTCATCTCAGACTTAGCAGCAACAATTCTGGTCCTACTCACAAAGCCGGTCACCTATTGGACCCTATATTCTCTAATCTATCCAATACTGATTGTCCCACAGCAACTCCACTGTGCTGGTCCGACCACTTTTTGGTTGGTGTTAAGCTAGCGAGTCCAGAGAATTCGCATGTGGCGACTTGTGGCACACTAAAACTAACAAGAAATTGGAAAAAGCTGGACATTGATAATTTTAACAAATTTCTTTGTAATAACGCCCCTATTTTTAAAAATACTTTTGATATCGACCTTGTAACGTTTCAAAATTGGATCCGGAAAGCCACAGACATTTGCCTCCCTTCCTCTCATAAGAAGGTAAGCAATCACCGCCCTCCGGCCCCCTGGTTCTCAGACAAGTAAAAAGCTGAGAAAACCAAATGTAAAAATATGGAACGACGGTGGAGAAGGACCTATGCGCTTGACACCAAATCTGCCTATTTGCGCACCAAAAGGGAGTATCATTCTCTCTGTAGGGCCGCTCGTACAAATTATGTTACCTCAACTCTAACTGATGCTAAGAACTGTTCCAAAACATTATTTAAAATGGTAAAAGAACTATCAGGCTCTGCAACTCAGCCCATTCCCCCCAGTTTGAATGAAGTGCAATGCGAGGATCTTGCTCAATTTTTTACGAACAAAGTGGAAGCAATATACTCCACTCTGACTGGGAATATGTCATCATCCTCTGCTTCGTCACTGCCCATCTCCACCCAACCAATTTTGCCACATGTCTGCAAAGATGTGCTTGCTACAAACACCATTACTAAAGTAGAAAATTGGTCACCACTTGACATGACTTACCTTACACAGCATCTGGGCTGTATTAAGGGGTCGATTAGGATGGCGGACGGAAACGTGTACCGTCCGCCGCGGAAGGTGGCAAGATACTCCGGACCTGTCCGCGGAAAATCCGCAACAGCAATTAGGATAAAACATGCAAAAAACGCCGACCGCGGCGTACGGAGCACACCAATCCCCGTCCGCGGCGGTCGGAGTACACCTGAGTCCGCGGCAGGCGGACGGAACAGTAAAAACACCGACCGCCGCGTACGCACATGACCGCGAATACATCCACCACCCCCGCGATACCTGCGCAATGTCCGTGTCCGCTATTAGGATAACTGCGCAAGTACCCCGGTAGTCACCGCCATCCACGTCCGCAGCGGTACAAATGCACCGAGAATCCGTGCACCACAGCGGAACGACAACACAAACAACATCCCTACTGTCAAACCAATGCCATACATTGGCACGGAAGTTAATCACCAAACACACGAAAAAAAACGCCCACCCACCGAAAACATCCAAACCAATCCCAACACACAATGATCCACCGCCAAGCACCACACAATCCACACCTGGCAGCACTCCCACCTAGCACCTGACTGCCAATAACCATTCAGACACGGTCTAGACACACACCATAAAAGAACTCCCACCCACTCCACAACTCCTCTGCATCACAGCATAGCTGCTAGCAGGACACACCACTGAACTGAGACCAAAGAGAAATAGCATTCACACAACCCACACCCAAACACACCCACCACACAAACACCCACCACACCATTCTTACACACCACACACCTGCACCTCCCCATCCACGCAAACCCACACCCCGAGCACCACACACCATGGCACCAAAAAAAAAACCAAAATTCACTGACACCGAGTTGAAGGTTATGGTAGATGAGATTATCCGTGTGGAACCCCACTTATTCGGGGCCCTAGTGCAGCAGACCAGCATAGCCAGGAGAAACAGCATGTGGGACCGGATAGTCACCAGGGTGAATGCCTCCGGGAGCGTCCCGAGGACGAAGCAGGACATCCAGAGGCGGTGGCACGATCTAAAGACCCGAGTCAAAGCCATACGAGCCAAGAACTATCTCCGGGCTAATCACACCGGCGGTGGAACCCCTCCGGAGCCCTTACCCTACACCGAGTGGGAGGACAAGGTGATGACCATCATCCACCCTGAGAGCCTTGATGGACTTCCTGAGGGAGAAGAGGCTGGTAAGTACAAACCAAGCACCACGAGCACTACTACATGGTGTGCCTCACACAACTGTGAAGACACATCTCCCAGACCCCAACCCATGCATGCAGTCCACATACTCACCAACGTCGAAATCACTCCAACAGGCCCCCATGTCCATAGGGATGGCGGTGGTGGTGGGTGTGAGGGGATGGAACTACAACTCCCAACAGGCCCCCATGTCCATAGGGATGGCCGTGGTGGTGGTGGTGGTGGGTGGTGGTGGGTGTGAGGGGATGGAACTACAACTCCCAACAGGCCCCCATGTCCATAGGGATGGCGGTGGTGGTGGGTGTGAGGGGATGGAACTACAACTCCCAACAGGCCCCCATGTCCATAGGGATGGCGGTGGTGGTGGTGGGTGGTGGTGGGTGTGAGGGGATGGAACTACAACTCCCAACAGGCCCCCATGTCCATAGGGATGGCGGTGGTGGTGGGTGTGAGGGGATGGAACTACAACTCCCAACAGGCCCCCATGTCCATAGGGATGGCAGTGGTGGTGGGTGTGAGGGGATGTAACTACAACTCCCAACAGGCCCCCATGTCCATAGGGATGGCGGTGGTGGTGGTGGTGGTGGGTGGTGGTGGGTGTGAGGGGATGGAACTACAACTCCCAACAGGCCCCCATGTCCATAGGGATGGCGGTGGTGGTGGGTGTGAGGGGATGGAACTACAACTCCCAACAGGCCCCCATGTCCATAGGGATGGCGGTGGTGGTGGTGGGTGGGGTGAGTACCAGTGCAGACAGAATCGGCAAAAAAAGTGAAAACAACCTGTCAAGTCCACATTACTCATCCTCACATTTTTGTTTTGCAGGTCATCCTAATCTGACAGCTGGAAGCAACACCCGCCCTCCAGACTCGCCAATCACAGACGTCTCAGGGGACGATTGGCCAGCCACCTCCGGGGCAGAGGATGATCCCGGCACAAGCAGCCAGCCAGGGCCATCTGGCTCCCAGGTCACCCCTGCACCAACAACTACGGCCTCTGCCATTGTGACAACACCGGCCACTGTGACCTGCACAGCCACCACCAGCACCACCTCCACCACCACCACTACTACCACCACTCCTGCCCCTGCCACCCTGCCCAACCCAACGGCCAACGCCGTGCCAGCGCCATCCCAGCCACGCAGGGAGAGTGTGAGGCAAGGCAGAGATGCAAGGCCAGATCCGGCAGGCAGGAGCATACGCCAAAGAAGACGGGAGGATACCAACACACCCAATCCAGTGCAACAGTCATTGGAGGCACTGGGCAGGGTGGAGGTGAGCTACCAACGTGGTCAGGCACAGGCAGACCGGGCCCACCAGGACTTTGTAGATAACACTGCAATGTTGGGGGCCATTGAGAGGCGGCTTGGCCAACTAGTGGACATCTTCACCAGGACAATCAGGCCACAAACAACGCCACCGCCACCGCCACCGCCAACGCCACCGCCACCGCCACCGCCACCGCCACCTGCGGCGGATGTGGTACCCGATGCCCCAGCGCAACCAGCTGACTCCGTACCGGCACAAAGACGGAGGGGCCGTCCGAGGCTGGAAGTGGGCGACAGCAGTGTGGAAGCAGCTGCCACACGCTCCAAGAGGAACAGAAAATGACTGTACCAGTACCTGCGCATGCCATTCACCCTGCCAACTATCCGGTCCCACCTGCCACAGGCCTGCTGTACTAGGCAGACACCACCCTATGTGGTGTCCGCACGGACATTTCATCTGCCATAACCTTCTACTCTCACTCCCCCACCCCTTCACTCATTTGTAAATATGCACCTACACCCATGCACAATTTGTAAATAAAAGCCACTTACTCACTCAATCATGTGTTGCCTCCATGTTTATTCACATGAATGCATCAGAAACAGATGTTACTAGGTACAGGTATCCAACTGGTACAGAATCATGGCGCTGTGGGAGTGACCTAGGGAAAATAGAAACCGCAAAGACACGTCAGGAAACATGATCACACTCATCAGAACACACTGCAGTGCAACATTTAACAACCCACACGCATCACAACAGTAATGGATGAGACGACACACATCATGGAGACGTGCATTGGCCACAATTTAGCACACACACACACATGCATGCATCACATAGCAGAACACAGAGATGAAGCACACCACTATGCCACAACACCAGCACACATTCACAGGGCATACCCAAGCAGCACAAGAGGAGCACACTCACAATCAAGGGAAGTAGCGATCAATGATCTGGCGCCTCTGGTCCACACCTTCCTCCTCACCACTATCCTCATCAGTTGACATGGCTGGGTCTGGAGGGCGAGGAACTTGCAGTTCATCAGGGTCCAAGAGCAGTTCAATGTTATAGCGCACAGCCAGGTTGTGAAGCATGCAGCACGCTATCACGATCTTGCATACTTTGCCTGGTGAGTAAGGCAGGGCCCCTCCAGTCTTATCCAGGCACCGAAACCTAGACTTGAGCAGGCCAAATGTCCGTTCTACCACTCGACGTGTCCTACCATGGGCATCATTGTATCTCATTTCTCCAGCTGTAGTGGGATTGCGTAAGGGACTGAGCAGCCATGGCCTGTTTGGGTAAGCCGAGTCGCCTGTGTTGGTGGAAGAGAGAGAGAGAGAAACATCACAACCTGCATTGTGGGGCACACCATGCCACACAGATATCACTCCTGTCACCACAGCATACTCACCAACAAGCCACGCTTGTGCCGGACGCAGATTAGCCATCAGTTGGGGGACCATGCTGCTCCGCATGATGTGGGCGTCATGTGCAGAGCCAGGGAATCTTGCACACACATGTGAGATGATGTTGTCGGCCTGGCACACCACCTGCACGTTCAGGGAATGGAAGTGTTTCCGATTCCTATACACCTGCTCACGTGCCCGTGGTGCAATGAGAGCGATATGCGTGCCATCAATGGAACCCACAACCTGTGGTATACGACCCAGGGCATAGAAGTCAGCTTTGACCGCTGCCAACTCCGCCGCCTGAGGGAAATGTATATAGTCATGCTTGTACAGCATCATGGCTGTCAGTACATCCCGGAGTACCGTGCTGAACATGGCCTGTGACATTCCCCCGGCATCTCCAACTGTGTACTGGAATGTGCCTGTTGCAAAGAAATGGAGTGCCGCCATCACCTTTTGCGTGGGTGTCATGGAACCTGGATAGGTTCTTCGCGGCTGCAGGTGAGGAGACAATAGGGTCACAAGTTCCAACAATCGACGGCGATCCAGCCTGAATTTCCGGATCACCTCCTCGTCCACCATATCCTCCAGCACAGTGTATGGGCGATGGACATTTGGAGCCCTCCTGTGTGGGAGTAGATGGAATGGAAGTCAAATCACTACCGCCGTGCCAGGCCCTGCCCAGGACCGCCGTGCCGGCCATGGCAACAACCGCCATTGCACGGCCCTTCCACTACCGCCGTGCCAGGCCCTGCCCAGGACCGCCGTGCCGGCCATGGCAACAACCGCCATTGCACGGCCCTTCCACTACCGCCGTGCCAGGCCCTGCCCAGGACCGCCGTGCCGGCCATGGCAACAACCGCCATTGCACGGACCGCCAGGGAACGCCGGTAGTGGAAGGGCCGTGCAATGGCGGTTGTTGCCATGGCCGGCACGGCGGTCCTGGGCAGGGCCTGGCACGGCGGTTGTTCATGGGCCGGCCGCTCCGGCCGGTGTACGGTGGATGATGCAAGGTGACTGTAAGGGGGGTCATGAACTGGCATGTCCATTGAGTACATCTACAGGGTGTATAGGCCTGCACCTCCCCCGCTGTGTACGTGCACCGCCATGGAGGCGCCAGTGATAGTACATTGTTGCAACTGAAGCATCCGTGCCTGAGGCTTGCACGTGCGGTTGCCGATGTGTGCCCGTGACGGTCCCTGCACATGCAGCCAATGGGAAGAGGGACGCTGGCCGCATACGGCCAATCGCAAGTAGCGGAAGCTGTGCACCGCAACAACAGGGCCAGTCATTGGCCCATTTCACGATCACGCTTCCAGGGCTGACCAATTGCTGGCGACGTATGCCACTGACACGTGCTGAGGGCCCTATATATGTGTGTTGGCCAAAATGAAACTTCCTACCCTGGGGACCATTGCTGCCTGTGACCATCACCTCGACCTGCTGCTGCTGCTGAGCTGACCACCGACTGCTGCCTGTGACCATCACCTCGACCTGCTGCTGCTGCTGAGCTGACCACCAACTGCTGCCTGTGACCATCACCTCGACCTGCTGCTGCTGCTGAGCTGACCACCGACTGCTGCCTGTGACCATCACCTCGACCTGCTGCTGCTGCTGAGCTGACCACCGACTGCTGCCTGTGACCATCACCTCGACCTGCTGCTGCTGCTGAGCTGACCACCGACTGCTGCCTGTGACCATCACCTCGACCTGCTGCTGCTGCTGAGCTGACCACCGACTGCTGCTCTAGTGCCATACTCCGTGATCTTGCCATGTCGAGAGGCAAAGAGATCCGGTCTCGACCCTTCACCGCCGCGGAGCTTGATGTCCTCGTGGACGGTGTACTCCGCAACTATGGACGCCTCTACGGCGCACCGGGACGGGTGGTAAGTGCAGTGTGGGACATGTTGGTGTGCATGAGGGGGCCAAATGATCAGGCCTATTTCTATCTTAGCTGTGTAGTGTGGTCTAGACATATGTTCCTGATTGTGCATGGCTGCTGACAGTAACGTCTTGCCCCTATGTGTGTGACAGGCCACCTGTCCACTGACTTACACCCTTTTGTCTCCCATCATGGTAGGTCAAGCTGCACCTTCGCAAGGACCTGTGGAGGAGCATAGCACGGGAAGTACGGGCATTGGGGGTGTGCAACAGACGACATACACACTGCCACAAACGCTGGGACGACATTTCCAGGCTGAGCAAGAATGTAGCGGAAGTAACACTGGGCCTGATTCCAAGGACGCCCCGTCTGTCCCGACGCTCCATGACCCCTCTCATGCACCGTATCATTGCAGTGACGCATCCTGAACTGGCCGAACGTCTGAGTGCCGATCAACAGCAAACTAGCGGTGAGCATACTGTCTGTGTAGGAAACTTGTGAGTGCTATGCATGTATTGGTGCACAGACACACTATTGAGTTCCGTGTTGCGTATGTATGCCTGTGATGCCATTTTGGTCCCATTGGGTGGTACTCATTTGACATCCAGGTCCGCCATGTTGACACGCCACTTGCTTAGTAGTTGAGTGTAAAAGCACATCCCCTAGTGGTCCATGGCCCCATGGCAGAAAATGTGAGGATGACTGGTAGGGGTGGGCCATGTGCAGGATGAGGGCTCCTAAACCTTTGTCTGCTATGTGATTTGGCTATCCTGTTCCTTCTGTACGTGAGTGTGCCCATGACTCACACATCTTTTCTGTGCATTTCAGCTTTGACAGAGGACACTCAGCCACAGACGGTGGAGAGTAGCCGAGGAAATGAGTCCGGCTCAGACTTCGCACACACGCAGACTGACACGGAGGAGGCCAGCGCCGGAGAGGGGGACAGGACCGTCCCTGAGGACTCGCATGTGGAGACACCATCGTCCTCCTCGTCGGACACTCTTGGTGAGCCTGCACTGTTGTCACAGACTGGGAGTGGGCACTCATCACCTTCTGTCGTAAGACAGCACACAGGGCCCACACTTCCGCCAACTGCACCATGTACTGTTCGTGGCCGGAGGAGTAGGGGGAGCAGAGTGGCGTTCGGTGCAGGCACCGCTGCCCCTGCCACGGTGAGCCAAAATGCACTGTGTGCTGAGGCCGTTGATCTGCTGCGACAGCTGTGTGTGGGGCAGACCAATATGACAAATGCTTTCCAGGACCATGATAGGAAGTTGGGGCAGGTGGTGGCATTCATGGAAGGGATGCATGGCGATCTTGCAGGTCTACACAGGACAGTGCAGTCATTGGCAAGCAGTGTGTCGTCTGCAATAGTACAGTCGAACGAACAGGGTGCTACTTCTGTTTCACCATCTACACCGCTGGATGTCTCAGGGGGTAGTGATTATTCTGAGCAGGACTCAAATACAGGTTATTGCACTAGAAGCAGCGTCAGACAGCACGTCAGGGCACGCAGGGCACAGACCCCATCCCCTAGATCAGCTAAATCTGTTCACGTAGACGACGTCAGATGCACTGGAGTACACACACAGGATCCACAAGTGTTGTTGGGGGACATGCCTTCCGGAGCTACACAGGCATTCAACACGAAAGGTACTCCCAAGGCAAGGGATACTCACATGTCCATGGACTGTTCCTTGGACAAGGCCAGTCAGAAGACAAAGGCACCTACTAGGAGCAGGGAGACTCCCAAGGGCAGGCCCACAGCAGAGGTAAGGGACACTCCCAAGGACAGTGAGGAGACTAAGGCACCTACTGAGAGCAGGGAGACTCCCAAGAGCAGGCCCACAGCAGAGGTAAGGGACACTCCCAAGGACAGTGAGAAGACTAAGGCACCTACTAAGAGCAGGGAGACTCCCAAGAGCAGGCCCACAGCAGAGGTAAGGGACACTCCCAAGGACAGTGAGAAGACTAAGGCACCTACTAAGAGCAGGGAGACTCCCAAGAGCAGGCCCACAGCAGAGGTAAGGGACACTCCCAAGGACAGTGAGAAGACTAAGGCACCTACTAAGAGCAGGGAGACTCCCAAGAGCAGGCCCACAGCAGAGGTAAGGGACACTCCCAAGGACAGTGAGAAGACTAAGGCACCTACTAAGAGCAGGGAGACTCCCAAGAGCAGGCCCACAGCAGAGGTAAGGGACACTCCCAAGGACAGTGAGAAGACTAAGGCACCTACTAAGAGCAGGGAGACTCCCAAGAGCAGGCCCACAGCAGTGGATAGGACCACTCCCAAGGGCAGGGACACACACAGAGAGCAGGTGTCTGCTGGAGACAGGTGCACCACAGACGACAAGTCTGCTGGCAGGAACAGGGCGGCGAGCAGGGCACAGGCTACATCCAGAGACAACACTCCACCTAAGGATAAGGCACATCCTACGGACAAGGCATCTAGCATGGACAATGGCGCTATCAAGGACAGGCATACTTCACCCCTGGCTGCACTGAGGCTGATGTTTTCTACTAAACGCCAAACTGATGTCTCCGCGGCGGAGTCCCCCCATACCTCCACTCCCATCCAGGCCAGTCAGAAGCAGAGGAGGGTGTCCCCTGTTGTTGCATCCCCCATTACACATCATTCCGAGTCCAGGCGGCAGGCACAGAGCAAACGACAAGCAGGCTCCAGCACGTCCCCCGAAACCAGATCCCCGGCAGCAGTTGCTCCACCTATGCTGGGTGGTGATTCTTTGGAGTCCCCACCACTTGGCAGTCCTGTCCTGTCCAGGGTGCACTCACACCTCCCTAAGAAACGCAGACACACACCATTGACACCTGCCAACCCCGATTTGGCTCTAGGTGAGCTATCCCCAGCTCCCAGGCCCACCCTGCCTCCTGGCCCATACAGCCCTGTGGCTCATCATTTCAGTTGTCCCAGTGGCGCTGGTGCAGTTGACTCTCATGTATCAGATGGTGGCACAGTGTCAGTTGTGCCCTCTCCTGTTGCAGATCCTGGCAGGGTATGTGGGTCTATGGCTCACGTGTCAGTTAGGAGATCTGTGGCTGTGTTGCACACTCCTGCTTCTGGTGCTGGCAGTCTGTCTGGGTCAGTGGCTCACGTGTCAGTGACTACATCTGTGGCTGTGTCTCACACTCCTGTTGCTGGTGCTGCCAGTGTGTCTGGGTCCGTGGCCCATGTGTGTGTCACTCGGGCTGTGGCTGTGTCTCACACTCCTGTTGCTGGTGCTGCCAGTGTGTCTGGGTCCGTGGCCCATGTGTGTGTCACTCGGGCTGTGGCTGTGTCTCACACTCCTGTTGCTGGTGCTGCCTGTGTGTCTGGGTCCGTGGCCCATGTGTGTGTCACTCGGGCTGTGGCTGTGTCTCACACTCCTGTTGCTGGTGCTGCCAGTGTGTCCGAGGCAGGTAGTTCACGCAGTCCCCCTGATTCTGTGATGTGAGGTGCTGTACACTTCACTCAAATGTTAGTTCACATGGTGTGTCCGTTGAGAACTGCGTGGCACTCTTGTGGTCCCTGTGACGGTTTGGTAGGGACACGTAGTTGTGCTGCCTCTGATGTACCTGCTCTGTACTGCACAATGCCCTGTTGATGCTCTGATACTGCATTCTGCCCTCTCGTTTACTGCCTATGATGTACCTGCTCTGTACTCCACAATGCCCTGTTGATGCTCTGATACTGCATTCTGCCCTATCGTTTACTGCCTATGATGTACCTGCTCTGTACTGCACAATGCCCTGTTGATGCTCTGATACTGCATTCTGCCCTCTCGTTTACTGCCTATGATGTACCTGCTCTGTACTGCACAATGCCCTGTTGATGCTCTGATACTGCATACTGCCCCTCTCACGTGCTGCCTCTGATGGGCCTGTTCTGTGCAATGGACTGTTGATGCACTTTGCCCCTCTCACGTGCTGCCTCTGATGGGCCTGTTCTGTGCAATGGACTGTTGATGCACTTTGCCCCTCTCACGTGCTGCCTCTGATGGGCCTGTTCTGTGCAATGGACTGTTGATGCACTTTGCCCCTCTCACGTGCTGCCTCTGATGGGCCTGTTCTGTGCAATGGACTGTTGATGCACTTTGCCCCTCTCACGTGCTGCCTCTGATGGACCTGCTCTGTGCAATGGACTGTTGATGCACTTAGCCCCTCTCACGTGCTGCCTCTGATGGACCTGTTCTGTACTGCACAATGCCCTGTTGATGCTCTGATACTGCATGCTGCCCTCTCGTTACCTGCTCTGATGTACCTGTTCTGTACTGCACAATGCCCTGTTGATGCTCTGATACTGCATTCTGCCCTATCGTTTACTGCCTATGATGTACCTGCTCTGTACTGCACAATGCCCTGTTGATGCTCTGATACTGCATTCTGCCCTCTCGTTTACTGCCTATGATGTACCTGCTCTGTACTGCACAATGCCCTGTTGATGCTCTGATACTGCATACTGCCCCTCTCACGTGCTGCCTCTGATGTACCTGCTCTGTACTGCACAATGCCCTGTTGATGCTCTGATACTGCATGCTGCCCTCTCGTTACCTGCTCTGATGTACCTGTTCTGTACTGCACAATGCCCTGTTGATGCTCTGATACTGCATTCTGCCCTCTCGTTGACTGCCAATGATGTAGCTGCTGTGGTGCCCACTTTGCCCATGCTCACGCATACACTGTGATTTAACCCCTATTTTGTACAATAAAGGTAGTCTATCAGGTCTCGTGGTCTGTCGTTGTCATTCCTGCTTGCGTACTACTAATGTGTATTTGTATTTGCTTCTCATCATGGTTTCGGTAACATGACACTCCCCCTCCCTACGTCACGTCCCTTACTGGTATTCCACTGCAGACAGCCAATGGTTTGTGCCTTACCTGCGTCGTCGTCCATGGTGGGCCATGACTAGGACGTGGTGGATCGCGAAGAGCATCGGGAAAGCGTGTAGCGCTGGGTCCATGGTGTTGGTCAGCTTGCGGTGGGTATCTCTGCTATGTCACCTGTCTTCGCAGTGGGGATTCCGCCGTGTTCAGACAGGTTGTTTTTCCGCTGCGGTTTTATGTGTATTTTCCGCCATCTTGATTTGGGGGACGGTCTTCGACGTCAGTACGTACGGCGGGGCCTCCGGATGTGTTCCGTCCGCCACGGTCTCGTGTGTAGTTCGGCGGCGGAGCGTGCTTTTCCGTCGCGGACGGAAATTTGACACGTTTTCCTATCCTGATATGGCGGACGGAGTATCCGCGGCAGGCGGACACGGAAAAGGCTTTTTCCGCCTACTCCAGGGCCGCGGTGGCTCTTCCGTCCGCCATCCTAATGAGCCCCTCTGGTTCCCCTTGTGACCTCCTCCCAATTACCGTGCTGCAGCAGCTTGATTTGCCAGTACATGCAACCATCATGGAACTTTTAAATACATCCTTAAAGGAATCTCTTGTTCCCCCAGAATGGAAGCAGGCAATGGTCATTCTTCTACTGTTAAATGGCCAACTCTGACCCTACGGTGTCTTCGAACTATCGGTCAATCTATTTGCTTCCAGTATTCTCAAAAAAAAACCAGGCTTCTGCATCCCTCATAATCTGGTTTTCGAACCGGTTACTCTACTGAGACTGCTCTTCTTGGCGTAACCGAAATGTTGCGCCAGAACTTGGATGCAGGCAATACGGTAGCTCTTGTTTTACTGGATCTAAGTGCGGCCTTTGACACGGAGTCCCATGCTGTGTTGATAAATGCCTTACAATCCATACGGGTTACTGGTTCTGCACTTCGTTGGCTAACTTCTTTTCCCACTGGCCGTACGTTCCAGGTCTTTTCTCCTGTAGCAAACTCCAAGATCCATTCATCCCCGTATGGAGTCCCCCAGGGGTCCATCCTTAGTCCTTTGTTGTTTAATATATTCATGTTAGACCCCTGGTAATAATCGTTGAGGATGCTGGGCTGTCGTTATTTTCATATGCTGACAACACGCAGGTAATTTTTTCGCTTTCTGCAGGAAAACATTCAGAGCAATCTGCTTTCCGGGCTGGGCTTAGCAAAGTTGCATCATGGATGCATGCCAATTTTCTCAAGCTTAATGGTGAAAAAACTGAGGTTTAGGTGCTGGGGAAAGACAAAGAGCTCTGGGGTAAGCAACATTGGCCCACAGAAATTGGTGCAGTACCGCAACCTTCCCAGCATGTTCGCAACCTCTGCTTTATTATTGACGATTCACTGTCTATGCGTCAACAAGCCATGAAGGTTGCTGCAACATGTTTCACCATTCTGAAATGGCTGAGAAAAATGTGTGGATGCTACGTAGGCCCACTCAGAGAACCGTAGTCCAGGCTCTTGTTACATCTAGACTGGACTACGGTAACATTCTCTATCTTGGAGCCAATAAAGATGTGATACGACAGCTACAGAGGGTACACAAATCCGCGGCCAGATTGCTCTGCCGAATTCCCAGAGCAGCCTCTATTTCTGCTTCCTTGAGGGACCTACACTAGTTAAGGGTCGAAAATCGGATCAAGTTTAAAGTCCTGAACTACATGTTCAGAATTAAGCACGGCACGGCTCCCATGTATGTGCAAAATCTAGCCTACCTCTATTTGACTTCACGCACCCTCAGATCTACTACTCAGGCTAAATTTCAGGTGCCAAAGATTAGACCATCCAGTATGGGCGGCCGTTCTTTCTCCTATTTGGGCCCCGTTTTATGGAATGCTCTTCCGATGTCTCTTCCCACACAGACTAACTCTACTTTTTGCAAGTCACTTAAAACTTGGCTTTTTAATCAGTACGTTCCATTCTCCCATCGTTTGCTGTTTCTGAAGGGCGCTGGGAAACCCTTCTGTGTAGCTGTTGTGCCTATATATTAATTTAAATAACATAACATAACATGCGCAGTGAACCCAAACTGAAAGATGCAATGACACTTGAACATCGGTCAAGGCTCCAAACTATTACTTTCATGGGAACCGGAACGACAGTACACTGAAATGCATAAGAACTAAGGTATTTTTTCTCTAATATGTGACAATCACATTGTGAATATGGGTAGGAATAAAGATTGATCTATAAAACTTAAGGGGTGGGATTTTAAACAAAGAGCGTAAAGAAAATAATGGGAAATAAGCATGGTGTGAGGATCACCTCCCCTGTCCTGTCCAATCAGAGATAGGAGTTTCATAAATTTGAAACATTAATGGGTGGTACAAGCATACAGTAAGGTATAATTGAGGTACCATTAGTTAGTTAGTTAGTGAAGAGACCGGGATGCTGTCCGAGAGCACAGAAAAGTCCTAGACTGAGATGCTGAAGAAGATTCGCATAACTAAACCAATTATCTTAAGCAAATTAATTTAGAAGAAGATCGCATAAGAATCTCGAGGAGGAAGAAACTGTCATAGAGGGGTGCTACGCAAGCGTCAGTGATAGAGAGGTCGAATGTCTTGTCCTGATTCCTGTCCTGAAGCCTTTGTTTATCAGACCTATCCTGGGGTACCATTTCCTATTCCTAAGTCTGGAAGTTGGTTTCCACGC
Source organism: Lissotriton helveticus (assembly GCF_964261635.1). NCBI lineage: Eukaryota > Metazoa > Chordata > Amphibia > Caudata > Salamandridae > Lissotriton > Lissotriton helveticus. The sequence continues at coordinate 1,203,350,861 of NC_136068.1, read as the reverse complement.
CATACATGGTAACTATACTATATTTGTATGTGCACTAATGTGCTTTTCTCTCTATCCTCTCCCTTTCATGCAGTGTCATTGCAAAGTATAAATGAATGCATCTTGATTGATTACTTGAATCTTCCTTCCTGTGAGAGACGGAGTTTGTTCTGTGCTGTGTAAGTGGTTCACATGAATTTAATCTGAGATACAATTTAAAAAGACATCCCAACTCTGTATTTGAAAGGGGTGATGAGTGTGTTGGACATTACATCTTGATGTCCTTAGGCTCAATCCTTTTTATATGAATAGAATCAGAAGAGTCCGTTCTTTATGAAAAGTTGCTCTTTATTTATATAGATAAAACGTAGACAGCCGACACGTGTTTCGCCCCTGTGGCGAATTGCGCCAGGGCATTTTCAAGGCTGTAATAGATCACAATAAAAAATTGTAAGTGTGCATAATTGAGAAGAGAGCGCCTGTGACCCCAAAGACCGTGCAAAAGTACAGAAAAGAGGTGGTATAGAGTGCAGGTTCACTGGTGTAAAAGTAGGGTGTGTAGTCACCGAGTAAGGGAAGTCCCTTGTGTGAGTTTTAAAAACGGGTGTGTGCATGCAGACGAAAAGGCTCAGGCACTGAAAGTTTAGCCACCACGGATTTTGTGCAAATTAGGTATAGAGCTCTTAAAATTTGCAGTTTGGATTAAATAGTGGTTAGGTAGGGTGTAAATGATCATAAGTAAGCAGATGCCACCACAAGTCTAATTATAAAGAGAATAGGGATATTTTACCAAAGTAAAAAGATTAAAGATAGTGAAAGGAAAGAAAGATTTAACATTATCTGTTTCATACCTATTTACAATATTTTGTATTCTGTAAGCTTCCTCATAATAAACACAGTATATTTCAACATTTGATCCGGTTTGTAAATCTGTTGACACAACATTTTCAATTTTTTAGATAAGAATTGTTGTATTGTAAAAAGGCCATTTTAACTATACTCGTTAAGAACATTTTTTTGCCTGTTTCTAAGTCTAGTAACAGTCTGATTCGACATTTACAATTTTTCTAAACGATTTGTTATATTGAAAAAAGCCATTTCTACTGTGGTTACTAGGAACATACTTATGTCTATTTATGTAACTGAGTTAGGGCAGGTATTTAAGCAGTAAGTATTTAGATAAATTTATTACATATAAAGTCTAATTTGTGACATCAGGGGGAAAAGAACAATTTAATCAGCAAACAGTAGTACGAGCCTCAGCGGTTTGAGCCCTTCGGTATGTGGACACGGGCTAGACAGGTTTACTTAGAGTATACAAACTCTTATGCAGTTTCTTAAGCGCACACCCATTGAATGTGTGTGCCAGTGGATGGTAAGTCGATAGGAGGTGATGCCGTACCGCATACTCCAGTGTGGAGAAGTCAGCTTGGCGGGCTTTTTTTCAATGATGCTTTAATAGCACGGCTAGATTGACAAGACACCATATGGGTGTATGCGTTGGGGGGTAAATATCCGACAATTGACAGTTCATGCAGCGAACTGTTATTTGAGCAACCGGGGACTGAATTTCGGAGATTGAGTCACTTACTTATTAGGGGTTGAATCCCTAGCGTATTCCTCAGAGTCTCTCGGTTCTTGCCCTGCTTCCACGAAGTGCGCGTTTGCGGCACTCTTCCCATTTTAAACCGGAAGAGCAGTCGTGACCCGGAAGTACTGATCTGGGTTGTAAATCTACACGGATTGTTTTCGTTTTTTAGCGTATAATTGAGGAAAGCAATATGCGAGATCTCGAGATAGTCTATATTTTTCGAAATCATTTGTAATAAATATACGCATTATCTTGTTGTTTTTACATCACATGACCCAAAAGTGATGTGTGGGCATAGGTGAGTAGAAAAAAGAAAAATAAGAAACGAACTATTTTTAGAAGCCGATGATGTGTGGGCATAAGTGAGTAGAAAAAAGAAAAATAAGAAACGGGCTATTTTTAGAAGCCGATGATGTGTGGGTAAGGGTCAAAAACGGACTTATGTAAAAGACGGAGCATGTGTAAGGGTAGCGCCATATATAAGTGGTATACATGGCGGTTATTGACTGAGTGGGTGATCACAATGGACAAGCAGAAATTGATTGTACGTCATTTTCTAATGTTCATTGGTCTGACTATTAATTTAGGGGTGGAGGGATAGAATGTAATCTCCCTCGCTTTGAGTCTCATATGTGAAAAAAGGCAGAGCAGGTGCCCTTGTGCTTAATGTTTCTACTTTTATGAAAGGAATGCCTTTATCTCTAATTAAGAGCCTACAACCTCAACATAATCTCCTACGCCGACGACACCCAGCTGATCCTCTCCCTGACCAACGACCCCGCCACCGCCAGAGCCAACCTGCACGAAGGGATGAGAGAGGTAGCCGAATGGATGACGACCAGCCGCCTGAAACTGAACTCGGACAAGACGGAGGTCCTCATCCTGGGCTCCTCGCCCTCCGTCTGGGACGACTCCTGGTGGCCCCCCGCCCTGGGCACCGCACCCAAACCGACGGACCACGCACGCAACCTGGGCTTCATCCTGGACTCCTCCCTCTCCATGACCAGACAAGTAAACGCCGTCTCCTCGTCTTGCTTCAACATCCTGCGCATGCTACGCAAGATCTTCCGGTGGATCCCCACCGAGACGAGGAAGACGGTCACCCAGGCCCTCGTCACCAGCCGACTGGACTACGGCAACGCCCTCTACGCCGGAACCACCGCCAAGCTCCAGAAGAGACTCCAGCGGATCCAGAACGCCTCGGCCAGACTCATCCTCGACATCCCCCGACGCAGCCACATCTCCGGACACCTGAGAGATCTGCATTGGCTCCCGGTCAACAAGAGAATCACCTTCCGTCTCCTCACCCACGCACACAAAGCCCTACACGACCAAGGCCCGAGCTACCTCAACAACCGGATCAACTTCTACACCCCCAAGCGCCTCCTCAGATCAACCAGCCACGCCCTCGCCGCCGTCCCCCGCATCCGAAGAGCGACAACAGGAGGAAGGTCCTTCTCCTACCTGGCCGCCAAGACCTGGAACTCACTCCCAACCGACCTGCGCCTGACCCAAGACCACCTCTCCTTCAGGAAGAAGCTCAAGACCTGGCTGTTCGAGCAGTAACGGCATCCCCCCCCCAAACCAGCGCCTTGAGACCCTACGGGTGAGTAGTGCGCTCTATAAATGACCTGATTGATTGATTGATTGACAGCGTTCTGACAGAGGATGAATGCGTGTACAGCCGTTAACAGTCTCCTAGAGTTTGCTCTTAGTTCAGTCTATCTATTGATTATCACAGTTGGGCATCATCTTGTTCAGTACTCTTAATAAAAAGTTGTAACCTATACTAGGCTTAATCAAGACAGTTCTTAACTTTGATAAGTTGATCACTGTCTCTTTGTCCCATGTGTTGTTCTCAGGTGTCGTTTATTCCAGCCAGTGGTGCCATTCATATTCTTGGTTCAGGCCCTTCACCACTGTGTCCATTTTTATAATGAGCGCACTTTCTTCCCTTCGTAGGAGGCGATCCACATCACCTCCACGTTTTGGTGTCGTAAGTCTTTTAATGCCTACAAATGTAAATGTTCGGTTGTGCTCATGGTATTGCAGAAAGTGTTCTACAAGAGATTGTCTGGTGTCAGTTTTATGAATGTTCCGGTAATGTTCCTGAATGCGAATTTTGAGAGGTCTTCTTGAGCTACCAATATAGTTTTTACCACAAGGGCAGGTGATAAGGTAGATCGTATTGGTGCTTTCGCAATTGATGAAGTCTCTGATTGTGTATTTTTGTCCATTAATACTGACTTCTTTGGTCTTAGACTGGCCAAGTTTGCAAATTGAGCAATTTGTGCAGGTATAAAAGCCTGTGGTTTGTGGTGGAAATTTCAAAGGTTTCTTTTTCGCCTCAAAGAAGGATGGACAGAGTATATCGCGTAGGTTCCTACATCTAGAGAAGCCTAGTTGTGGCTTAGCTGTCAGAGAGTCTTTTAGAGTTGGATTGTCTCTCAAGAGGTGCCAGTGTCTGTTTAGAATTTTTCGGATTGTATGTTCACCATTGTGGTATTCAGTATTGAAGCGAATAGTTGTTTTGTTCTTTTTGACCGAGTTATTGTAAAGTAGGGGTTGTCTGTCAGTTTTGAGGAATTTCTCTTGTTCTTTAGAGAGTTTTTGTTCATTATAGCCTCTTTGTTTTAGTCGTTGGGTTACAGCCTCTGAATGATTTTGATATTCGGTTTCTGCACTGCAGTTTAGACGGGCCCGTCTGTATTCTCCTCCTGGGATGTTATCAATTGTATGCGGTGGATGACTGCTCGAGGCATGGAGAATCGAGTTTGCAGATGTAGGTTTCCTATGTATTTTTGTTTGTAGTTGCTGGTCCGAAGCATATATAGTTAGGTCTAGGAAATCAACTTCTGTTCTGGAGATGTTGTATGTGATTTCGATGCCCCATTTGTTTGGTACTAGTGATTTGATGAAAGTTCTCAGTTTTTGTTCGCTGCCCTGCCATATTAGGAGAATGTCATCTATGTAACGACCCCACATGATTATGTTGTCGATGATTTCTTCAGATCTTTCTTGCCACAGCCAGTGTTCTTCGACTGTACCCATCAACAGGCAGGCGTATGGCGGCGCAAATTTGGCCCCCATAGCGGTCCCTTGTAGTTGAATGTAGTATTTGCCATTGAATGAGAAGTAGTTATTGAAGAGGCAGAATTCCAATAGATCTAGAATCATTTTGTTCCGTGCAGTTAAGTGGACTGATCTTGTTTGTAAATATTTTCTTGCTGCAGCTAGGCCATCAGTATGCTTTATTGAAGTGTACAAACTGCAAATGTCGATTGTAATGAGGAGGTAGTCATCTTGCCACGATATATTTTCGAATTTTTGTAGGACATCCTTGGTGTCTTTAAGGAAGGATGGTAATGCCTTCATCAGAGGTTGTAGTTCTGCATCGATGAACGCCCCTATATTTGAGCAGATAGAGTCGATTCCAGCAATGATTGGTCGTCCTTTCGGTATTCTTCCCGGCTTGTGCACCTTGGGCAACAAGTATAATGTTGGTGTGATGGGGTTTTTTATGAAAAGTACGTTTTTTTCTTCTATGCTCAACAGGCCTTTTTCATACCAGAAGTCCAGTAAAGTTGTTAGCTTTTCCTGGATATGTTTGGTAGGGTTATGGTCCAACAGTTGGTAACATGTTTTGTCTTCCAGTTGTCTTTGGGCTTCTTGTACATAGTCAGAGGTGTTGAGGAGGACAACATTTCCTCCTTTGTCCGCTTCTTTGATCGTAAGGTTGTCATTGCTTCTCAGGTCTTTTAGTGCCATTCTTTCTTTTGCAGAGATGTTCTTGGGGATGTATTTCTGTTTAGTTTTATATTTCTGAAATTCCTTATCAAGATCTTCTGCTACTCTTTTAGAAAACATATCAATAGAATTTCCTGCTGGCAAAGAGGGAGTGAATTTTGATTTTTTCTTTAGAGTGTTTGGTTTAGAATGGAAGATGTCAATACCCAGATCCTCTGCCGTTGTAGTCAGGAGCTCCAGATGGTCTGGATCTGTGTCCGTCGCGAGGTGTAATAGCAAGTTACTATTTTCAAGATCTTGTGCTGACATGTCACTTGTTTGTTGATTATTGTAAGTTGTGCTTTGTCGTCTTGGGTTCTCATTAAAGAACGATTGGAGCTTCAGTTTCCTTGTGAACTTGAAAAGGTCAACCTTTGTTTTGACCAAGTCCCATTGTGCCGTTGGGGAAAATGAGAGGCCCTTGTTAAGGATGTTGTAATGTGTTTCAGATAGGGCTTCTGTCGATAAGTTTAGGACCAAATTATTTCTCAGGTTTTCAGTAAGTGCTGTTCCTTCATCCTTGCTCTTGTCTGTACACCTGCTGTATTTGGTGTTGGTGTCCCTAGATTTGGTGGTCGTTGTCGATTCTCCTGTACGTTCCCCAGTCGATGTCGTTGCACTTCCTCCCGAAAATTTACCTGTGGACGAGAGTTGTTTGGTGTGGTTAAGTCTTCCACTGATCCGGCCTCAGATGAGCTTGGAGTTTGGATCGGTGTGTTAGTATTGCTGTTGATTGTCGAAGTATTGATGTTATCATATTTTGGGCAAATGTATATACCCTTCCTTGTTGGTAATCATTTAGATCACGTCTAAATTTGCGATTCTTCCTCTGTATAATGTCTTCCTCATATTCATCTAAAAATTTATTCAAGATGTCATAATTCTTTACGGTGATATCTCCCCAGTTAGCTTCCTCAATTTTCTTGGATAGGTTGTCCACTTCTTTTTTGTTGGTTTCATATTCCTCTTGTGCAATATCAATTAGTTGCCTTATCATGTTATTAGATGCTGTACGGAGATTTTCCTCCCAAAGTTGTAATCTTTCTGGCGATGTGGTGTCTATTGGGGGGAAAATGAGAATGCGTAGGCCTCGTGAGATAAGATTGTGTTCCAGATATTTTTTGAGTGACGCTCCTTCCCACCATTTGGAGGTTTCTTTCTTGGCAGCTCTTTCTAATGCTTGAAAGGTGCTTTTTGCCGATGTTAGATTGGTTGCGCTAGGTGTTTTCCTGATTGCAGCTCCGGAGGGGTCAAAGGCTTCTGCTAGTCTGTTATTTCTTCTGTCCCGGCGATTGCCGTAGGATGACATGCTAGTTGTGAATATAGTCTTCCTTTTTAGGCCAAAGTGGTTGTTAATTTGAAGGCACTCTGATTACAGATTTTTATTGCGTCGAATATGGTACTTGGAACTCCTTACAGAAGTTTAATACAGAAGAGGGGTGGTCCACAAAGGAATCCAAGTCCACATTAGTTTTCACAAATTTTTGATAGTACTAACACACTCAAGAAAACTCTGGACCTCTTGAGTTTTCAAACAGTAAAGTATTTGAAAGGGGTGATGAGTGTGTTGGACATTACATCTTGATGTCCTTAGGCTCAATCCATCAAGATGTAATGTCCAACACACTCATCACCCCTTTCAAATACTTTACTGTTTGAAAACTCAAGAGGTCCAGAGTTTTCTTGAGTGTGTTAGTACTATCAAAAATTTGTGAAAACTAATGTGGACTTGGATTCCTTTGTGGACCACCCCTCTTCTGTATTAAACATCCCAACTCTGTGATAGTATATTGATATCTTATGTCATTTTCACCATCAACTCGTTCCAACTAATGGTCCATGGACCAGAGGAAAGAACTTTTGATCAGTGAAAAGATTAGTTAAGGACTAAAGATAACTAATCTAAAGAATTACAAAACATGACCCCAGCGGTTATTACCAGTATGTTGTGAAATCAATTTATGGGCACAGGTGAGTATTTAGTGTTAGATTACCCATTGCTGGTAACCCGCTGGATCGCAAGCTTCACATGAGTTGGAGTGGTGCTCTGAACTCAAACAACAGAGACCCACCTTAAGCAGGTTTGACATAGACATATGCTTGAGACAGTCAAATAAATACTTAATCCCTGTAGTTTTTGGAAGGGCATACTGGTTTATGAACAAGTTGTAGAGAACAACTCATCAAATGATGAGGAAAAGTGGGTTCATGCTCCTGTTCAACATATGAAGGCTCTGAAAGTATGGAACTGACATTAACATAAAGGGTGGCGCTTATATGTGTATCGATTGTCACTTCTGGGTCAGAACACGGTAAACGCTGAGGCTCACAGATCCACCTACTTGCGTGCAGGAGCAAAGCAGTTTTAAAGCTTCGGGATCCAGCCTGCCGCCTGAGGATATTTTAAAGGTGAGGAATCTGTGGTTAGAATTATTCACCAGAACTCTTGTTTACACCCAAACTATGATAATTGTGCCTCACCGACTGAAGGCAGTAGTAATATATTCTAGCGTTTCAATGTACTTGTCAGTGTGAATGCTATTTGAATGTTGGAATGTGAGTGCTTAACTATTATACTGTTTTTGCGTGCATTTATTGCATGCTTGGGTGCTTTATTTCACAAATTGCAGTGATCTGAAAGATATGAAGCCCATATTTCAAAGGGAGATATGAAATATGGAAAATATTTTAAGGTTTCCTTTGAAACACAAATTTCATCAGGATAATGACAGTTGCTAAATCTCTCTGTAAAGCCTCGTCATCAGGATTTCTGAGATTATGCTACTAGGTAATTACAGTTATGTGTGAAAGGGACAGGGATCTAAGTAATCTGAAAAAACAAATATTCTCTTTGGTATTTGGCTCACTCACACTTCCTTCTTCAATCAATATCACATTCATTCATACTTCATGTATACACCCTCATAATTCCCTATGCAATAGTTGTAGTGCCACGAATAGTCAAATGGTAGAGAAAATATCATTTATTTATTAAAAATAATGTATATATGCTGACTGTGAGAGGACTAATCGGTGCTCCCTTTCCGGAGACTCCTGTTGGGAACTGTTCTAGGATCGAAACCGCGTCTTTCCCCTCCCTGGCAGTTTCACTATGATTGCGGAGGAAACAACGTTGGGAGTTAATGTCGGTGAGGGGAATCTTCAGTGCTGATGGGGTTCTCAATGACTTAACATCTTTGATTCGTCTCAGGATGAACTTTGCTGAACTTTTTTCGCACTTCGACTCTGCTGCGGAGGCGGCGGTTCGACCGTAAGGGGTTCGCACGACTGATCGGAAGGGCGAAGGATGAGACTGATTGACTGGGTTTGATATCGTGGCTCCAATGGATGTGGGATTTGCTACCATTGTGCTTACGGGAGGTTGGGCGGTGTTTACAGCTTCCCCTGTTTTGTTCTGTATGGGCTTCCTTATAGATTTGTGGTTTATTACAGGGGATGCTTGGTTCTGGCGGGGGGAGGGGGGACCGGGGGCCATACAAAGGCGCCCTCCTCCATTTTCTACTTTTAGTATTTAGTTAGATGGGGCGACAGGCACACTGCTAGTTGGGGTTAGGCGAAAGCCATATGCAGGGGTGCAGGGTGGGGGGAAGGGGTTTTTGTATTGTATATGTTTTTGTTTTTATGTTTGTTATCCTATTCGTATGCTGATATTGGGGGCCTTCCTGATGGGCAATCCTGTTTTGTGGGTGGACGGGTCCTGGGGGCGGTGTTGTTTGCACTGACCTTCACAATGTGTTGCGTTTCTTATTGCTGCGTGCTGGTTGCAGTCGTTGTTTCGGTCCACTGCTTTGCTGTGCTACGCTTTTCCTGCCACTCGAAATTGCCTTGCTTCATTACAATCCTGTTCCTTTGGGTGGTGGGGTTTGTGATCTGTATTGGTTGGAACGGACTTCGAATATTTCTTGTATATTACACGGCCGCATGCTTGTTACAATTCATGGCTCAGCTCTCGCCTTGGGGGTCATCCGTCTATTCTGCGCTATATGTTTGTATAATTGTTTTTTTTTATTCCGTGATGTAAGGCACCTGCTGTGGTTTTTTTTGTTTTCAATTAATAAAAAAAACAACAAAAAAAAAATATATATATATATATATATATATATATATATATATATATATATATGTGTATATATATATATATATATATATATATTCACTGAAAAAACCATAGGTTTCACACCAGTTATAGTTAGGTGGAAATTTAACTCGCATAAAACCATTGAAATTCCCACGTTATAGTTAGTTGGACTCACTATAACTTGCGCGTGCAATGCACTGCTGATGACGTCACATATTACATCACTCATGACATGGTCAGTGACATCACTCATGACATCACTGGTGACATCTCAAATGACATCACTGATGACAACATCCTTGTGAAAAAGTGGCAGACCTCCTATCAGCATAAAATAACCTTTGACACACACATTCAAAAATAGAAACTAACATTTTCTTAAAAAAGGAGAAACCAATACCAATTACAACAACTTATTAGGATATTCCAACATCTACATACACATCCACTCATTCACCAACAGTTCTATATAGTCACTCATGCATGTACTTACTCATCATATGTACTCATACACCTATACATCCTGTTACACACTAATACTCATCCATATAGTTACTCACACACAAATTCACACATCCAAATAAACTATCAAAAAAACATTTACTTGATTATACTGCTATATACACACCACTATACATACTTCTACAGAAACTGAAACATATTTACTCTCTTAAACAATCAATTATAAAAACACATACTCACTAACCCACCCATACACACAATCATCCACCCATACAGTCTTGCACACATGCTGTCTTCAAAATACATACAAATAGTGAGTCACTCATTCATGCATCTGTGCTCTAAGTAATATCCCCCACCGAACCATACAGACACTGATACTGATACTCAAAAAAACAACTAATAACCCATATACACACTCATGTAGCTACTCACCAACCCATGCAGCCACTTATACACAAAGTGAGACACAGATACAGATATTTAAATATTTAAACATTACTCGCTAATATATGTATTCACTAAGATACATTTAATAAGTCAGTTAACCAATCAATTTTACACAAAAAAAACATCCATTTAGACATTTATTTACCCATTTATTCTTCCATCAACCTTTAGATATACATATATAAAAAATATTTAATTTTCAGAAAGATACACATTCACTGGATGATGTCATCAGTGATGTCATTTGAGATGTCATGCACGCGCAAGATATAGTGAGTCCAACTAACTATAACGTGGGAATTTCAATGGTTTTATGCGAGTAAAATTTCCACCTAACTATAACTGGTGTGAAACCTATGGTTTTTTCAGTGAATTTAATAGGTTTTTTTAAATGCTAATTCCTAACTATAACTGGTGTGAAACCTATGGTTTTTTCAGTGAATATATATATATATATATATATATATATATATATATATATATATATATATATATATATATATATATATATAACATTTCTATGGCAAAATGAAACCCCTCATTTTGTTCCTTTTCAAATTAAATGTATTAAGTGTTACCACTTTATTCCAATCAAGATGACTTCAGGTGTGCCATACTTTTGTCATAAGTAAGACTGTTAGCGTTCTAGTTGTTCTTTAGAACACTCTGGGACATTCTGTCATTGGGCTATAGTTGGGCTACATCTGGCTGATATTTGGGCTACATTTGGGCTCTTTTGTCTCTGGTGGCCATCTTGGGAGACTGCATATCAGAATTTTTTTAATGAAATATAAGAGGATTTGAGAAGTCACTCAAAATGTGCCCTAATTTTTCTTTCTTCAGCACTAATCATAATTTCTATGGCAAAATGAACCCCCTCATTTTGTTCCTTTGCAAATTAAATGTTTTAAGTGTTAACACTTTATTCCAATCAAGATGACTTCAGGTGTGCCATACTTTTGTCATAAGTAAGACTGTTAGCGCTCTAGTTGTTCTTTAGAACACTCTGGGACATTCTGTCATTGGGCTATAGTTGGGCTACATCTGGCTGATATTTGGGCTACATTTGTTTTTTTTTGTCTCTGGTGGCCATCTTTGGGCTACATTGGGCTACATTGGGCTACATTTGGGCTCTAACATATATATAGCCCAATGTAGCCCAATATATATTTTTTCAAAGTTAATTTTCGTAAAAACCACTGGAGCATATATCTTGAGACATAGCAAAGGCACATCGGGGGACCAGTCCCTACAATTTTGCCAAGTTTGGTGGAAATCCATTCAGCCGTTCGGGCTAAAAGTGAGTCCAACCGCCCTATGGAAATTAACATGGGGAAAATACGTTTTGAGACCCCCCTTTTATCTCGGCCTCCGCTTGACGGATCCCCCCGCGGAGCGCAGTGAGGCAAAGTTAAGGAAAATTACAGGCAGATCCCTCATTCGGCGCCAAAGTTATTCCCAATAGAATGTTGCGGATTTCCTATGGAAAACGATCCTAACTATAACTACCTACTGGCGACCGCCAGTAGGTAATACACACATATATATATATATATATATATATATATATATATATATATATATATATATATATATATATATATATATATATATATATATTATTCCACCTCAGTTTAAAAAAACAATTCATACATAAAAACCATTATATGAATGTAGGACTGACGTGACACAGTCTAGTTATGTCACAAAGATCAAAAGGTCCATACGGTCCAAAAGCTAAATTAGCCTATAATTTTCTAACAGTACGGTAACATCCACATAAAGCCCAATGGCGAAAGGGCAAAGAAAAACATATTTCTTTTGAAAACAAGGGAAAGAAAGTAGTGAAACAGAAAGAGAAACAAAACATATACGACACAACAGTGCAATTATTAGTAATTTGTAAACTAATCCATATGTGCAGTCAACACAGGCATATGAGTGTTCAAACTTTTTCGTCAATAATGCCTTGGTGCCAAATGATTGAGTCTGTCCAAGGCGTAAACGCATTTCGCTGGTATTGTACAAAGGCCATGCCCAGAGTTTTGCCTAGAAGTCACTACTGAATGTCAGCATGCCAAATACAAAGACTGCATGGCGTAGAATCCACCTCATGTCTCCTTAATCTCCGCTATTCACAGTGATGTCACCAAGATGTCATTTTAGGTCAGGTGTCTCCAAACAGTTGATTGCGAGCTACTAGTAATACCCAGAAACCTTGAGAGTAGCTCACAACCTTGAGTTCATTTTTAAATAAGCACAAGGTCGTATTTTCCTTTTAAAGTTAAAGGAAGACTGTGTTTATTTTACATTATTATCATTAGGCTGCAGATATCAGAGCTTGATAATGAGCAGTGTGCAGTCAGAGTTAGGACCCAGGCTAGGGCACAGAGGTGAACAGCTGAAGCACTGAGGTATTTAACTCTTAAATAAAATTCCTTGTCAACTCAATATTGGAGCATATTAACAAAATGATGTTTCAGAATGCTTTTAAATGGGGGAAAATGTAAATGAAAAGTTACCTTAATTATCAAGTTAACTCTTCTTTTTAATTTTCTCCCATTTCTAAGGGTTGCATTTACAAGCAGCAGACCGCTTGCTCCGAGTGGCAAGTAGACACTCAGCCATAAGTATAACTTACAAAACTGACAGATGCAGACATTTTGTAAAAAGTAGAATATTAAAGTGCAAAGGACACAGGCTGTCAGTATCCCATACAAATATACCCCATTCATATGCACAAATGTTCACACATCCCCAAAGACCACACTCTCACTGACACACATGGCAGCCCTGTCATAGTGCCCCTAGTCAAAGTATTTTGTTCAAACCATAGTATCTTGCTCTATGGACATTAGGCTTAAAGACAATGAAGCCTGGTGTGGGAGTCTCTGGTAACAATGCATGAGTTGCATAGCCTTCAGTAGCTCACGATGAATTTCACTGATCAGAAGTAGCTCTCACTACAAAAAGTTGGAAGATCACTGTTTTAGATGTTGCAGTCATGGTATCTATGATGTCATAGATCATGGCATGAGTGAGTTAATATGTGGGGTGATTAGAAGTGTATGGCAAGGGTTAAGGTGATAGTTATTTTAGGGCATGAGATAATTGAGTTAATTTTATTTGGGGAATTTCTGCGGTTTTGTTAACTTGAAACAGTGTGTTTAACTGACATTTTCTTAAAATAACCCTCACCCACCAAAAGGCCCCTTGGTGGCATGCTTCATCATGGGGTTCTTCCTGCCCCACTGCGGAACGGGGTGTGCTACGACCGAAAAAGACATGGGAGCACTTTTATGGAAGGTGTGGGCTATATCGTTAGAGTAGGAGTGGAAGGGTCAAAGTGATTGTGAAAAAATTCTTAAAAATACCCAGCCGCTAGGAACCTAGACTTTATTGAATCCTGTGGCTGGTATTATTAAAAGGGGTTGGAGAGTTACACAATGCATGGGTGTGTTACTTCCGGTCTACATGTTTCAAGCCTCCCCCGTGGCTTTTCGTCAGGACCAAATTTAATTGATCCCTAATACCACTCCTGAGAAGTGCCTGATGATCCCTCAGTGCCTAGTCAAGGTATGATATGTAAGCGTTATACAATACGTAATTGGTATGATGCTTCAATACAACCTATTTGATATGACGCCTCAAAAACTATTTACTTTCAATCTAAGCTTGCCCCCATGATCTTTTCATCAGAGAGCAGGGGTGCTTGTAGTCACACTTCCTACAAAGCTGCTCCCTCGCCAAGCGCATTGTGCCTGCCCGCCGAGCCGCAGGCAGGCAGGCACAATGCGCTTATTGTATAACGCTTACATATCAAACTGTTATTTTTTTATGTAAAATAATATTTTATTACCATACATAACACCAACCCCATGCCATGCACAGCTGTGTGTGGTGTGGGTTGACTGCAGGGCCTGTGTCCAACCCACATGAGCATCCAACCCCAGACCGCACATGGCCTTTGACCATGTGCAGTGTTTAGTTGGCCAAGGGCCAGACGCTACTCCCAACCCATGTGCAGCGGGGGCTGAATGCAGGGCCTGGCGCCCAAATCCCCTCGGGCAAGTATGGCTGATAATAAGAAGAGTCATTGTAAGTAAGACAGAGCTAATGACTTTTTCAACTACCCACAACACTAAAACTTAATAGGTGGGCCTATTGGCTTGATGAAGTGGTCACAATAGCAACATATATAAAGCACACTTACTCCAGCTGAAGAGCATAAACCTCCAGCTAGGAGTGCTTTCAAGAAATAGGGTAAGTTCTCGTGGGGTCTTCCATTTGACCCAGGAACCTTTTTTTTTTAATGTTGCTGGAGGGCTGCATCACTCCCTGCAGCCCCCTACAACATTAAAAATGCTTGGTGGTGCTCCTCCCTGTTCTAGGGGCGCCACCATGCTCAAATAAAATCAAAACAAACCGTTGCAAGCATTATGGGGGTGCTCCTTATAAAAGCACTGAATAATAAATGAGCGGCTTCTGCTGTTCATTTATTATTTATCTATTTTTGTTTCAATAATTTTACATTTTGGGTCCCCCATGTGGGGACCAAAACCATTTTTTATGTAGGGACCATTGGGGGTGAGGGCCCAAGGCACCCGTGGGCCCGGCCGGCTCCCTAGCCACTATTGTGGTGGGAACTAGCCACAGTTATTTTATGGTGGGTGCCGAGGTGCCGACCTAGGGGGCCCACAACCTTGATTTTCTTGGGGGACGCCGGGAACCCCTGATGGCTCTCCTGGTGGGAGGCACCCATTTCTGGATTTTTTGGTGCATCCCCAGGACCCACCCAGGGCATTCTGAATGCCGGCTACGTTAGTGACGGAGAGGGAAGCCCAAGGCTCCTTTAGCCCAGCCGGCTCCCCAGCCAGCAACAAACTGGGTGCTGGCAGGAGGTGGCACCCCGCCTGGGCGGGAGAAGCATTTTTTTACTGCTTCTGCTGGGCAGGAGCAAAGGTGTGTCCCCTGCCAAAGAAAGTGTGGGCAGGGTATGTCCGCACTCTTCCAGGCAGGTGACCAACAGTGTCCTGGGACTCCGGCTCAGGAGGGGGCATGAGGCCTCCCTCCCCTTTTGAAATAAATGTGGTTCCAGGGGAGGGAGTCAGAGGGGCCTGAACAAGCTTAGGATATGCGTCACTTCGCCTTTTTTAAAAATCAGGCCATGGGGATGGGATCCTCAAGGCCCTAGAGTAGATTAGGAAGGGGGGGGCATACCCCCATCCCCTTATTACAATGGCCCCAGTGAATGGGGGCATAGTAGAAGCTCGGGAGGGGAGCTGTGTGCCACCCTATCCCAAAACTATTGATGCACGGTCCTCTCCAGGCCCTGTCCTATCCTGGGGGGAATTTTGTTTAAATGTGTGAGCCTGTACTTTTTTTCCTTAATTGTGAAGCAGATTTACGGATCCGTTGAGAATTCACAGAAATTGTTTTTTTTTAAATATATGTTGGTCCCGGAGATCCCTCTAGGAGCCACCCATCAGGCCTAGGGTGCAGGGTATCTCTAACCTGCCCCCTTATATCTTTTTTTAACCTTTCTCATATGGCTCGGAACTGTGTCCACGTTGCGAAATGTACAATTTTTTTAGGGTTCATTGCTCAAAAACTACTGAACGGATTTACAGCCTTTCTGGACCAAGATCAAGCTTTCTGCCAAATTTAGTATAATTTGATGTTTACCTATGGAAAAATGTATGGGAAAATGCATTTTGGGACCCCCTATTTTTCTCAGCTCCTGCTTGACGGAACTCCCTGAAACTTTCCAGGAAGAGGTGAGGGCTGAGGTGGATGAGACTGTGTTTTTGGTAAGTTTTATGAAGATTTGTTAAACAGCGGCAAAGTTATAAGCAAAGCAAGAAATTATTTTCCTATGGAAACACAACCCTCGTTTTAACTACCCGGTGGAGACTGCCGCTAGGAGAAATATAGATAGATAGATAGATAGATAGATAGATAGATAGATAGATAGATAGATAGATAGATAGATAGATAGATAGATAGATAGATAGATAGATAGATAGATAGATAGATAGATAATTAAACCTTTCTGGAATGGATCTGCATAGCCAGAATATTGCTGTCCGGTCTCTGTAATGATCTTACACTTGCTGCGATAAGCCACTAACTACAATGAATAAGAACCCACTTCTCCCAAAAATACCGAGTCCACACTATTACAAAAATATTTCTTCTACAGAATTGAAGAACATCTCTCCTAAAAAATGTAATCACCTTGAAATCAGAATCATGGTGGCTGATGGGGTAAAGACAAGCAGTATTGCGGCCATTTGCTATAGCCTTCTTTGAATTTGATATGTAAAATTCTTCCAGAAGCAGTGGGTTTTCATTTTTTCATAATATTTCTTGGTTGCTGTGTAACTTTAGAACAAGGATTCAACTGGCTAACTACAAACACCTGTTTACAAATGCAGACTTACGGAAAGCCAATGGTTTTGAATCAAATGAAATGTAGATGGATTTTCATTCACATTTGGCATGCAAACAAAGACACAAATGCCAAACACAAAATGATAGGGCTCCCAAAGGCACACCACTGAAATACAAATAAAAGAAGCAGGAAAAGTAATATATGACGATAGTTAAAAACCACATGTTGGTCTTTGTGTTGTATTCCAGGCAGACTCAGCGATACGGCGAACGCAAGGTAAGCAGGTTTTATTTATTTATTTATTTATTTATTTTTTCTATTCTGTTGTTAGTCACTTCCACCCTGCCACCCTGCCACCCTTGCCCACACCCGCCCCGCCCATCAGACTTACCTGCACAGGTCGTCACTGCCACTACCAAGGGTTGTATAATTTGGTTTTGTTATATACCTTAGACATAGGCAAGGGCCTAATAAAGAGGGAGAGGATCTTTAACAAATGGGCCATAATGCAATTAGAACATTATATCCACTGATTGCAGAGAATTCTAATTTAAACGGAGGAATTGAAAGACAAACATTGGAATGTTGGATTCAAAGTCTATACCAGCCATTATTGACCTTTGCTGCTCTATTTTCTTCAGTGGAGCTCTCAAAATTCCAATGTTCTCATTAAGCATTACTGCCTGCACCAGCTAATAACGTGTGTTAATTACCCTCTGTTGGACCCGGCCTCGTGGCGTGGTCCTACCCCTCCCGCATGGCGGGCCCGGGACGACATAGGCCTCCGTCGACCCGCCGTCGATCCCCCTGAACACGAACCATTGACGAGAGCAGCCCCCCTGGCAACCCACAGCTCTCCCCCCCTGGGACCCCAGCGGACCCTGCTCGCCAACACTGCCGGTCTGGCGACCATGCCAGGCCACCATTTCCGGCCCAACTCCATCTTGGGCCCATCACGTCCCGAGCACGTGGCCGCAGCCACCCCTGGCCCCGGCCCCAGCGAAGCCCCGACATCGAGGCACCAAGATCCTCCCAGGTGGTAGAGTGGCCACTTGGCGGATCCCGGAGGAGGGGCGTTTCGATGGGCCTCCATCCATCCCCGGACGCCTGGTGTCGATCGCCCTCCAGCCTCCCTGGGCCCTGGCTCCACCCCCCTGCTGGGTGTCTGGACACCTTCATCCTGGCCCCTCGGACCCCCAGGCGCGAGGGTCCGGACATCAAAGGACTCCAGTCCTATATCTGGGCCAGCCCTGGATTAGGACTCCAGTTGTATCTTGGAGTCGAAGCCCTGCTGACCTTGTCGCGGCTGATCCTGATCCGAACTCGTGCACCGGAACCATCTTCGAGGCCCTGCTGACGCTGTCGTGGCCTGACCAAGCTGAACCACCTTCGAGGCCCTGCTGACGCTGTCGCGGCCTGACCAAGCTGAACCACCTTCGAGGCCCTGCTGACGCTGTCGCGGCCTGACCAAGCTGAACCACCTTCGAGGCCCTGCTGACGCTGTCGCGGCCTGACCAAGCTGAATCACCTTCGAGGCCCTGCTGACGCTGTCGCGGCCTGACCAAGCTGAACCACCTTCGAGGCCCTGCTGACGCTGTCGCGGCCTGACCCCTTGAACTATCCACGCACTAGTTGGTGCCAAGACTGTCCCGCTACCCCACTAGTCCCGAAACCACGACTTTATGGATCCCTCGATCCCTGCCTGCTAACCTGCTAAGAACGTGCCTTCATTTCTTATATAAAGATACTGGTGAATATCCCGTCGTGTGGTGTCCGTCTGTAGTAGTGTGATTGCTCAGCGTGTACGATTGTAGGAGAGGAGCCTCGCCAAGGAGGCCTCCCTACAGCGCTCGGCCTATTCCATAGAGAGAGGTGAGTCTCGGGGCGGGCAGTCAGACATCTTCTGTCTCCCCTGGGATCGCCTTTCCAACATTGGTGGCAAGCGACGGGATCCGAGCCCGCGCAAATCGTACAGCGAGTAATTCGCCACTACTAACAGAGACCCACAACCACGATGACTACTAAGGAAACCGGAACGACCACAGAATTCCAGAAGGAACGATTAGAGGAGTACACCCATAAAGAACTCAAACAATTCTGCAAAGCCCTGGGTATCGCTACCACCGGACTAAGCACAAAAGACGATTTCAAAGACGCGCTGCAAACGTGGGTGGAGACCAGAGCGACCCCACCCCAGGCTAAGGATGACACTATCCTAGAAGTACCCCTGAGTACGGTCATAGCCCCAGTGGAAGAAAGAACCGCCAACAGAGAACCGGGCCTCTCCCACGAAGACGCCCGGGAGCGAGAGAGGAGTCGGCTCCATGAACTAGAGCTCGCCCGACTCCAGCTGGATGGAGAACTTCAATTAGCAGAAAAGAAAATGGCCATTGAGCAACTACGATTAGAAGGAGATCTGGAAGAGAGGCGGAGGCAAAGGGAATTGGAAGAAAAAAAGCTCACGTACGAACACGAGCGTGGCCTCAAAGAACTAGAGATCAAGTCCAAGACCGAAGAGGCTGGCGCCGCGATAACCCGGGACCCTCCACCTCCTGCCGACCCGAAGGTCCACATTCCCAAAGATATCGTCAAGGAATACTACAAGAATGACGATATCCAGCAATGGTTCAAGGCGTATGAAGTTGCCATGACCGCGCACCGCATCCCGTGAAAAGATTGGGGTGCCGGCTTATGGGGGAGATTTGTCAGCGAAGGGAGGGACACCCTGCTCGAGCTGGCCGAGGAAGTGATGTCCTCCTATGACCACATGAAGGACGCCCTGCTCACCCGGTATGGCCTCACCCCCGAGATGTACCGACAGAGGTTCAGAGACTGCAAAAAGATCCCCGGTACCACGTGGGTGGAATACGTAAACTTTTATAGCCGGGCCCTGGAAGGATGGATAAAGGGCAGCAAAGTGTCCACCTACGAGCAGCTGTTCGACCTCATCGTTTGGGAGCACCTCTCCAACAACTGCTTTGTCGATCTCAGACAGCATCTCCTCGACAGCAAGCTGACCGAGCCCCGAAAACTCGCCGTCAAGGCTGATCGATGGGTGAGCACCTGGGTCCCCCGGACCCCGATAGGAGAAACGGGACGGAACGGCCAGGGGCACCCCCGCCAGCGTGGCGGCGGAGGAGGCCAGAACAGGAGCCGAGACTTCCCGGCGGCCCCGGGCCGGAGCCCGCCTCGGGGGTCCCCCCAGAATAAACATTCGCCAACCCTGACCAGAAGAGGACCCCCTCCAGCACGGCCGGGGCCCCGCCCGAACATTACTTGCCACAGATGCCAGCGGCCCGGTCACTATGCCAGGGACCCCCTCTGCCCCATGAACCAGCGCCCCGGCACCACCGGGTCTCCGACCCGCCAGTTCGCTGCTGCAGCCCTGGGGGAAGGGGGAGAAGAAGGCGAAGAGGTCTACAATGAAGATCAGACCGAGTATGAACCGGCCCCCATGGCCCTAGCCTGCCTGGGCGAAAGAGGCATGGTCCCCCTAGCCCCTCTACCGAGCAACACTCAAAAATACCGGCAGTGGGTCCACATCAATCGACGACGGACCGAAGCCCTCCGAGACACGGGAGCCAGTGTGACGGCCTTCCGCTGCCACTTGGTGACCCCCGAACAGATCATACCCAACGTGCGATGCCCCGTGAGGGCCGCCGACAACTCCGAGACTCTGTGTCAGATGGCCCGAATCCCCTTCGAGTGGGGGGGGGTGTCGGGCACCCTCAAGGTGACCGTCCGGGACGACGCCCCCGTGGACTGCCTCCTCGGAAACGACCTCGAGAGCTCTCCCTGGGCCCAAGTCGAGCGGAGAGAACATCTAGGAATGATGGGACTACCAGAGTGGGTCTGCGCTACGACCCGATCTATGACTGCCCGGGCCCCGGCGGCACCCGAGGCCACCCCGACTGAAGAGCCGGAGTGGCCCGCGCCACCACCGCCCGCAGTCAATGAAGAATCCGAGCCCGAGCCATCAGAGCATGACCGAGAAAGCAGCGCCGAACTCAGCGACATACCCGAACTAGCCCAATGGCGCCAGGAGGGTGGTCCCACCCGAGAACAATTCCGGCAGGAACAGAAGGCCTGCCCCTCCCTCGAGGGGACCCGACAGCAAGCCACAGCCCAAGCTGCCGGGGACACCTCGGGGTCCCACTGGATATACTGGGACTCCGGCCTCCTATACAGTGAACAGAAAATTGCCGAGCTGGGGGCCAGCCGAGTGTTGGTGGTCCCCCTACGATTCAGAGACTTTCTCTTGAACCTGGCACACGATGTGCCCCTCGCCGGGCACCTGGGGCAGGACAAAACTTACAGCCGCCTGGTGACCCATTTCTACTGGCCGAAAATGCGCAACGATGTGCATAACCACTGCGGCACCTGCACGACATGCCAAGCCAGCGGAAAGAGCGGGGGGAAGGTGAAGGCCCAGCTCCAACCCTTTCCAGTGGTGACCACTCCCTTCGAGCGAGTGGGGATCGACATCGTGGGGCCCCTGGACCCCCGAACCTCTCAAGGGCATCGCTTCATCCTCGTCCTGGTGGACCATGCCACCCACTATCCCGAAGCCATCCCCCTATGCACCATAACGGCTCCCGTGGTGGGCCGAGCACTGATGGGGATCTTCTCCAGAGTGGGGTTCCCCCAAGAAGTCGTGAGTGATCGGGGCACAAACTTTATATCGAAGTATATGCGGTCCCTGTGGCAACAGTGCGGGGTCACATATAAGTTCACCACCCCGTATCACCCCCAAGGGAATGGACTTGTGGAGCGGTTTAACCGAACACTCAAGGGGATGATCCAGGGCCTAGAAGAACCCCTCCGCCGCAAATGGGACGTCCTGCTGCCCTGCCTCCTGTTCGCCTATCCGGAGGTACCACAGAAATCCCTGGGGTTCAGCCCCTTCGAACTCTTGTACGGGCACCCTGTCCGAGGTCCCCTCAGCCTGGTCAAAGAAGGCTGGGAAACTACAGTCCAAGACGCCCTGCCGGATGTCTACCGGTATCTCCTGACCCTCCAAAGCCAGACTCGGAAGTTCCGGGCCCTTGCCGAGGCCAACCTTGAGGCCAGTCAGGAAGACATGAAACGCTGGTATGACCAGAAAACTTAATCCATCGAGTTCAAGCCCGGCCAGCAGGTCTGGGTCATGTCCCCGGTCGAACCTTGTGCCCTCCAGGACAAATGGTCGGGCCCCTTCAAAGTGATCGAGCGCAAGAGCCCCGTCACCTATCTCGTGGACATGGAATCACCCCGAAACCCCCTCCGGGTTCTGCACGCCAACCGGCTCAAACCTCATTTTGCCCGCACAGAACTGAGCCTGCTGCTAGCTACCGATGATGGGGCCGAAGACGACTCCGAGCCCCTGCCCGACCTCCTAAGGTGCGCTGAGAAAGACGGCTCCGTCGAGGGAATCTCTCTCTCCTCCGACCTGACCCCCGCACAGCGCCGAGACTGCCAAGAGCTGTTGGAGCAATTTACGGACCTGTTCTCCCTCACCCCCGGGGTTACCCACTGGTGTGTCCACGATGTCGACACCGGGGACAGCCAGCCAGTGCGACACCGGGCCTACCGAGTTCCAAACCGAGTTCGGGCCTGCATCCAGACAGAAGTTACCAAAATGCTGGCCATGGGGGTGGTCGAACCCTCCGACAGTCCCTGGGCCAGCCCAGTTGTCCTGGTCCCCAAAGCCGCCACACCTGGCACCCCTCCAGAACTCAGGTTTTGTGTCGACTACCGGGGACTAAATGCTGTTACCAGAACCGACGCACATCCCATCCCCCGGGCCGATGAACTAATAGACCGCCTGGGAGCCGCCAAGTACCTCAGTACTTTCGACCTCACAGCAGGGTACTGGCAGATCGGCCTCACCCCTGGCGCCCAGGAGCGATCGGCCTTCTCCACACCCGATGGCCACTTCCAATACAAGGTGATGCCCTTCGGCATGAAAAACGCCCCAGCAACTTTCCAGAGACTGGTGAACAAAGTGCTGGCGGGGCTAGAAGAATTCAGCGCCGCCTATCTAGACGACATTGCAGTGTACAGCCTCCACTGGGCCGAGCACCTGAAGCACCTCTGGGAGGTCCTGATGGGCCTCCGACGGGCCGGACTAACAATAAAGGCCAGCAAGTGCCAAATAGGTCAAATGTCCGTGACCTACCTGGGACACCAAGTGGGGAGCGGCCACATGGCTCCCCTCCAACCCAAGATTGACGCCATCGTGGCCTGGGAGCCCCCGGTCAACCAGACAGCCGCCGAGCCTTCCTGGGGCTCACTGGATATTATCGGCGCTTCATAAAGAACTATGGGAGCATTGTGGGTCCCCTCACGGAACTGACCTCGAAGAACCGGCCACAGAAAGTACCATGGACACCCGCGTGTCAGGTGGCCTTCGAGACTTTGAAAACAGCCATGTGCACCGCCCCTGTGCTCCAAGCCCCTGACTACAGCCAGGAATTCATAGTCCAGACCGACGCCTCGGAGCACGGCATTGGGGCGGTCCTATCTCAGATTGACCCCGAGGGGATTGACCATCCTGTGGCCTTCATCAGCCGGCGGCTGCTGGCCAAAGAGCAGCGATGGAGCACCATTGAGAGAGAGGCCTTCGCGGTCGTGTGGGCCCTCAAGAAACTCAGGCCCTACCTCTTCGGCACCCACTTCTGGGTCCAGACTGACCACCGGCCCCTGCGGTGGCTGATGCAGATGCGTGGCGAAAACCCAAAGCTGCTGCGATGGTCCATCTCCCTCCAAGGGATGGACTTCACTGTGGAGTATCGCCCTGGCAATGACCACGCCAACGCTGACGGCCTGTCCCGCTTCTTCCGCCTCGACGAGGAGAATACCCAGGAAGATGGGTGACTCTCCCCGCCTTCAGCTGGAGGGGACGTGTGTTGGACCCGGCCTCGTGGCGTGGTCCTACCCCTCCCGCATGGCGGGCCCGGGACGACATCGGCCTCCGTCGACCCGCTGTCGATCCCCCTGAACACGAACCATCGACGAGAGCAGCCCCCCTGGCAACCCACAGCTCTCCCCCCCCTGGGACCCCAGCGGACCCTGCTCGCCAACATTGCCGGTCTGGCGACCATGCCAGGCCACCATTTCCGGCCCGACTCCATCTTGGGCCCATCACGTCCCGAGCACGTGACCGCAGCCACCCCTGGCCCCGGCCCCAGCGAAGCCCCGACATCGAGGCACCAAGATCCTCCCAGGTGGTAGAGTGGCCACTTGTCGGATCCCGGAGGAGGGGAGTTTCGATGGGCCTCCAGCCATCCCCGGACGCCTGGTGTCGATCGCCCTCCAGCCTCCCTGGGCCCTGGCTCCACCTCCCTGCTGGGTGTCTGGACACCTTCATCCCGGCCCCTCGGACCCCCAGGCGCGAGGGTCCGGACATCAAAGGACTCCAGTCCTATATCTGGGCCAGCCCTGGATTAGGACTCCAGTTGTATCTTGGAGTCGAAGCCCTGCTGACCTTGTCGCGGCTGATCCTGATCCGAATTCCTGCACCGGAACCATCTTCGAGGCCCTGCTGACGCTGTCGCGGCCTGACCAAGCTGAACCACCTTCGAGGCCCTGCTGACGCTGTCGCGGCCTGACCAAGCTGAACCACCTTCGAGGCCCTGCTGACGCTGTCGCGGCCTGACCGAGCTGAACCACCTTCGAGGCCCTGCTGACGCTGACGCGGCCTGACCAAGCTGAACCACCTTCGAGGCACTGCTGACGCTGTCGCGGCCTGACCAAGCTGAACCACCTTCGAGGGCCTGCTGACGCTGTCGCGGCCTGACCAAGCTGAACCACCTTCGAGGCCCTGCTGACGCTGTCGCGGCCTGACCAAGCTGAACCACCTTCGAGGCCCTGCTGACGCTGTCGCGGCCTGACCCCTTGAACTATCCACGCACTAGTTGATGCCAAGACTGTCCCGCTACCCCACTAGTCCCGAAACCACGACTTTATGGATCCCTCGATCCCTGCCTGCTAACCTGCTAAGAACGTGCCTTCATTTCTTATATAAAGATACTGGTGAATATCCCGTCGTGTGGTGTCCGTCTGTAGTAGTGTGATTGCTCAGCTGGTACGATTGTAGGAGAGGAGCCTCACCAAGGAGGCCTCCCTACGGCGCTCGGCCTATTCCATAGAGAGAGGTGAGTCTCGGGGCGGGCAGTCAGACATCTTCTGTCTCCCCTGGGATCGCCTTTCCAACACCCTCCCTGTGATTATGGGCCCCAGCCACAGGGTGGGGGTAGGGTAGGGGCCATCATTTTCAAGCAAATCCATTATCATCGGGCAACACGGCTATTTTAGGTATCCCTACCTCCCTAGTGGTGAATTCACCAAGGTTAGGGCTCCTCTGAAGACTGCAGCACTTTAATCAAAAGCTGCTCTAACTTTCACTGTGTGCTGGCCACTCCTCTTCTTTCTCAAAGTAGAAATGGAATGGAATGGAAAGGCATTTGTAAAGCACGCAGTTACTCCGGAGAGTGTCCTGGTGCTCTGCACTTCTGTGATTGCTATTCCGGGGTAGGTAGATTTAACCTAAGTTAAAGAGTCTTGTCTTTAATTTCTTTCTGAATGCAGAGGTAGCTGAAATATAAGCCCAAATGCTACGGAACAGTAGAAAAAAAAGCAAACATATTCGTTGTTGATTTCGATAGTTCTGTGCAAGAGATTTCAAATAAGTTTAATATTCACCAATTAAGTGGCTGCCAGTGCCAGGATTTGGGTAGCTTTCACGTGGAAAGGGGACTGAGGCAGCTCTCTATCAGAAAGCATATAGGAAAACACTACATTTAATCCATGATGTTTGAAGAAGTGGAACAAGGGATATACCTGCTATTTGCAGATGATGTATTCCTGATGTTGGGAAATTCAAAGACATCACTCTCTCCACTCATTAGCATAAGCAGATTTCTTTGCTATGAGTTTGAAAGTTAATCAACAGATGTCTGAGAGGATGTACAATACAAGTCAATGTCAAGACTAGAAGTAGATGATTTCAGAGAATTTCGTTGTTCGATCTGCAATATTTAGGTTTGATTATCACGAGATATAAATCAGATACATGCAGCTTAATATCCCAAACTCCTCAAGCATTCCAAAAGCATCACAAAACTTGGCCACATTACTGTAATTCACTGCTGGTCAGGGTTGCAGTTCAAATTAATATTTTACCTATGCTTTTATGTGTACTTCAGACTGTGGTAGTGAAGAGGTTGAAGATAGAAGTTATGTAATTTGAGTGGGGTACTGTGGAGTTCATATGAGGAAGAAACTAGAGTTCTGATTTTACCCAAAGAGCAGGGTTGGGCTGGCCGTTTTTCACTGGAGCTCTTGGAGGCCAGTTTTGAAAGGCCAAGGCCGTTCATGGTGCTTCTGTCACTTTCCCAAGGTCCCCTGGTTAACTGCAGCAGGGAGGGGAGGGTTCAAGTGGGAGATGAAGGAAGCTTGGCTAAGTAGCAGGAGTAGCAGTCTGAATACCTTAAAGCAGAGGTGGCTGCTTTGGAACAGAGGTGGGGGGAGGAGCGGTAAAAAAAAAAAAGATCACTTACCTGATTACAGCCGTGGCTTCTCCATTTTCTTCTCTTCCCGACAGCACACAGGCTCCCCTAAGCCAATCATGACGCTGATGTCACCAGCATGACAGCAGCGTCATGATTGGTCTGGGCAGCTGTTTAGCCACTCAGACAGTGCCTGGGACTGTTCTTCACCCGGCTGTACAACTCAGCCAGTTGAAGAAATGCTAAGTGCACATGACGGTTTGGCTGGCCCAACTGACATGCGCACTATGGTGCATATATATTTCCTCCACGCCCGCCCTGACTTCGGTCCCATAGGCCGTACTAAATATAAAATGTTAATAACATTGTGTTATTATCATTTTATTTTTCCACTGCTCTGAGAGCAGTAGGGCATTGCTCCTCCACCTTAGCGGAGGAGCTGCCACTACCTTAAACTGCTTACAGGCAACAGATCTATATGCATGAAAGAGTGCACAGAATACCTGCAAGGAAAGCGGCTCCTGGAGCACCTCTGAGGCAGCATTCCTTCTTCATTACAGACAGACATTAGCTTCAAAAAGCCTGTCATTCTAGGAACTTTAAACAAGCATTAGAAATGCAATCGGTTCGGATTTATTTGATTTTGAGCTAATGGTATTGTAAATGGCAATGTGTTTTCGTCATGTGTGATGGAGTGTGTGCATGTGGTGTGTAGTGGTATTATGTGAGTTGTATTGTAATTTTACCAATGGTGTCATGCTGTGCTTTACATGAATATGTTTAAAAGTAAAGTGTATCATACTGCGATTGGTACAAAAGTTAATTGTGGATGCGTTAACAATTGATGCGTGCACTGATGGCTGTTGGTGTGTGTGTTTGGTGGAAGAGTGCACTGGCGCCTGGAGGTGTGTGTGCCTAGTGGAAGGGTGCACTGACGGCTGGTGTATGTGTGCTTAGTAAAACAGTGCACAGATGGCTGATGGTGTGTGTGTT
This sequence comes from Lissotriton helveticus, assembly GCF_964261635.1. NCBI lineage: Eukaryota > Metazoa > Chordata > Amphibia > Caudata > Salamandridae > Lissotriton > Lissotriton helveticus. Next base: position 1,203,323,619 of record NC_136068.1, on the reverse strand, counting down.
TGGTGAAAGAGTGTACTGACGGTTGCTGGTGGGTGCGCCTTGTAAAAGAAAGCACTGACGGCTGCCTGGTGTTGTACGCCTGATGGTGTTTGTGCTTGGTGAAAAAGTGCATTGATGGCTGGTGGTGTTTGGCCCTGGTGAAAGGGTGCACTGATGGCTCGTGTTATGTTATTGTGTGTGTGTTTGTGTGTGTGTTTCTGTTTGTAGTGGTGAGTGTGTGGGGGTGAGTCTGTGGGGGTGAGTCTGTGGTAGTGAGTGTGTTGTGGTGAGTGGTGATGAGTGTGTAGTGGTGAGAGAGTGGTGTGTGTGTGGTGTGTGTGTGTTATGTGTGTATCGTGTATGATTGTGTGGTGCGTATATGGTGTGACATGCTGTTTTCAGTATTCGACTTAACTATGTCTATAGATTGTTCTAACAACACACTGATATAAGGCATAAGACAACAAATGTTTAGTTTTAAAAACATGTGAAGTTACAGAAAGTAGAAAAAACAGACTCTCAAACAGTCTTGGCCTCATAAAAGTGAAGAGGAGATCTGTTTTCTGTTAATTACTTCTAATCTCGTCTTGTCAGAGTAGTGTCACATTCCTGCCCTCTTCCCTGGCCTCATGCTTCATGGAGACGGGAAAACAGATTCGAAGCTTTGTTTTCCCACTAACACAAGGACCCATTTAAAAAAAGCATTTACAATGCAATGGTTTCGCCTTTGTAAAAGTTATTGGCATTGTAAATGACAAAATGTTTATTTATGTGTTGGTTTTGAAAACAGATAAATAAATGGCAGTCATTTACATTGCCATTAGCTTACTCTCTGCAGTCACTCTGCACTCTCTAGCACTCCCTAGCACTCCCTACTCACTCTGCACTCTCTAGCACTCCCTAGAACTCCCTACTCACTCTGCACTCTCTAGCACTTCCTACTCACTCTGCACTCTCTAGCACTCCCTAGCACTCCCTACTCACTCTGCACTCTGCACTCCCTATGCACTCTGCACTCCCTATGCACTCTGCACTCCCTATGTACTCTGCACTCCCTATGCACTCGGCACTCCCTATGCACTCTGCGCTCCCTATGCACTCTGCGCTCCCTATGCACTCTGCGCTCCCTATGCACTCTGCACTCCCTATGTACTCTGCACTCCCTATGCACTCTGCACTCCCTATGCACTCTGCACTCCCTATGCACTCTAAACTCTGCACTCCCTATGCACTCTGCACTCCCTATGCACTCTGCACTCTGCACTCCCTATGCACTCTGCACTCTGCGCTCGCTATGCACGCTGCACTCCCTATGCACTCTGCACTCCCTATGCACTCTGCACTCCCTATGCACTCTGCACTCCCTATGCACTCTGCACTCTTCACTCCCTATGCACTGTGCACTCTTCACTCCCTATGCACTGTGCACTCTTCACTCCCTATGCACTGTGCACTCTTCACTCCCTATGCACTCTGCACTCCCTATGCACTATGCACTCCCTATGCACTCTGCACTATGCACTCCCTATGCACTCTGCACTCCCTATGCACTCTGCACTCCCTATGCACTCTGCACTCCCTATGCACTCTGCACTCCCTATGCACTCTGCACTCCCTATGCACTCTAAACGCTGCACTCCCTATGCACTCTGCACTCCCTATGCACTCTGCACTCCCTATGCACTCTGCACTCCCTATGCACTCTGCACTCTGCACTCTGCGCTCCCTATGCACTCTGCACTCCCTATGCACTCTGCACTCTGCGCTCGCTATGCACGCTGCACTCCCTATGCACTCTGCACTCTGCACTCCCTATGCACTCTGCACTCCCTATGCACTCTGCACTCCCTATGCACTCTGCACTCTTCACTCCCTATGCACTGTGCACTCTTCACTCCCTATGCACTCTGCACTCCCTATGCACTATGCACTCCCTATGCACTCTGCACTATGCACTCCCTATGCACTCTGCACTATGCACTCCCTATGCAATCTGCATTATGCACTCCCTATGCACTCTGCACTCCCTATGCACTCTGCACTCCCTATGCACTCTGCACTCCCTATGCACTCCCTATGCACTCTGCACTCCCTATGCACTCTGCACTCCCTATGCACTCTGCACTCCCTATGCACTCTGCACTCTGCACTTCCTATGCACTCTGCACTCCCTATGCACTTTGCACTCCCTATGCACGCTGCACTCCCTATGCACTCTGCACTCCCTATGCACTCTGCACTCCCTATGCACTCTGCACTCTGCGCTCCCTATGCACTCTGCACTCCCTATGCACTCTGCACTCCCTATGCACTCTGCACTCCCTATGCACTCTGCACTCCCTATGCACTCTGCACTCTTCACTCCCTATGCAGTCTGCACTCCCTATGCACTCTGCACTCTGCACTCCCTATGCACTCTGCACTATGCACTCCCTATACACTCTGCACTCTGCACTCCCTATGCACTCTGCACTCCCTATGCACTCTGCACTCCCTATGCACTCTGCACTCTGCACTCCCTATGCACGCTGCACTCACTATGCACTCTGCACTCCCTATGCACTCTGCATTCCCTATGCACTCTGCACTCCCTATGCACTCTGCACTCCCTATGCACTCTGCACTCTGCACTCCCTATGCACTCTGCACTCCCTATGCACTCTGCACTCCCTATGCACTCTGCACTCCCTATGCACTCTGCACTCTTCACTCCCTATGCAGTCTGCACTCCCTATGCACTCTGCACTATGCACTCCCTATGCACTCTGCACTATGCACTCCCTATGCACTCTGCACTATGCACTCCCTATGCACTCTGCAATCCCTATGCACTCTGCACTCCCTATGCACTCTGCACTCCCTATGCACTCTGCACTCTGCGCTCCCTATGCACTCTGCACTCCCTATGCACTCTGCACTCCCTATGCACTCTGCACTCCCTATGCACTCTGCACTCTTCACTCCATATGCAGTCTGCACTCCCTATGCACTCTGCACTATGCACTCCCTATGCACTCTGCACTCCCTATGCACTCTGCACTCCCTATGCACTCTGCACTCCCTATGCACTCTGCACTCCACATGCACTCTGCACTCCCTATGCACTCTGCACTCGGCACTCCCTATGCACTCTGCACTATGCACTCCCTATGCACTCTGCACTATGCACTCCCTATGCACTCTGCACTCCCTATGCACTCTGCACGCCCTATGCACTCTGCACTCCCTATGCACTCTGCACTCCCTATGTACTCTGCACTCCCTATGGACTCTGAACTCTGCACTCCCTATGCACTCTGCACTCCCTATGCACTCTGCACTCCCTATGCACTCTACACTACCTATGCACTCTGCACTCCCTATGCACTCTGCACTTCCTACGCACTCTGCACTCCCTATGCACTCTGCACTCCCTATGCACTCTGCACTCCCTATGCACTCTGCACTCCCTATGCACTCTGCACTCCCTATGCACTCTGCACTCTGCGCTCCCTATGCACTCTGCACTCCCTATGCACTCTGCACTCCCTATGCACTCTGCACTCCCTATGCACTCTGCACTCTTCACTCCCTATGCAGTCTGCACTCCCTATGCACTCTGCACTCTGCACTCTGCACTCCCTATGCACTCTGCACTCCCTATGCACTCTGCACTCTGCACTCCCTATGCACTCTGCACTCCCTATGCACTCTGCACTCCCTATGCACTCTGCACTCTGCACTCCCTATGCACTCTGCACTCTGCACTCCCTATGCACTCTGCACTCCCTATGCACTCTGCACTCCCTATGCACTCTGCTCTCCCTATGCACTCTGCACTCCCTATGCACTCTGCGCTCTTCACTCCCTATGCAGTCTGCACTCCCTATGCACTCTGCACTATGCACTCCCTATGCACTTTGCACTATGCACTCCCTATGCACTTTGCACTATGCACTCCCTATGCACTCTGCACTCCCTATGCACTCTGCACTCCCTATGCACTCTGCACTCCCTATGCACTCTGCACTCTGCACTCCCTATGCACTCTGCACTCCCTATGCCCTCTGCACTCCCTATGCACTCTGCACTCTTCACTCCCTATGCACTCTGCACTCCCTATGCACTCTGCACTATGCACTCCCTATGCACTCTGCACTCCCTATGCACTCTGCACTCCCTATGCACTCTGCACTCCCTATGCATTCTGCACTCCCTATGCACTCTGCACTCTTCACTCCCTATGCACTCTGCACTATGCACTCCCTATGCACTCTGCACTCCCTATGCACCCTGCACTCCCTATGCACTCTGCACTCCCTATGCACTCTGCACTCTTCACTCCCTATGCACTCTTCACTCCCTATGCACTCTGCACTCCCTATGCACTCTGCACTCCCTATGCACTCTGCACTCCCTATGCACTCTGCACTCCCTATGCACTCTGCACTCCCTATGCACTCTGCACTCCCTATGCACTCTGCACTCCCTATGCACTCTGCACTCTCCACTCCCTATGCACTCTGCACTCCATGCACTCTGCACTATGCACTCCCTATGCACTCTGCACTATGCACTCCCTATGCACTCTGCACTCCATGCACTCTGCACTATGCACTCCCTATGCACTCTGCACTATGCACTCCCTATGCACTCTGCACTCCATGCACTCTGCACTCTGCACTCCCTATGCACTCTGCACTATGCACTCCCTATGCACTCTGCACTATGCACTCCCTATGCACTCTGCACTCCCTATGCACTCTGCACTCCCTATGCACTCTGCGCTCCCTATGCACTCTGCACTCTGCGCTCCCTATGCACTCTGCACTCCCTATGCACTCTGCACTCTGCGCTCCCTATGCACTCTGCACTCCCTATGCACTCTGCACTCCCTATGCACTCTGCACTCCCTATGCACTCTGCACTCCCTATGCACTCTGCACTCTGCACTCCCTATGCACTCTGCACTCCCTATGCACTCTGCACTCCCTATGCACTCTGCACTCCCTATGCACTCTGCACTCCCTATGCACTCTGCACTCCCTATGCACTCTGCACTTCCTATGCACTCTGCACTATGAACTCCCTATGCACTCTGCACTATGCACTCCCTATGCACTCTGCAATCCCTATGCACTCTGCACTCCCTATGCACTCTGCACTCCCTATGCACTCTGCACTCTGCGCTCCCTATGCACTCTGCACTCTGCGCTCCCTATGCACTCTGCACTCCCTATGCACTCTGCACTCTGCGCTCCCTATGCACTCTGCACTCCCTATGCACTCTGCACTCCCTATGCACTCTGCACTCCCTATGCACTGTGCACTCTGCACTCCCTATGCACTGTACACTCTTCACTCCCTATGCACTGTGCACTCTTCACTCCCTATGCACTCTGCACTCCCTATGCACTATGCACTCCCTATGCACTCTAGTACTGGTAGTACTGATGGTGGTACTACTGGTAGTACTGGTGGTGGTGGTGGTGGTACTGGTAGTGGTAGTACTGGTGGTGGTGGTACTGGTAGTGGTAGTACTGGTGGTGGTAGTACTGGTAGTACTGATGATGGTAGTACTGGCAGTACTGGTGGTGGTGGTACTGGTGGTGGTAGTACTGGTGGTGGTAGTGGTACTGGTAGTACTGGTAGTGGTAGTACTGGTGGTTGTGGTACTGGTAGTACTGGTGGTGGTGGTAGTGGTAGTACTGGTGGCTGTAGTACTGGTAGTACTGGTGGTGGTGGTGGTACTGGTAGTGGTAGTACTGGTGGTGGTGGTACTGGTAGTGGTAGTACTGGTGGTGGTAGTACTGGTAGTACTGATGGTGGTAGTACTGGTAGTACTGGTGGTGGTAGTACTGGTGGTGGTAGTGGTACTGGTAGTGGTAGTACTGGTAGTGGTAGTACTGGCGGTCGTGGTACTGGTAGTACTGGTGGTGGTGGTAGTGGTAGTACTGGTGGCTGTAGTACTGGCAGTACTGGTGGTGGTGGTGGTACTGGTAGTGTTAGTACTGGTAGTGGTGGTGGTACTGGTAGTACTGGTGGTGGTAGTACTGGTGGTGGTGGTACTGGTGGTGGTGGTAGTGGTACTGGTAGTACTGGTTGTGGTAGTACTGGTGGTGGTGGTGGTGGTACTGGTATTACTGGTGGTGGTGGTAGTACTGGTGGTGGTGGTGGTGGTAGTACTGGTGGCTGTAGTAGTGGTAGTACTGGTGGCTGTAGTAGTGGTAGTACTGGTGGTGGTAGTACTGGTGGTACTGATGGTGTTAGTACTAGTGGTGGTGGTGGTACTGGTAGTGGTAGTACTGGTGGTGGTGGTACTGGTAGTGGTAGTACTTGTGGTGGTGTTACTGGTAGTACTGGTGGTGGTGGTACTGGTAGTGGTAGTAGTGGTAGTACTGGAGGTGGTGGCACTGGTAGTGGTAGTACTGGTGGTGGTGGTGGTAGTACTGGTAGTGGTGGTACTGGTGGTGGTACTGGTAGTGGTAGTACTGGTGGTGGTGGTACTGGTAGTGGTAGTACTGGTGGTGGTATCCAAAGTACGTGTTGCTATTAAATAGAAATACATATCTGACAGCGCTTCAAAGGAAATAAGCGAACACCATGTCCTTGTAATCGGGAACACTTCCTTGCAAACACACATTTTTCCGAGCAATGATAAATCACATAAAAGTTCAATACAATAGACGTCCACATTTCTCAGCCCCAAAAAAGCTGCAGACGAACGCGCGCCCTATACATGCAATGCAGAATGGTGAACGCGCTCCCACCATCTGGATTGCATTACAAGGGCACTCTGACAGCTCCTAATTAAAATTAATGGTCTGCCGTGCGCGAAACCGCACAGAAAATGCTAAAAATGGCCGACCAACATTACATATGCCCTATCGCATCAAGACTACTAAAAAAACAGCACCGCGACGACCAATCACCATTCAGATAATAAAATAGCGCACTGAAAATGCACGAGCAAAGAAGAATTTATCCAGCATGAACGAAAAAGCCGCTACAATACGGCTCGCAGCTCCTCCCCACTTCTGACGAAGTGGTGACGTCGCCGAGCCCGTAAAAAACCGCAAGAGACATGGTCTTGACTATGCAGCAACAGTTCAACAATGGAGAGCATCCTTTCTGGAAACTTATAAATCCATGAGCTGTGGGCATTAAATACATGCTTCTCTTTCCTGCCAAGCTACAGATAATGCAGGGTATTAACGCCCATTTTTTCAGCAGAGCCTACAGAAATATCGGATTTGCTGGAACCAGGTCTGGGTATTTTGTAGTGTTGTTTCGGTATCATATTCAAAGGCAAAAGTAGTGCTTGTGACTTGAGCTTAAAGCCAGGCATAGAAGGATGCTCTCTGCCTGCAGTGCTGTATAGTGGGCTTGTGCCTTCTGAGACTGTCGAACGTGGCTCAGCATGTGAATCTTCTGGTGAAAAGAGCTGAGCAAGGAGTTGGAAAGACATAGTTATTCTCCATTACTTTCGTGCAAGCAGCCCTTTCTCCCATCCCCAAAAGAACACTTTTGAAAGGGAATGTTAACTGAGACCTCGCAATAAACCACAGACGCTCTGACCCGAAGCATGCAAAAACAGAATCCAAGGGCAGGAACTGTGGTGTGCGCTCTAGTCTACGAGCGTGAACGCGATGACGCGTCACGCCGTAGACAAGAGCGGAGTGCGCACGCATGCGCAGTGATGAGAGTTGGAAGGCGCGAAGCGGGGAAATGACAGTTGGCGACCGGAGCTCTACCTGTTAAGACGCTCGGCGCTTTATTCTTACTTATAACTTAACTTACCTTGAATAAATGGTTCTGCAACCAAAGCGACTCACAGTGTCTGAAGTGGGGATAAAGGAGGAACATTATAATGGCGACGAGGCTGAGACACGAACACCACCGAGCACAGTGAAGAGGAGCGACCCCCCGCCATCATTACACTCTGGCCAGTGGGAAAGCAGTACCATTTACCTACAACAAGGCGTAAAGCGTGGCAGCAGCGCAACAGTCAAGCGGGCAATTACCCCAGCACAAGGAACCAGGTCAGTGTGGCCCCGGGGACAAAAAGGCCAATAAGCCAGCAACCTGGCAGCCAAAGGCAGCGTCCCACAACTAGAGGAGGGGGCGCAACTAGATAACCCCACGCAAACAGCAAGGGACAACACCCCAGGCAGTCCAAGGGGGCAAGGCGACACCACAGCGAGTGCAGGAACGTCCAGCGCGCCTGACCAGGTCAGATCCCAAGAAGCAGATCACCGAGGCGAGGCCAAGATGGCGAACCAAGCATCGGCCCTGATGGCCCCCATCCCATTCCTGCCCAGACCAGGGGAACCACAGTTAAAATGGGAGGATTGGAGAGATTACTTTAAGAACTACATAGAGGCACGTGAGGACGACAATGGAGAGGAATACACGCCTGAAAGAAAAAAGAGATTGTTACTCCACAATCTAGGGCCAGAAGGGGTGAGAGTGTTTGCAAACATAGTGCCCAAGGAAAGGGGTGCAACAGAGACGGATGTCTTTAAAAATGCATTGGATGACCTGGACAATCATTACCGCCCCGCAGTGTGCGTCTCAATAGACAGGTACAATTTTCAACAAAGGAAGCAAGAGGCTGAGGAGTCTATTGATGACTACGTAGCTGCTCTCCGAAGTTTGGCCATCACATGCCGGTATGGGACGTTACAGGAGGAGTATATTAAAGACCAGATAGTTATGCATACCACCAACAGGGCGGTCCAGGACAAACTGTGGGCACAGAGTGAAACCTCACTTAAGGAGGTCATCGCGATGGTAAAGAAGGCAGAAATGTCGAAACGCTGAGCAGAAGCAGCCAAAAGGGAAAGCACGCAGCGGCAGATGGTCAACAAAGTAGATGAAGCGCCAGCATCCAATAGACAAAAAGGATCCTATGGAGAACAGAGGAAGGAATCCAAATGGACTGGCAAACAGGCGGGCCGCACAGCCACGGACAACAGATTCGCTTGCTATAGATGTGGCAGTGCTGCGCACTCGGCTCAAGATAAAGGGTGCCCGGCTTTTCGCGCCAGATGCGCGTTCTGTGGCCTGGTTGGCCATTTTGAAAAGGTGTGTCGAAAAAAGGGGAGGAGGACCACTGTCAAATGTGTGGAGTCAGCGATGTCAGAAGTTAATGAGGATGACCTAGACGATGGAGAAATGGTGCTGTGCATAGAGGATCAAGTGTTGGAGGTGACAGGGAGGAGCAGAGACAAGCCCCGCACGGACATGCTCATAGGGGGTGTGAAGGTACACGTGGCTGTCGACTCAGGTTCCCCATGGACCATAGTACAAAGAACCATATGGAAGGAAGATTTTGCACCGGTGGTTGGTCCGGACCTATGGCCACCCGACATCAGGCCCATCTCATACACAGAGAACGCCATTCCCTTGGTAGGCTGCCGAGACTTCATGTTTGAGTTTAGGGGCAGGACAGCCACCTGCACGCTATATGTCGCAGAGAAGGGCCCATCAGTGCTAGGATGGAGAGATGCAGGGGATCTGGGGATCATTCTCAATCCCGGAGGCAAGGAACAGATAATGTTGACGGATGAGTGGCCTCTCTCTACAAAGGAGGATTGGAAATCGGCCTACCCCAAGGTATTCGAGGGTACGGTAGGAAAACTGGACAAATTTGTACACAAAATGGTCGTCAAGGATGGAGCCATACCAGTGATGCACAAAGTCAGGAACATTCCCATATCCACCAGTGAAGCGGTGCGACAGGAGTTGCAGAGACTTGAGAGTCAAGGCATCATAGAGCCAGTGGACAGCGCAGAGTGGTTATCCCCCCTGGTGGTAGTCAAGAAACCAAATGGGAATGTCCGCCTCTGCGTGGACCTCCGCGAGCTCAACAAATGCCTCATAGTGGAGAAGTTTCCCTTGCCAAGAATTGAGGAGATGCTGGCAAAGACGAAAGGCGTCACGCATTTTTCCACTATAGACCTAACGTCGGCGTACCATCAGATTGAGTTGCATCCCGCAAGCAGAAAGTACACCTCCTTCATCACGCCCTTTGGGTGTTACCAATTTCGCAGGATGCCTTTCGGTCTGGCGTCTGCAGCCGCTGTCTTTCAAAAGTTAATGCATCGGCTTTTTAAAGATATCGCTGGAGTGCAGTACTTTCAAGATGACATACTGGTAATGGGCTCCACCAAAACAGACCATGATAACAAACTGGCCAGGGTACTTGAAGTGCTACAAAACAAAGGATTAACAGCAGAGTGGAGTAAATGCAAGATAGGGATGCCCTCTGTCACCTATTTGGGTCACGAAATTGGAATTCATGGCATATCACCGAAAGAGCAAAATGTGAAAGCCATCAAGGAGGCCAGAGCCCCGAGTACCAAGGAGGAAGTGCGGTCATTCCTTGGAATGGCCGAGTACTATAGCAGATTTGTGAGACAGTTTGCAACAAAAACGTACCGAATGCGGCAGCTCATCAGGGACAAAGCAAAGTTTGAATGGGATGGAGAAGCACAAACTGAATTTGAGACGGTGAAGAACTGCATCTGCCTAGCCGTTCCCTTGCAAGGTTATGTCTCGACTGGGAACACCATAGTGACAACGGATGCCAGTGACAAAGGCTTAGGGGCGGTGTTGGCGCAAGAGAGGGAGGATGGTTCTGTGGAGACCATTAGTTTTGCGTCAAGGGCCCTTTCCCCGACGGAACAACGGTACAGCGTCATTGAAAAGGAGATGCTGGCAGTCACCTGGGCTATGGGCAAATTTAGACAGTTCATTTGGGGAACCAGGTTCAAACTCCAAACAGACCATAAGCCCCTGGTCAAAGTCCTGACGTCTTCAGGCCATGACACGGCGACTCCAAGAATTGCTAAAATGACATTGAAGCTACTAGATTACACTTATGATGTGGAGTATCTGCCAGGTACTCGCAACAGGGTGGCGGATTACCTGAGTCGGGCGTCGGCCATGGAGGAGGCACAGGAGAATGTCCTGGACAAAGAAGAGATGGTAGCCAGCATGGAAGATCATGAGGAAATGATTTGTAGTCAAGAATGGGCGGCTGCGTATCAGCAAGATGGAGAAAAAGAGGAGATTAAAGGATACCTCACATCAGGATGGCCGGACAAAAAAAGGCTCACGGAAAGTGCAAGGAAATTCTGGGAGATGAGAGAAGAACTGTCGTTGAGCGACTCAGGGATTTTTCTGTACCGAGGAGAAAGGGTGGTACCCCCAGAGTCCCTTATACCCCGACTATTGAAACAACTCCATGAAGGTCATCTGGGCATTGTAAAGACAAAGGCACGGGTCAAGCAAATGTATTGGTGGCCTGGAATGGACGTCCAAATAGAAAGGCAAGTGAGAGAGTGTGGACAGTGCCAAGGAGCGGACAAAATACTTCGGCCTCTCAGACCTGCCTTAGGAAAGTTCGAGACCCCTCAAAATCCTTGGGAGAACGTGGCCATTGATATACTGGGCCCGGTATTGGATAACAGAGGTGTGAACAAATATTTGTGCGTAGTCATAGATAAATATTCGAAATGGCCTGAAGTCGACATACAGGAATCTATGGACACTGACACTGTTTTGAAGTTCTTGACGGCGCTATTCTTGAGAGAAGGCATACCAAAATCCATACTCAGTGATAATGGACCGCAGTTCGTATCGGACAAATGGGTGCGATTCATGAAGAGAAATGGGATTGAAACGAAGCACACAGCCATTTATCACCCAGCTTGCAACGGCCAAGCAGAGCGGTTCAACCGGGTATTAATGGGCTCCATACAAGCAGCCATATCGCAAGGTAAAGACTGGGAGACCGAAGTGATGAGTATGCTGTGGGCTTACAGAATAACCCCTACAGTGGTGGGGTATAGTCCATTCCAAGTGCTTAGAGGCCGCCTCCCCTTCACTAAGGACAACGTGGTGTGGAGGGAGAAAACCATAACCAGTAAATGGTCCCCGGCGGTGGTACAGCACAACCTGGAGAAGACCCAGAAGATATATGCGGCCCATTATGACAATAGACGCAAGGTGAAGGAAACAGAGCTGGAAGAAGGCGAGTGGGTCAGGGTAAAGCTGCCCACCATGCAAAGGAAAGGAGAAAGCAAGTACAGTCAACCCTTACAGGTTAAGGAGGTGAGAGGAAGGGCGGCCCTCCTCAGCGACGGCAAAGTATGGTCCCAAGATCGCATGGCAAAAGTCAACAAGATCCTAACGTGGCCTAAATCAGAGAGAGAGGAGATACAAGTGGGGCCGGAGGACATGAGGCCTTCCGGTGTGCAGAACTCAAACGATCAGTTGGATGAGGCAGGAAAGGACAGAGAAATGGAAACTTCCATGGCTAGGTTTACCAGTGACGGAGATACACCTGCCAGCGAAGAACAGGGAGAAGATCAGAGAGATGGTGAGAGTTCACTGGGAGAGAGATCGATGGTGGAAAAGATGCCGGTAAGGTGTACCCGCAGTGGCAGGGCAGTTAAGGTGCCCTCCAGATATCGAGACTTTGAATTGAGTGGACACTGATTTGTGGCGGATCCACCTCAGCCACATTTATGAAAAAGGGGGGAGATATGTGGTGTGCGCTCTAGTCTACGAGCGTGAACGCGATGACGCGTCACGCCGTAGACAAGAGCGGAGTGCGCACGCATGCGCAGTGATGAGAGTTGGAAGGCGCGAAGCGGGGAAATGACAGTTGGCGACCGGAGCTCTACCTGTTAAGACGCTCGGCGCTTTATGCTTACTTATAACTTAACTTACCTTGAATAAATGGTTCTGCAACCAAAGCGACTCACAGTGTCTGAAGTGGGGATAAAGGAGGAACATTATAGGAACTTCTAGCTTCACACCATTAGAGATACATACATTTAAAAATACCGCTCCTTCGGTGAGGACACATTAATAGGGAAGATTATTATTCCTTAATTAATTGATATAGTGGATAGGTGGCTCTGAAAGTGAAGATCCCACATATCAGAGGCTTGCCTCATATGAGCAATGCCTGCAGGAATATTACGAAGGACAGTGGCAGGATTTGTCATACGCTTGGAATGGGAAAACTGTAAGCATGAGCGAAAAATCCGCTCCGATCGCGGATTTTGCGGATTTTCGGTAAATCCGCGATCCGCGAACTCTCGCAAATTTACCGAAAATCCGCAATTCGCGAGCGGCGGATTCCTCGGTCAAAAGTTCACGCCTTGCTGGTCTGTAACTAATTTACGATGGCGCCGGCAAGCTGCCAGCGCCATCCTAAAGTTACTTAATTAGCTTCAGCAGGAAGCTCTAATAGATAAGATAAAGCAGGGGCTCGAGCGCCTGCTTTATGTTACCAATTAGAGCTTCCTGTTGAAGCTAATTTAGTAACTATTTTAGGATGGCGCTGGCAGCTTGCCGGCACCATCGTAAATTAGTTACAACAGGCAGAAAACGGTGGTGTCTTCTTGAATAAATATGAAGGGCAGGGTTCATTCTGGCACGACGGTCCTGGCACAAAAATTACACCTCAACAGGAAGCACTTACAGATATCAATACAGCATGTGCCCTAGTTGAAGCTTTAATTCAGTGACTCATTCATCAGCCCAAAAACAATCCTGAGCGTTGTGGAGGCTGGGCAGGTGTGCCTTCTTCCCAAATATACCGTCGAAAATCAGCTGTGACGCTGGATACAGGCCTTTGCATCTTTGACCTTCACGAGCGCAATCCCCGTGCTGTTCTGTGACCAGGAGCTTCTGTCTCTACATCTGTTGCTCTGATCTGTCTCTGACCTTTTATACACACAAGAGGCATGTGCACTCGCATGGAAGCCCCGTCCGTTTGGCCCCGCCCACACACTCGAGGTGTGCACGGTCTTCCCCCCATTTACCCAGTATGATAGGTCACTCAAGGGACCCCTGCGCCCTTCGGCGCGATTGCATAGTAACACACACCTGGTCGCTGTTGACAACTCTCGGGCACTTTAGGTAGCTGTAGTGTAGTAAAAGCACTATACATTTACCCAACGAGGTAGCACTTACTGATTATCCAGTAGAAAGTACTCCAGTTGAGTAGCGGTATGGCACAAAACGGTGGCGTCTTCTTGAATAAATATGAAGGGCAGGGTTCAATCTGGCACGATGGTCCTGGCATGGAAGCCCCGCCCCCAAATCCGCCGATCCGCAAATCCACGGATTTTGCGGATCCACGATCCGTGAATACGCAAATTCGTGAATCGTGGATCCGCAAAATCCGCCCATTCAGTGGAGAACCAGAGCAGGCGGTTGTGTGAAGCCTCTCTCAGTATACCAGTCAGATATGGCTGGAACAGTCTGTAACCCATATCCTTAATTTATATTTGGTTGTCTGTGAAAGTCCTTGGCTGCTCACTCCTCGCTGGATGACAACACTGCTCCAGTTCTTCGTAAAACCTGGATCATCTAAGAAATCTTTCTTCAATTTGTTATGAGCTTACACAGATGTCACCATGAAACATGGTGTCTTAAAATGAAAGCAGCAAAACATGTTATATAACTTGCCAACGGAAAGAAAAACATGGCCTTCGTTTCCAAGTGGGAGATGGCAGCAGCAGAAAGTGGCACACTGTATATAACATACCATTAGCGGACAATCTCAGTTTTCCACTGACCACAAAATTAAAAGACGAGATGGTAAAACATAATGCCTCAATTAGAAATGAATTAACCAGGTAGGCAGGTACATCAAAGAAAACACCCTCCCTCCTAATTGTACATGTGCATTTTTTCAAAATCTATATATATTTATATAAATAGTACAATAAATTGACTTGCAGTTCAATACATTTTACAGTATGGCTTAGACGTTTCTATGCAAACAAAATATATATATATGTATAAGGATCACATTGCTAAGACCAGGAACAACCGTTCCCAAGGGCTCCTTAAATCTCAAGCTAAATTTCATGCGTTTTGAACCAAGTTATTGCCCATTGGCCCTCAGCCTCACCTATCAAAGCGGTATGTGACCCAGAAATACCTCAGCATGCCATCACAGGAGGAAAGGGAAAGCTGTGTCAGCCACAGGCACTTAAAAAGCCCAGCGGGACTCTGCGATGTATTCAGGAGTGGCTGGTGAGACTCAGACATGCAGGAAATGAGTTCTTGTGTGTGTGTTATTTAGATTTTTGACAATTAATGATTATTGTATTTGAGAGTACTGAGAATATTAATGGTGGGTCTATATTAAATTATGCTTGATTTAGTTAAATGCACGCTCTTAATACACTTAATATATATATGTGCATGTACACAATGTATTTAATCTGTAGTGCTTAGAAGACAGCCGAAGTGCCCGATGTGCTTGCGTTGTGTGCGCAGTTCTCACGATGCCTGTAACAGGATGCTGGTGCGGCCACCCGCCACCCTGTTCCACAAGTGTCTGCAGAGGACTTTCTCCTTTTGTTTTCTCACTAAGGCCTTTTATTATCACTCTGAGCGAAACCCTGGGGTGCGGGGGAGAGGAGTTGGAGCTCCACCGGCCTCCAGACTCGGAGTGTGGGTGGGGCAGCATCAGGGCCCTCTTCACCAATGTCAGGCAGGAGGGTGGGTGTCCGGGTCCTCCTGGGTACCCTCCCACGTGCACCCCATGTCCACCCCATGCACATACAGTGTAAAATCTTAAAGCCTTTCAGTGCGGTTTAGTGTTTAAACAATTCAGCTTATACAGGTATTCACATAAATTTTTACGAAATTCAGCAATGATTTTAGTGGAGTTTGTCATCTTACTGATTGTTATTGATTGCCGACTATGACGAAAAAATACACTTGACCTGTGTATGACACCGTTATGCAGATTCGTAGTATTGTATGATTGGTGGGCAGATGGATGCTGCACAGACTGTGCTCCGAGACTGTAATGTTCTCAGCGCGGTGTGACGGTCTAGTTCACCTTCGCACTGAGCTCTAGCGTACGCGCTCGCGAAGCAATGCGCGCATAGAAAATAAAGAGGCGGGGCCTGGTAGAGGTAGTCAGGACAGCTTTACAAACTGAACAACTTGTTTACTGGATATTATTAATGCTCGTTGCGCGCACCTGGTGCCAGCAGGCGAGCATTTTACATTGGCGACAAGGCGGTAATGTTCACAAGCTATCACGCTGGGTGAAGAGTAGCTGCAAGGCCCCCCACAGAGGTACTGCTGTTTCTACCATCAGCAAGGGTTCTGCTACCCTGCCTCCACGCCATTCCCAAAGCCAGTCCTGGGGTTCTGCCACCCCTATTTCCAGCAGCGGTGCGTCCATTGGGGCATAGGGGCGTAGCCCCACCAGCCACCATGGACCCGCATCGCGGCCGCCGGCCGCAATCCTAGTATCTGTTCTAAATTAAATAAATAACATTGCAACAATCGGCCGCCGGCGGGAATTGCGTAGGCTTGAGTGACAGCTGCAGCTTGAGTGACAGTCCACACTCAGGCTGCAGCAGACCGTCCCGCTGGGGAACTTACAGTGCGCATGCTTGGGAAAGTTGGCAACTTTCTCAAGCATGCGCACTGTAAGTTCCCCAGCGGGACCCAGGGGTGCTTGTTTGCTCCCACAGCCCGGGTTTCCAAAGGGCGACAGGGCGAGCAGTAAATGTGCCCTCCTAGCCAATCCTGGCGCTGCATGCAGCGCCAGGATTGGCTGGTCCACCGGCGCAGCATCCCATTGGATGCTGCGCATGGGGGTGGCCCGGCATTCGTGTATGGGTGCCTGGGTGGGCGGGGTATGGATGCCAGTGCTGTGGCTGGAACCAGTCCAGGGTTGATGCCAGCAGCTGCGCCTGCAGCTCACGGGCCCGGGAGCGATGTCTCCCCTCAAGGTTCGGGGTCTGGGACTGGCTCTGCGCTCGCCTCCGGTAAGTTTCATCATCAATGGTCAGGGGGGCTTTTATACATTTAAGTAAGACATCATGGGTTTGCCGGAAATCCAGTGGGCACGTTGTCTTGCATCGACACTGCTGAAATAAATATTCCCTGACGTCTGCCAGCCGCCCACAGGCGCAGATTTTCTCACACTTAAAATGACACCTTACTGGTGTAATTTAACACACGAGTAAAAAGTGCACATTTATGTTTGAGACTCTCGCTAACAGGGGAATTGCGCCCCCAAATGCAGCCAAGTTGTAGGTGTCCCAATACCTTAAGTGGGAAGGAGATAGAGGGGGTTCAACATTTGGAGCTATGGCTTTAAAAGGACTGAGTTCTTTAGAATTTTACATTACAAGCACTTATTAATGATGTCGAGGAGACGTGGTGGCTCGAAATCATATTAAAATTAAATAGATCGCGCTGTAATCTAATTACTTTTTAGCGTATTCAATCAGCTGTGCAGTGGACTCTCCGTGCAGGGCTCTCGTTAGGAGGAGGAAGTAATTTAGCCGCAGCTAGGTAGTACGTGACGGTAGATGTGGTACAGATGTGCGACATGCCAACATGACTGGCTGGGTTCTACCTTCGCAAATTACGTATGCATGTTATGTTTTTTAGGAAGCGCCTCGGGCTTCCTCGGTGCCTGCAGCGGTGCAAAGCGCCCCCGCCCGACTGAGGCCCCACAGCTGTCCGTCGGGTCCGGAGTCAGTGACAGGAAGAGGCTCGGGCAGCATCGACCGCTTCGGAGAGCTTCCGGGGTCACGCACTGGCGAGTGAACTGGGCTCATGTAACAGGAAGCAGCAGCCGGACTGCTAGAGCTGGAAGTCGGGCCATCACAAAGCGTCAAGAGTCTGGAGTCAGTACCACACAGGTGGAGAAAATAAAGACATTAATTTTTGTCACTTTGTGGCCTCACCATAGCGTCTACCTTACGTAGCAGAAGTGTCAACAGGACTAGCTATTATTAAATACCAACTTGGAGTCTCACAGTTTTATATTCCCTTCCTTTTACCACCCCTTCGCCGATATCGACACCAACCTGCACGTCCCAGGATGGGTATTATTTACTACCCAACAACCCTCGCATCATTTGCTATCAAAACACCAACCAGAACAAGGCAACCCCATCATATCGGTGAGACCGTGTACACAGCCTGATATTACGCGGCCGTGCGCAGCGCCTACATCCCAAGTCTTAACCTTAATGAAAGCTAGCTCACTCTAAATGACTACCGCAAGCATGCCTGTTCGCAGAGTGCCTCATGCTGCTATGTGACGTGTTATGTGACCTTCAGCTAGGTATTTGTACATAATGTCATGTAACTGGTGCTCATGTAAAGCGCTCCACTACCTTCGGGCGTGTTAGCGCTATATACAACTGTAAAAAAATAAATAGAATGATTTCATTTAGTGTTACGAAATGTATTTGATTTACTTCCACATTATGTTAATAAGCACCTATATGTCACTGCAGTGGCTTCGAGTCTCCGACAGTGTAATGGGAAAAACCTTTCCACGTGTTCAAGACCAGGGGGAATAGACGGGCTTTCGAAATTAGAAAACAAACTTCAATTTAAAAAAGAAATTAGAAAACAATGGACTTAATGACACAGTACCGGGAAGGGATCGTCCCACACCATTCCACACAGGACCAGAACACCCAAACCAGTAGTGACCACCTTACGCAATCAAACACTCAGTGAGTGAGTCTATGCATACTACATACTGAGAGCTTACAAGAAGGTAAGAATCCATGAGACAGGAAGATGAAAGGCATGTGGGTATGTATGGTGCCAATGTCCTACAGACTAGGTGAGGGAAATGCCCTAAATACCTTCAAAAGCCTTCTCCTGGTCACTCACTCCATAAATGACCCATTCACAGGATGCTCCTCGACTGTCTCGGATCAACATTCACCATATGAGGGAACAATAGTGGATCTTATTAAAGAGATAATGGACACTTCTAAGGATGCTGCTTACCATCTATGTTTGTGGGAAAAGGATTCCACCACGGTCACAGTATCATGCGGTACACCCGGATGTGACGAAGATGGAATGTGAGAGTCACATACAGAAGCACGTGCCTTCCACACATTGGACCAGTAGTTCATTAATCCAGGGCAGTGGCACAGAATATGCAGTAGATCCTTTGTGAATGCTTGCATCTCCAAAAGAGAGAGAATGGGAATAGATCTGCCCCATGTTGTCAAACTAGGGAACAATACCAATTGTGTAGGATTTTGTTTAATAATTCTTTATTCTGTTTATTCTCATAAATAGAACACAACAGAAAATAGAGTACAGCATAGAGTACCAAAATGTGGTAGCCGAACAAACCCAGGACACATGTGGGCACTATAGGAACACAGCATGGACACAGACTAAACAGGGACGCACCAGCTCGGGGTAGACAGCAGTTCATTTTGAAATAAACATTTCTTCAGACTTTCTTTACAATTGATATTGCCATGTTGAAAAAAAAGTGATATTTGCTATAGGAGGGCCACTGGAATTATGTGTCTCTGCAGCCGCAGCTTATTTAGCAAAAGTATGGATTTGCCGAATTTACCACATAATCCATCATCTGGTACATTATCTGCAGATTTAAACAATTTTTTTTATTTTTTTAACTCAAATGGATCAAAATTGCTAAAGACATGTCAACATGTCAACTGCATGCACTCTACATCCATTTGGACTTGGAAGTGAGTGCCAGATGAAACTAATGATTGTGGTGTCGAGTTCAAAGTGCTGCAACTCTAGGCCCATATATGATACTTTTATGATCATGATTTTAAATACAGTTTCACAGAATATCGAGTTTGCTTTTGAGTTTATTTTATTAGGCGATTTTAATATTCATTTATGTAAACTAGCCTGTAAGGGAAGAGGAGTCGACGAGGTTGACGACGCGGCCCCACAGGGACCTCATTTCGAACATTCTATAGAGGGGCAGGAGCTTGAAGATTTACTTGCTAACTATAATCTATACGAACCTGACTGCGGCTTGAGATTGCCAACCTTTACCGGCGCCCAACATGGAACAGTGATAGATTATATTTTTGTCTCACTAGGCATTCTAAACCGGACCATGGCCTATCGTACAGTTGCAACTTACCATAGTGACCATAACCCAGTACTACTCGAAGTGGCCTGGGGAGCTCAGATGGGTGCACCACCAATAATTGCAAAATCGTCACATCCCCTGAGGACCACTGATCAAGATAGACGAGTAAAGTGGGCGAATGTGATCCCGGATAACTTTTATGAAAAATGCTTCCCTAAAATTAAAGACCAGGTTGAGCTCTGTAAAAATCCGGACACTCAAGGGAATTATATAGTAGCAGCTTACGAGGCAATATGCGACCAGGTCTCTAAGGATCTTCTAGCCAAACCCACCCAGGGAGCCCAAGGTCACAAGCGATGGTTCGACCCTGCATGCTCGAAAGCCCACAGAGAATTGTTGGCGGCTCTAAAAAACGTCCCCAGGGTCAAAGATGATATCTCGAGACTAAGGAAAACTTATAAGGCAGCCATAAAGAATCGTAAAGACACCATCAAACGCGAAACATGGGATAATCTCCTTTCAGCGGCAGTGCTGAAGGACAGTAGGAGATTTTGGGAGATCATCAAACAGCCCCTATTTTCTGAAGATATCAATGCACCCATGGACTGCGTGATTACCGACGAAAAATGGCTGTCTTTTTTCAAAAACGTATATGGGGGTGACGATGAGGGAATTAACAAGGGTCTACTGCCCGATGTGGCTGTACATCCTATCATCTTTAATGCTCAAGAAGTGGAAAAAGCCCTCTTGGCAACCACCAAACATAAGGCTCCTGGTCCAGATGGAGTCCCCGCTGACTTTTTTATGCATTCACCTAAACTGTGGGCGGAGGTTTTGTCTAATGTGTTTAATGCAGTTAATGGCAACTCAGCTCCCGCCTCATGGGCCATATCCACCATCGTCCCCATTTATAAAAACAAAGGTCAGCGGGATGATCCCACGTTTTATAGGCCCATATCCCTTTTGGATTCAACCATAAAAGTTCTGGGCAGAGTCCTTTTATCAAGACTGAGGGAGAATGTTGAGGGCTGTGGGGGGCTGTCCGAACTGCAATACGGTTTTAGAGAGAGAAAAGGGACCATCGAACAATGTATTAATTTGCATTTACTCATCTCTAAGTACACGGTGGCCAAGGAGGGTTCCGTGTTTCTTGCATTCATGGACCTCTCCTCGGCTTTCGACCTTGTCAACAGGTCAAAACTATGGTCGATCCTGTTGGAAATGGGCATCGATGAAGCTTTGGTTATGTTCATGGCCACCTTGCATCAGGAGCTTTTTGCAGCCGTCCGAGTGTCAAACAATGGCAGATGTACCCCTCTGTTTAAATCTTTAAAGGGGGTACGGCAAGGTTGTATTTTAGCCCCCACGCTTTTCACCATCTATATTAATGGCCTGGGGGCACACCTGCGAGGCCAGGACGCGGACGTTCCACGTGCAGGAGATGTCCAAATTCCGGCACTCCTGTACACGGATGATGCCGTGTTGATCGCCCGCACTGGTGTTGGACTCCAGCTTCTCCTGAATGCCTTCGGTTCCTTTATGGATAATTTGGACCTTAAGGTTAATGTCTCCAAATCACACACGATGGTAATGGGGTGTGAGTGTACCAAAAAAAGACATAAATCATTCTTTTGCAGCGGGGTCCCGGTTTCCAAGGTAACCACATTTCCCTACTTGGGTGTACTGTTTGATCAAAAAGGAACGTGGGGACCACAGATAAGTGCTAAGAGGCTGGCGGTAACTAGATCTGCCTCAGCGCTCCTGGGTTTTGCTGGTAAGTTGGGAGCCAGGCCCATGGAAGCCCTATTAAAAATTTATAAGTGTAAGCCTGTGGCCATCGCACTATATGGATCTCCTTTGTGGGGGTACGTAAATCTCGACCCCATCCAGAGAGCAGAAAATAGATTTATTAGATCTCTCCTCTCTGTACCCCAGTCAACCCCAACCTATTCCATCCATAACGAGGTGGGCCTACCTTACTTGTCAGACTTACTGAGTTTAGCGCCCCTGACCCTGTGGCTGAAAATGTGGTTGAACGAAGACCTTCCTTTGAACCACAAAATTCTGAAGGACGTCTTATCACTTGATAAATATAGCAGAATCCCATGGCTGGCCTATTTAATTAAATCATTTACAGAATTGGGTCGTCCAGAACTTTTTTCATGCCCAGAAAAAATTAGGGCTCTGGATATAGGCCATATAAAAAAGTTATTCAGGGAAAGGAAGGAAGTGCGCCGTGAGGAATTTGAACTGCTGAAACCAGCAGTTAGGGCTCACAACCTTTTGGTGAGTGTACCCTCTCTCGCACCTTATCTCAGCTTCGTTACATTCCCTTATCACAGGTTTTTATTAATTAAATTCAGGTTTAACCTGCTACATTTTTACCTAGGTTCTTTTAAGTGGTGGCAGAAGCCAGACCTAGCCCCTCCTTGCAGTTGCGATCATTTCTCTGTGCAGGACACAATGCACTTTGTCATGTTTTGTAGCTTGTATCATGAGCAGAGGAAAAAATATTTGCTCCCCATTCTGAAAGAAGCGGGATTCACACAGGTGCGCCCGGCGCTGCTCTACCTCCAGCTCCTGACAAATCCCCGCACAACTTTCTGCATTGCTAACTTTTTAGTGGCCGCTGCGAGGGTGAAAGCTGTTGGCCAAATTTCGCCTTAAAAAACTTTTTAAATGGTTAAGAATCATAAAATGTACCTTTTTAACTTTGTACATAGTATTTAAAATGCTCATTTAGTTTGATGCTTTTTAGGAAAATGCAGGGTTTTGTATGTATCCCATGTCATGTTTTATTGTTTTTGTTTCTTTGTATGACTTGGAATAAGTCGAATAAAGATATTCTGACTGATCATGATGCATGCTCTGCCGTGTTGGGCGTGTGTGACCTGAGGTAAGAGGTAGGAGGGCCCAATTTGTGGTGTGAGGTGGGTCTAGATCTGTGTATGCTCAGAATAGTGATGAAACACAACCATTTCCCTCACTACAGGCACTGCTGTATTGCAGGTTTCTTGAATACCCAGGGATGCATATTAAGGGCAGTATCTGCCTTTGATTTATGAAGTGAGTTGATGGCAGCATACCTTTCAATGTGGCATGCAGACCGGCCAGGTTTATCATTTATATCAATTTTGTCATGTTAGATGTTGTATTTACTACAGGTTGTGATTCCTACATAATTGATTAGTGACGTATTGGTCTTGCTGAGGATGGAGCAATGGAGATTGGGCAAAAGATGATGGCTATGACAGCAAGTGTCCTATTATTTAATTTTGGCAATTCACCTTTGCATTTAGATCTCCGCATGCTTTTGGATGTATGAATGATGCAGCGATTGACAAAGCATATCTAATTGTCAAAAGACAAGGGATACATAAAGGGGAATTTAGAGACACCTTCACAGATCCATTCTGAAATGGTTTTTTAGGATATACTTGACATAACTTTCATATTGTTCATATTCAACTTCTTACTGAAGTGCATATTGCTCCAAACTGTCATCCCTTTCTGGTCCATGGCTATGCATACACACAAATTAGAAGATGTAACACACTAGTCTAGCAATCAACAGCGAGGGACTAGCAATTTAAGAAATCAGCATGTTTTCCATCCAGTGGAGTTATGGTAGAGTCATTTACATGTTCACGACTGCTATACAATCAGCCAGTCTCTGATTCCTGTATCTAGCAGAAAGGGTATGAAACCAGCATGAAAACAGAGTACACATTACTTTACCAAGGGTTCATTCCCTGCCCGTAAAGGCACATTAGCTGATCAGTCAATGTGTTTACTGTTACTGATCATCTGTTTTCCTCTCCATATTGTTGTGATGTTAATGCTATTGGTTTTACTGGAAATTGTGTTGTATTTACAGAAGTGATATAGTTGAAGT
This sequence comes from Lissotriton helveticus, assembly GCF_964261635.1. NCBI lineage: Eukaryota > Metazoa > Chordata > Amphibia > Caudata > Salamandridae > Lissotriton > Lissotriton helveticus. The sequence goes on along the minus strand of NC_136068.1, from coordinate 1,203,299,857 downwards.
AAAAGCCACTTTACGCCCATTCCCAACCCCACCCACTGGGAAATAAAAAAAAAAACATGAAAATGAGATATGGACTAGCAGGAAATGGAGCCTCTCCTGGGTATTGCTGGGCTGAAATCTTCATTTACTGGGATATAAAGTAACAGGATCTTTCATTTGCCATGAACAGATTTTTCATGGGTTGGGGAAGCTAATTAGCAGACTGGGAGCATTGCTTTAATTTTCCTTTAGTGTAATAGGCTGGCTGGTGAAGTGCACTTCCCATAGTGTGCAGTCACTTCAATTTGCCTTTAGGTGACTACCTGGCTTGATGGTGGTTTTCTATTTGATTTCATGTAACTCCTTGTCTTGATGAGTGCATTGGTTTTAGTTTGTTTGAGGTAACTGCTTCACATGCTGGTTTCATCACACATCTGTTACCCACCCTGAAAAAGCCAGAGCTGCCCTGTTAGTGGTATCAACACCAGTGCGCTTAGGTTCCTTACAGCTCCTTCACTTGAAGTGGGTTACCACCTACCCGTTACTTTTTGTATCCTGCTCGTACCAAGTCAGATCCAGACCCAGACCAGTCCCCACAGTTGCTCCGGATTAAGGGACATTGTCATGTCATTTCAGGCGCGATGTAAAGACTCCCAATGAGCTGAGGACTCTTTTGGCTCAAGAACCAACTAGCTGGAGACCCTTGTGGTTGTTTAAAGATTTAAGATCAGCCTGTAACTCAGTCTTGAGCTGGGTGGGTGATCTCGATTACAAAGTGGCTGTGCCAGATGTCCCATTATGACCCCTTTTGCCTGTCTCCCCTTCAGACGCAGAGGGCATAAAACTGGGGGGTGCTCAACCCTGCCACAAAACTGAGGGGTGACCCTAAGAGCACAGCTGCCATCCAATCAGGGGTGGGATGCTTTGGTGTGCAGGTCTGGTTTTCTGGGTGCATTGGCTCAAGTTTTTCCCATGTAATTGATTGGGTGTCTTGGTAAGTTGCTTTTATGTGAATGTCTGGCTTATGACTGCGCATTCCTTTCAGTGTGCACTTGCTTCAGTTTACTTTTTGAGTCACTGTCTAGTTTGCTGGATGTATTGCTTTCATTTTTCTTTCATTAAACTGTTTGATTTGCTTGGTGCTTTTATGTTGGTGCCTGCATGCTGAAGTGTACTCCTCATCAGTTTAAATGTATGTGACTGGCCTGTTGACTAGCACCCTGCTTTCAAAGTGAAGGTTCACAGGTTCACACTTGCTTTAGTTTACTTTTGTATGGTTGACTGCATGCACTGTTTTGCTGGATGCATTGCTTTAAGTTACTACTTGATGCATTGCTTTCAGTTTGCTTTTAAGTAATTGCCTCTCATTTTCCTAATGCTTTGTGAAGGCTGTTTCTCAACTGCTGTGCAACTTCTTCTACTCTTAGGGCTGAGATTTTCATGAAAGTCTTATAGTCTGAATTCAGCACCTGAGCGTAATAGGACGAAATGTATGAAGCTCTGTGGTTATACTGAATAAGCAGCTACCTATGTTATGCCATCTATTAATGTAATAACTGCACTTTCACAATTGCTTTATTAACCTTCCTGCTTTCTCAAATTTGCTTGAAAATGCACGATTTTTCTTCTTTTTTTTCAAAATTTTCTTGGGGGGGGTAACCCCCCAACCCCCCTTTTGGGGTTCGGGATCGCTCGCTGCGCTCGCTCGCTACGGTGCTGTATGCAAATCACTTTGCGCCCCACCACTTTGAAATGTCACCCACCGCCCCTGCCTATTTCACTACACCAGTGCCTGACCAGCCCTGAGTGCTCCCCTGCCCAGTGGCTGCTCAGCCCCAGCTGCCCCCTGCAGCTGGGGCCTGCGCTGACAGGAAGCACCAGGAAGGACAGGTGTTCATGCTGCCTGGCCCCATCTGCCCTCAGTCAGGCAGCTGCCACTTCAGCTGGGGTGAGGCAGTACTCGTGCCGCGAAGTGAACGCCCAACGACGTCCTGATGGCAGCGATCCTGGCGATCGAGACGTTTGTAGTGGATGGCGCTCCCTCGTCACGCGCCCCGAAGTGGAAGGACTGGACTGAACGCCTTCAGTTCTATTTTGAGGGGGTAGGCATCGCCAGCGAATGGGGCAGGGCACTACGCCTACACCTAGTAGGTAGGTATATTCATCGCATCAATAAGACTCTAGTGGAGGCCACGCCCAAGACGTAGGTGGCGTTGCTGAATGCCCTAAACGCGCACTTCGAGCTCATGGCGAACAGGGACTACGAGCAATTAATTTTCCGCCAAGCTAAACAAGAAGCAGAGGAAGCGTTAGACACATTCCATGGTCGCCTCAAGGAACTGGCCAGCATGTGCGGATTCCAAGATGAACAAGAAGAAATTAGGGCCCAAATCATACAGGGCTGCTATTCCTCGAAGCTAAGATAAACCATCCTCCAGGAGTCCAACAAATCGTTGGCTGACATTCCCACACTAGGAAGGTCGAAGGAGTTGTCGAAGGCCAGGGCATCGCACATGGAGGCTGCGCTCCACCGCCCCATAAAGGTTGAGCAAGCGAACATCGTGAAGGACAAACCAAGTCCTTCACCCGGCAAGCGTACATAGGGCAAAGGTAAGAATGCGGATACTGCGGAGGCATGCCCCACCGCATGCAGGACCTCCCAGCAAAAGGAAAAAGGTGTACAGCCTGCAGCAGAATAAACCACTTTGCAGCTGTGAGCAGGTCATCGAAGTCACGGAAAGAATCGGCCCAAACATTAGGCTAATCGCCTGACAGTGAAGATATAGATGACGACACAGAAGACTACCCAGCCCACTATGTGCTTGCAGTGGACCACCTGCCGAGGAAAAGGCACAAACTTCTGAAATGCCAAATATGGATTAACGACCAAGAAGTGCGAGCTACCATAGACAACGGTGCTTCAATAGAACGGATGGCCGCTAATGTGTACAGAAGCCTCAGTCCACGCCCACAGCTACGAGAGTCCAAACTCCATGTGTTTGAGTATGGGCACATGGTTAAAAGAGAGTAAGCTGACTTCGTGATTTTAAGCTGCCTCACAAAAATAAATAGTCCTACTTTTGACTCGTCTTTCAACATGTCAGGCCTGACCATGGGGCATACTTTACCACCAGCTGCTACCTACATATGAAACAAATTCCACAAGAATGCCTCCCACCTACCTGTGATCAGCGACTGCCCGCTCCCTGGCAGCCCAACCAGCAAAAGCTGCTGACAAGTCTCCGTCCAAGGAGTTTGCCACTAAAAAGCTCTTTCAAGGGAAAACTTCGCCTCTCCTTCTACAGAGCATTAGACGCTTTCCTCCTCCAGTAATAACCACCTTAGAAATGGTCTAGGCATTGTTTTGGGGATTTGTCCCTCCTGATGAAATGATTCACTTTGCAGCTTGTGCAATGAGATTGCGAGCAATCTTTACGGGTACAGACCGGTTGTGTTTGTAGCACAGACGCCTTCCTTCTTTCAGACTTTGCCCTCCAGTCCTGATATTTTCTTCTGATGAAGTGGTTTCTTTTTCTTAATGACTTCAAATGCCAAATTATTGGTTCTATTTGCTAAACCCCTCTATGGAGGTTTTATATGTTAGCAAAGGCTAGAAGCCACTTTTGAGCTATGTTCATTGCCAACAGATGCCCCCCAAATATATTCTACCCGGGCACACCTGGGCTCTGTACAAATTCCATCACCCTTTCTAGTACATTGGAGAGGCTGGACATGGAGGAACATCTGCCCATAATTTGTCACTAATATACAAGCAAAACTGCCCTGTGCTGGACTAACCGGAAACTGCTCTGTGCATGGTTCCCTTTTTAGAGACCCCAACCTCCCTGTCCTGTTTTTGAATTTTCTGGCAATTGTTCTTGTCAGCCTAATTTTGTGGTTACTTTTTTGGTCATTTTTAAATTGGTAAATGAGTTGCCTTCTAGCAGTAAACTTCTAATAGAAACGGTCCCAAGTTGGGCGAGGTTGAGCAAAGCACCTGCTTAATTTTGGTATCTGTGCGTGCTCCAGATAAACACGCTGTACTCCAGATAAGAAATATTTACTCTAAGCTATGCAGAATTTGCCCGTCTTGCTGTAAGCGTGCATTTCCACATTATAACTCTCGCTTTACAGCAGTAATCTTGAGTTGTTGAAATTAACACTTGATCATCCTGGTGAGTGGGCCCAGTATCAAAATGTAAATCCTCGTGTCTTCAGGTCTTCCTTGTTAGGTCGAGCTTGGGCAGCGCATGCTCTGCAAAGCATACTGTATTAGAGTATGGACGTGAAGCTCCGCCCACTCTCTGCCCATATTTTTCATTGGCTTGTGTCATTGTCCTTTGTAAATGCTGGCTTCTGATTCATTAATAGGCTTGTTAGTCCCTCCTTAGTACCCGCCTTGTCTTCATTTGTAATCTTCCTTGAGGACTGGCCCTTTTACTTCTGTTTTTACATGGTATGTCTTATTTAGTCTGTGAGCAGTATTTTCTTTAATTAGTTTCTCCTACTGCAGACACAACATTCTTTTCTGCAACATTCAGCATGCCATATGTGCTTTCACTTTCCAAGCAGCCCAGGACAATAGCAGCCGCTTCTTTGAAATTAAATAGGTCTCGCATTTACAGGAGTTTAAGCTATTGGCATTGTAAGTGACAATGCATTTTATGTATGTGTTAATTAACAAAACAGAAATAAAAGGCATTATCATTTACAATGCCAGTAGCTTAAAACCTTGCAAATACGAGAACTATTGCATTGCAAATGCTTGTTTTTCTCTGCCTTAGAATGGAAATTGGAGTTTGATGTTCGGGGTGCTAATTGTTCAGGGACTTGCAAACACACACATACATAAAAGCTATAAATGTGGGAAACCAGAGGTTAAGAAAATGTAAAATGTGTAAGCTGACATAGAGCATTTGTTTTGGCAATGGGACTAGAAGGCATTGTGCGGAATGAACGCTCAACCTAAATATAATGTCATCACATGGAATGTGAGGATATTGTGATCAACAATTAATCATTTTGAAGTACACTCATACTTAATGCTATGGCCTATGGCCTATTGCGTGTTCTGTTAAAAAACAGCACGCACACAAAGGCCAATGAAAATGGACCTCGGAAATAACACGCACGAGCTGCGTGGAATTTCCAGGTCCATTTTCAAATCCCCGGGAAAAGGACTCTCGCGTCGCGACACTGCATGCGCAGTGTACGGCAGGCCCGAGCCCTAAAAATGGCGTCAAACTGGGAAGACGTCCTTCTCTCTTTTACTAAGGAACAAGAGGGAACGTAAGAGGGGGGCTAGAAATAAGCTAGCACAGACAGTATGAACCGTCTCACCTAGTGGACGGACCTAAGCTCCCTCACACATACAACTGTAATGGGTTGACGACGCACCTCTGTAACAGAAACAGGAGCTCACCTACAGCAAGAAAGGGACCGTCTCCCGGCACATCCAGTGAAAGTTATATTGAGTAGTGAATGCTTCACGCACATATCATCTATACAATGTAATGAGTACCCTGTTTGAGAACCCACAAAAATGTAACAGGATCCCAAGTCCTATGTTTTATTGTTAATCTTTATTTTTCTATTGTTTATGTAATTGGCGGCCTGAATATAGGATTGTGCAGACAATTTTATGGTAAAACACATTCAGGATAACTAGTTCATAGAATTGAAATACACGAGTTTTAATTTGAAAACAGCCAACTGGTTGCACCATAAACAGCTTCCATTGTGAAACTTTGTCCAGGAAATGTGAAACATGAAAATAGTCTGTCACTAAAATTACTTTAGGAGCCATTCATCAGATTACAAATATAAAAGTGTATTACATATGCATTTATAGAGACAAAGAAGTTTAATGAATGTATGTTAAATGCCAATAAAACATACTTTTAAAAAACGTACAACATTTTTCGTTCTGTCTATTCTGTACTCTTTGTGACGGCCAACTGCATAGCTTTTTTTTTATAATTAGAGAAAGGGAGCTGAAGAATTATTAGAGAAGCCGGTCATAAAGGGCTGATTAATGTCAGGCTAGCCAACGAATGTCAGGCTAGCCAACAAAACGCTGTGATGGCTTTACTGTACCCAGGGCACAAGTCCTAGAAAAAGACGTGGGAGAACTAACCTAGTTAGGAAGTATGCAAGAGAAATCACGGTGCGCGACATCACGGCGCATAACATCATACATGGCATCACAGGAATTCACATCATAGAAAGAGGCATCACAAGCCATGACTTTATAGGAAGTGGCATCACAAGAAGTGACATCAGATATAAAGCCCTCACATATATGTTTAGCAGGTCTATCATGTGTACGTTTGAGCCCATTGCGAGGATAATAACACAGTGAGCTATGGAAGATATGTGACTTCTACACCATGCAACCCCCCCAGTTTTATGTAACACATCCTGTAGATTCTTTTACAAACTTATATAATTGATTGTACATGTAATATGCACGTGTTGATGTAAAGCGATCTGACACCCTGCATTGGGAGGAGTATGGCTATACAAAAAAAATAGTGGTACTTAAATTATTTCAATGCCTCTTTAGGGGAAGTAAGCTTTATATAAATGCAATTTCCTTTGTGTAAATACTGGGAAAGACCAATACATCTGACATTCTTACAGTGCATGGGTATCTCCTAAATAGGGACTGAACAAAGTGAAAAGCTGCCTCTCTTAAGTATGTGTGAAGTGCTAACAAGGTGTTAGCCTTTGTTTCCCCTTCGCTTCATGTGGATCAGGTGTGAGGCGCCTGACTGCTCCCAGCCCAGAGACTCGAACATAAGGAGGCCTGATGACCCCTTAAATTCGGCCTTTGTTATGGGTCCAGCAGGAGTCTAAAATAAGAAAGCCCAGTCCCAGCCTGCAAGTTGTTGCTTGTTGCAGATGTAAAGCGGACAACGTGCGGGCGCTGCTGAAAGTGTCCCAGTATTTGGAAATTACACCGGTACGAGTTCAGCACATTATTCAGTAGGGCCCAAATTCTTGGTAGAGTGGACGTCGTTCACCATGTGAAAACAGTGGGTGGACGCCGTCCACCGGCGTGTACCCCCTACTCGTGCCCTGCTGTACTCCCTGTTTTGCGATCCTTTATGCACACATGAGGCAATTCCTACAGCAGAAACCCTTGCTTTGGCAACATCAGCATTTGGAAGCGATATACTGGCTACATACTGTTATATTTTGGCATGGTGATGAGGACATGCTTAAACTCTTTATTGGTTGGTTTAGTGGCTTACAGGAACATCTTAATTTCACCAGTTCCTATAAGCAGGGCTGCATTACCCTTTATGGATCTTACCATCATACTTAAGGACGGTGAATTGGGTACAAGTCCATCTCGTAAACCAACAGAATGGAACACACTTCTGACTTATCCAAGCCACCACCCCAGAGGATTGAAGGATTTTGCCTGACCCATGTTGTTTTGTATGATATAAAGGTACCATACATCAGACCCGTTTAATTAATATACGACGGCGGCACCGGAGGGGGTGGGCGCCTGACAGTCGTGAGGCAGAGGAGCTGGAAGACGGGGCGGACTGGCCGAGCGCGGGCGAGCAAGGGCTTCCACGCCCGTTTGGGCGATGCGCCTGGTTGATCGCTGCGGGCCAAGTCCCACGCATCACACGCCGGGAGCTGTGCGCCCTGTCCTGACCGCGGAGCGCTGTGTCTTGCTGCTCGCTCCTGGGATGGTCTCCGCGCATTATAGAGATACCGCTGGATATTGTCAACCTGCATCCAAGGGGAGTCCGGCTTCACCCCCCACCCGTCCCACCCCACCCCTCGAGATACTGTGAAGCTCCGAGTGGGGAGGCAAAGGTGTGGCATAGCGGACAGCGGGCTGAACACGCATAGGAGTGTGAGGGCGACCCTACAGACGCGGAGACTCAGGAGAGAACAGCAGTGTTACTAGTCGCCCCCACACCCCCCCCCTGCTGCCACCGGGATCTAACAAGACCTAACAAGAGCGGAGTTGCAGCCTTTTCTAGGAGTGTTACAAACGGCCGCCTGAATCCTCACAAGGTCTGTGTACAAAGCGTCTAAAGAGCTACTGCCGCCCAAATACTTCTATTTTTCACCGGCCAGACATTATCGACATTGTCTCCACTGCCTAAAATGGCGGGGGCCATAACAGGAGTAATAAATTCACCACCACCCCAGATGTCTGCAAAGCTGCATTCCAACTAGATCAAGGGTCGCACAAACGGAGATAAGTCTCTCTCCTCCCTACCAAGCAGCAACCAGGAAGCACCAACATAGAAGCAGGACTAACTCGACCTGCCCTCAACATAAAAGGAAACTGATCTCTCCAACAAAGACAACAACAGACAAAGGACTAAAAAACCCTGACTTATCTACTCTCTTTTGGCAGACATCTTGACCAGCCCAGAAACTTCAGAAACTTCAAAGAGGTATTTTTTTTTTATCACCCCACATCACATATGTTAAATCACCCCAGATCACATATGTTAAATCTACCCTGTTCAAAATTGGCTGGGGGCATAAAACGGGAGCAGTTTCACCTTACAGTGACCCTACCCTAAGAACTGGTCTCTTTTAGACTAATCTCCTCTCATAGGCAGCGCACTTTATACATGTATTTACAACTCAGGTGATAGTGTCCTTATTGTAGTACTATACTGCCTCCTGTAACCTGGTTATTTCTTAATGGGCACCAAACTCACTTTACAACGATCGCTACCTCATATATTTCTGGCGGCTCTTTAGTGTCACGTGACGCATTAACCTGATTTTAACACCTAAATCTTTTGCCTGCATGTCATCAGCATTACCAGGGCAGAAAGTGAAGCTGTCCCTCTAAGGCACATCACCAACAACAGAGAAAGGACTACTACCCATTATGTTATCCCCGGTGGCCAACTTGGACTAGTCCTCCACTGGGGCAGCCATCTTAGACTAGTCATCCACACCCACCGCCCATACCTAAGACCACTTAGGCTACTGTCCCTCAACCTCACAAACCTCACAAACTCACCCACGTACACCCCCCCTTTTTTTCGTCGGCCTACGCCTCCTCCACCATGGAACGCACAGGCGAGCACACTTACAAAATTAACTACCCACCAGGGCTCTCCAAAAAAAAACGCCAAACGTTACAAACACAACTTCCTGAAGGCTCACCCTGAAACACCATGTGTGGACACCTACTTCTCACAGATCAATGGAGCCACGAGCACTGATATCATCTTCCACACTCTGCGTAGAGCACAGTGGAGGAAAGCGCTTCTCTCCATTCTCACTAGCTCCACCACCAGTAAAACCGCTCACAGCCTGACGCTCTCTATCACGCCATCCCAAGTTTTCCCCGGCAGAGCCACCATTACCATCTACAACAACGGGATCATTCTATTCCAAGCCACAGATAGGAATCTCGACCGACTCGACCACCTTTTCCCTACTTTCCTAGATCACATTACCAAAATGCGGTCCCCCACTTCGCACACACCAAGATGCACCACACCCCCCAACTCCATGCCCCAACATAACCCACCCTGCCCATCCCACCGGCGGAAGGACACACTCCCCACCCACCCCCAATATAACCCACCCTGCCCATCCCACCAGCGGAATGACACACACCCCATCCATCCCCCCAGTGCTATAGTTAGTCAAACACCCAACGTAACACCTCCACACCCCTCACCCACTGACGATAATCGTCCCCCTTCCCACATCACACATACCCCCACCCTCCCTTCCACCCACTCCACACCACCCCACTCCACTCCACTCCACACCACTCCAGACCCCGCACTCATTGTCGAAGATCACTCCACCCACTCCACTCCACCCCACTCCACTCCACTCCACTCCACTACACTCCACACCCCGCACTCATTGACGAAGATCGTCCCCCTTCCCACATCACACATACCCCCACCCCCCCTTCCACCCACTCCACACCTCCTACGAGTCTCGCGGTACCCACAACGGCCCGGAGCATATCTCCCCTCCTACGCGGCAGTTGTCTCTCTCACCCTATCTCCCCCCCATTCTCACTCCTCACCCCCCCAACCAGACACACAGAGCTCACCACCCCTCGCTCCTCAACATCCCCCCCTCTCTCCCCCCCCATACTCACCCCCCACTACCTTCCTGACACCCCTATTGTCTTCAGTCTTCACTCATCCCACAACTCACCGGCGTCGCCCCCCAACGACGTCCCCGCCCTTACGTCCCAGCCGACCCCTCCCTCACCCACACCCCTCGCCCACACTCTCTCTCACCCATCGAATACCACCCCACTCCCTATTACCGCAGAACACTCCACTGACACTTGCACACCCCACGCCCCTGTCCCCAGCTCTCATCCCTGCTCCCTATTCAACAACCCGCCTACGGCCCTCATCTCCAACGCTAGCCCCAACTCACAGCTCGACCTGATTTTAACAACGCTCCTGCAAGTCAAAGACGAGCTCCACTCCATCAAAGAACTTCTCCACACACACCCCAGACAACACTGACCTACAACCAACACCTCCGTATCCAACAAAGGCCACACCCTCCGCACAGGCCCTCGCTTTCATCTCGCTCCAGGGGTGAAACGGGTGGGCTCACACTCTCCGCGTTGGACCACTATCCCCGACCGCAACAACATACACCGCCGCCGTCGCGCTCATAACTCCCTGACGGTTCATGACTTAGACACCCTCCTCCGCTCATTTGGCCCTGGCCCGGTAAAACGCACATCGCCCTCACAACTCCCCATACCCACAATTCTCTCAAATCCCATTAGGCACCCAACTCTAAGCAGCAGATGCTCCATCCCCAACAATCTCAGAAAAATACCTCTCGCGCTAGATCACTCGACCACCCCTCTCACCCCCAGACTCAAATGCATCCTACTCAACTGCAGATCGGCCCAGAGGCACTCCTCCAACATTCCAGATCTCGTCACATCAATGGATCTTGACCTAACCATTTTGACTGAAACATGGTTAACTGAAGCCTCCACACCTATCATGGACATATTAGTCCCCCCCAATTACCACATCATTAGACTTGACAGGACCGGCAAGACGGGCGGGGGAATCGCATGCATTTTCAGGAGCAACCTCTCCGTTGCTAAAATAACTTCCCCCTCCCTCACGTCTTGCGAACTCATCTGTCTTGATATCTCCAGCGAGGGCAAACCAGTATGTGCTCTACATCTCATCTATCACCCGCCTAGGGACAACCTCATCTTCACCCAACAACTCATGGACACGATCTCATCCAACGCTGGTCGGCAGATCCCGCAAATCTACCTGGGTGACTTCAATCTCCACTGGAACGATCAGAAAGACGCAGTGGTGAATAGTCTCAAATCTTTCCTTGACGCGTCTAACCTCACCCAAATATGCAACAGTCCAACACACGACAAAGGCTCCATACTTGATCTCATCATCGCCAACGAAGACTCCACCCAATTAGGGGCAATCCAACCTTGTGATTGGTCAGACCACCACATTATCACCTTCTTCATCAATGAAAAGGTTAAACCTATCTCGGCTCAACCCACCAAATCTAAGATCTGGAAAAGGGACATGAAGAACCTTAACCCCAACTCCCTGCCTCCCCACCTCACCAATAGCCTCCTTCCCCCTCCTGGCACCTCTGATGTTCAATCACTGACTGACCACTACCTCGACTCTATGAATTCAATAATCAATGAAGCCGCCCCACTGCAACTAAAGAGAGTCTCCACCGAGATCTCGAACCCTTGGTATGATGGCAGACTCAACGAAGACAGGCGTGCTATGCGAATGGCAGAACGCACATGGAGATCTGTCCCCTCATAACGGCATCGCAAAATACTTAAGAGCAAGAGAAATGCCTACTTTAGGAAAATAAAGCGCGCAAAATCTGATTTCTTCAGCTGGACCAAGCAAAAAACAGACCAAGAAAGCTGTTCGAACTAGTCAAAACTCAAACCAAGACGCAACCCCTACTATCAAACGACACAACAAACAACATCCCACACTGTGAAGACTTTTCTGCTTTCTTTAAGCTAAAGACCGACAACATAAGGAGTGACCTCCTTAATGATGTAAGTCGATACCCGAGCATCACCAAATTGCCCGACACCCAACCTAAAAATAACGCTTCCTGGTAGTCTTTCGACACCTACTCTGAAGAAGCAATACACAAACTGCTCGGCACATTGAAGCCTTCTAATCACCTCACAGACCCACTACCGGCCAATGCTGTTAGAGACTTCATCCCCGTTCTTCTCCCACTCTGGACTAAAATCATTAACAGCTCCCTTCAGCAAGGTCTCATTCCAGACTCCCTCAAAGTGGGGCAAGTCACGCCCATTCTCAAGAAACCTACAGCTGACCCGGCTGACTTAAACAACTACCGCCCTATCACCAATATCCCCACTCTGGCCAAGCTGTTGGAAAAATGTGTGCAACTCCAACTAACAAAACACATTGACGAGTTCGAACTCCTCGACCCTCATCAATCAGGCTTCCGAGCGAAACACAGCACGGAAACGGCCATGACACACATAATTGATGACGCCCTCCAAATCCTGGATCGCAACGACTCCTGCCTCCTCATTCTCCTGGACCTCTCCTCAGCATTCGACATGGTCAAACATGAGAACCTATTAGAGCTCCTAAATACCAGAATGGGCTTATCCGGGACTGTGCTCAAATGGTTTACTTCCTTCCTACACAACCGATCCCAGAAGTTCAAGATCAACAACGTGCTGTCCTCTCCAGTGCCAGTAGATTTAGGCGTCCCACAAGGATCTTCTCTCTCACCCACGCTGTTCAACCTCATCATGGAACCACTCGCTACCCTGCTCAAGGCATCCAATGTACACTTCCATATGTATGCCGATGACACTCAACTTTACCTAAAGGTACAATCCCCGGAAGATATCAAACTTCTGAACTGCACACTTAGGAACACCCAATCTTGGTTGGCCGACAATCACCTCAAACTAAATGCGTTGAAAACTGAGTTCCTCCTGATATCACCCCCTGCGAAAATTACCACCACCCAAATATGGCTCAATCACCTAACAGCACTCAATGTCCGACCCACCATCGTGGACTCGGCGAAATCCTTAGGTATCACACTTGACGCAAATCTCAATATGCAACAGCACATTAGCAAAGCAACGAAAGGAGCTAACTTCCAAATCAACACTCTGAGGAAACTCAAACCCTTCCTCCCAGCCAAAGATTTCCTAACTACTGTACAAGCACTAGTCATCCCCCGCATAGACTATGGAATTGTGGCCCTCAGTGGTCTCCCTCAAGCAACAACAGCACCCCTAAGAGCCTCCCTAAATGCTGCCGCGAGACTCATTTCGGGCTCAAGGAAACACTCTCATATAACCCCTGACCTGAAATCCCTGAAATGGCTTCCCCTCGAAGCCAGAATACAACTGAAAATTGTGGTTATGACACACTCAGCCATACACCACAAGGCTCTCAACTACCTCACTCAAAAGTTGACTATATCAGGAGGTTCGAGATCCAATAGAAGTACAAAAAGTCTGCTCCTGAAACCTCGCAGATTCCGTAAGAAAAAAACCTACAAACGCTCCTTCTCAGGAATGGCACCCAAGATCTGGAATGCACTCCCTCCTGAAACGAGGATTATCTCTTCCACTATACTCTTCAAGAAAGAAGTGAAAGCCATCCTTATGGCCAAGTTCACCTGATCCTCACTGTTGCTGCTCAGAGACTTTGCACCGATCTTGTAACGTTGGATACTTAATGATCCAATAACTTTTTATTCATGACCTACTGACCTTTTTTGCAGTTGGATCAAAGACTCTGCACCGTCCTATAGTATTGTCCTTTGAGGGTTTACTGGTATCCACTGATCTCTATGGCAGCTGGATCAGAGTCTCTGCACCGCCCTATCCTAATGTCTATTTGAATGTTTATTGTTATCTCTAGACCGGTATTGTAGCTAGCTCAGACTCAGCACCGTCTTATATTATTGTCTATTTGAGTGTTCTCTGCTATTTCATGATCTCTATTTTAGTTAGATCAAAGACTCTGCACCGCCTTATTTTACTGTCTATCTGAGTGTTTACCTGTATCTTATTAGCACATGACTGTTATCCTAATTTGCTACCGTTCACTATACTGTACCCAATTATTATGTCTACTCACCCCCCTGTTGCCCACTCCCCCCCCTGTGAAGCGCTCTGATATCTGTTAAGATCTTGTTCGCGCTATATAAAACTTTGAATAAATAAATAAATAATAATTTATTAGTCTTAGCATTTTTCTTTGGTATGCTACCTCTGTTCCCTAGTTCTTCGTACCCACTGTTATTGTTTTTTTTACATTAATGCAATTCTTTTCATATTTCAGACCAGTTCTTGAAGATTATTGTGAGCCCCCTGTGTTTGAATTTTCATTGAATAAGTCCAGACTGGATGGCAGTTGCCACCGATTTAAAAACACAGACAGTGCCCTGATGAAGGTTGCACTACTTATTTCCATCAATCTGTAACTTCTGAAATGCGCGTTGGCGCACCTCTTTCTTATATTCTTGTGTCATAAAATATAATTATAGAATTTTTATTATTATATGAAATAGTCTTTAGGACCATATGACTGTCCTAGATATGTATATTTCTCTTTAAAATATGATTGTTTTTTCATTTATTTGTTATGTAGGTAGTTATTTTTGTTTTGGTATTCATTGTTTCTTACATGTTCTATTTGTTTTTCAATGTATGTGGAACTCACAAATATTATGTATATATGCTTGTTTAAAATCACTATTTTATGTCAAAAAACTAAAAAACTATTTTTTATATCTAAGACTAATAAATTATTAATTAAACTGGTCTGATGTGTGGGACCTTTATTTCATACAAAACTACATGGGTCAGGTGAACCAGTCCCTTGGATGTGTGCACATTCCTTGTAACACAATGTTTCTTATCTCTGATCCACCTTGTTCAAACAAACGATTCTGATACTTGTTGGTGAATAATAACTTCATAAATGTATTCTTTCTTCAACAAAATTATAATTAATTAATTCAAAATTCCATTATTCTGTTCAGACGTACTGCTTTTTAGGTCTCTGCCTGCGTAGGCTGCGCTTGCGCAGTCTCGCTGCCGAGAAATTTTGTTTACAGTATGGGGGCTTGAACCCGCCCCTCTTCTCCATTGGCTGGCTTCCTAAACGGAGGCCAGCCATTGGAGGAGAGGGGCGTCACTCCTTTGAAGACCGGATTCGGGGCGTGTTTTTTCGCTTCTTTCTGTTTTCTTTCTCTCCTCTTCCCATTGGCTGGAATTTTACATTCCAGCCAATGGGAAGAGTATAGAACGAAAACCACGCCCCCAAATCCAAAAATGTTGGGGCTTTTCGGAAGCCATTTCTGCTGGACCGCCGCCTGAAGAAGTAGAGTAGCTGCCGAGTCCTCCGGTGAGTGTGCATGCTTTCCGGCCCCCTCGTTGTTTTCCTCCCCAAAGCTACTCCCTAATCCCCCCCCTCCCCGCCATTCCTGCCATTTGCTATCAGGGGCCAATTCCATCACGCCAGTAGTCTTTCCATTTACCGCTCTCGGTATGGCCATCCCCCGGAAATCGCAAGAACACTTTCTGGTTGTTTTCACTTTAAACATTTTATATTTTGCCACCCGCGTTCAAAACTCCATGTCTGATTTCGAGCAGAAACCACCAAGAATGGACATGACACAGCGGAAAACAAAGCTGCAGAGCAGCCGGTGGAAGGTGTGGAGATCGAGCTGACACTTCTAGAGAACGACTGCGCCAGCAGGCTCCATGAAGACACAGGGGTTCTTCTCCTTTAGTGAACGGAATGTTAAGTGGGCTTTTTATTAAATTTCCTTGGGTGCTTGTGAGGGTCTGGGTGATGGGTTACATTGCTCTAGGTATGGGTTATTTGCTTTGTTTATACTGACCGTGATCCGTGCTGGGTGGACGCCGGCAGCAACAGCCTCACCTGACAGGTAACCTGACACCGGCCGGCTGCCCTTCGGAGGCCGGTCTGATTTCCAAACCGAGTCCTTGGAGACCGGAAGGAGGGAGCCCCGGTGCCGACGGCCCACGGTCTGCTGCCTCAAGGAGCTGGACCGGACCGAGGAACCCGGGAGCCGGACCCTTCGTGCCCTTGGAGTTCCGAGTCCCGCGCCCCATTTTCCAAAACTCCCCGCGTCCTTGCAGCGTTGCCAAAGCAACAACTTATGTTATACTCTTATTTTACTTTTTTTGTGTATTTCCATAGTTACGTGGCTGTTTTTCGAGACTTCGACTTGTTGGTCCAACTCTTCAGAAGGAGCAAAAGGAGACGATCGGATTTAAAAACACACCTGCAAATAATTCGTTTTCGCTCGGATTCCAGCTAAGTGAAGCCGTTTTTTGTTGTTTGTTTGCTTTTTCTATTGTTTCATTGATTTTTTTAAGTGTACTTTATCTCCGCCGGTGTGTCTCGCACTCTGGTAAGATGTTCCCCATACCTAACCCAATGGCTCTGGTGGTGTCGACCCCAGAAGGATGAACGTCTGAGCCCGGATTCGAGCAAGTAAGTGACCTTTATGTTCCTCCGATTAGTGCAGCAGGAGCACTGACCGGCTGAGCAGTCCCTACTACGGGATCACTTCCTTCAGGGTGTAGCTCAGTGAAGGCTGGTCCTACAAAGAGTGGGAGGAAGGCGGTGCTCCTGGGAAGGCAGTCCGCGGGCCGGAAGTTTTGGAAGGGCAGGGCCCGGGGAGCGCTCGTGTACTTGTAGGTGTTTGACACACGGAAGTGGAGCACCTTTCGGAGCGGCTGGGAGTCGGACTTCGAAGCTCACCCGCTTGCTCGGCGTTGAGCTTGTGCACATCTACCCAGAGACTGACTGCAGAGGGATTGTGGCAGGGTTGCGGGTTTCTGCTTTGATTTTGACCCTGGGTGGGGCCGGCTTGCAAGCGTGAAGGCAGTCGATGCTGTGATTTAAACCTTTGCCACTCGTGCTCATGGAGGGGCGAAGTGCTGCAAGCGAAGGGGGCGCCCTCCTTTCCAAGACCGAACATTGCAGATCTGAAGGACAGAAATTACCAGAACTGATACCTGTGTCAAGTGCTCAGTCCTTGTGGCTGTCTGGCCAACATGGAGGCCAGCAGTGACCCCCCAGACAGCAAGGACCCATCTGCCCCACAGACCTTTGAGAAGTTCTCCATGAAAATGTTTTTGCCCGGAACCCTCACACACCCTCTCACCCACCCTCCCCCTCACACCCCCTCATGCTCACACCCCCTCACCCACCCTCTCACCCTCACACACCTTCTCACCCTCACACCCCCTCACCCTCACACTCCCTCACCCTCACCCCTGTCACCTTCACCCCATCACCCTCTCACCCTCACACACCCTCACACACCCCATCACCCTCACCCACCCTCGCCCACCTTGTCTCACACCCTCACACCCCTCACACACCCCCTCACCCTCACACACCCTCACCCTCAGACCCCCACACCCTCACCCTCATACACTCCCACACCCCCTCAGACCCCCACCCTCACACACCCCCTCGCACCCTCACACCCTCACCCTCATACCCCCTCACCCTCCCTCACCCTCACAAACCCCCTCACCCTCACTCACCCTCTCCCCCCACACCCTCACTCAGCCTCTTTAACTTAGCAGCATGTATTACTGCAAAGGGGACAACTGTAAACAAACTGACAACGCCAAGGTAGGAGACCCTGGATGCAAAATGCTTTACTGGCTTTCTCTGAACCATGTATGGTTGCTCTACACGATTCACTGGTAGGTCAGTAGGAAGTTGGTGTGGAGAGCTTGGACTGGGTGTCGTATACTCAGGGTGATGATATGCTGAGCCTTAAAGTCCTTTTCATGTTAATGCCACACTTCAATGGAGAGGTGATACGGGGCACACGTTTTCCATTGGCCCTGACTGTGCAGTGAAACTCCACCCAAAATACTTATAAAGGTGGCTGTGTGTTAAGTGGAAGTTATTTGTGGGGCTCTGTGTGTGGGGGGCTCTGTGTGTGTGTGGGGGCTCTGTGTGTGTGGGGGGGCTCTGTGTGTGTCTGTGGGGCTCTGTGTGTGTGTGGCTCTGTGTGTGTGGCTCTGTGTGTGTGTGGCCCTGTGTGTGTGTGTGTGTGGCCCTGTGTGTGTGTGTGTGTGTGTGGGGCTCTGTGTGTGGGGCTCTGTGTGTGTGTGTGTGGCTCTGTGTGTGTGTGTGGCTCTGTCTGTGTGTGTGGGGAGCTCGGGGGCTCTCTGTGTGTGGGGGGCTCTCTGTGTATGGGGGGGCTTTCTGTGTGTGGGGGGCTCTGTGTGTGGGGGGCTCTGTGTGTGGGGGGGCTCTGTGTGTGGGGGGCTCTGTATGTGTGGCTGTGTGTGTGTGGCTGTGTGTGGCTCTGTGTGTGTGTGTGGAGCGCTGTGTGTGTGTGGGGCACTGTGTTTGTGGGGCGCTGTCTGTGTGTGGCTCTGTCTGTGTGTGTGTGGCTCTGTCTGTGTGTGTGTGTGTGTGTGTGGCTCTGTCTGTGTGTGTGTGTGTGGCTCTGTCTGTGTGTGTGTGTGTGGCTCTGTGTGTGTGTGTGGCTCTGTCTGTGTGTGTTGGGCTCTGTCTGTGTGTGTTGGGCTCTGTGTGGGTAGATTTTTTTGTAGGTGGGTCTGTGTGAGGGTGGCTCTTTGGTGTGTAGGTGGCTCTGTGTGGGTGGCTCTGTGTGTGTGTGGGTGGCTCTATGTGAATGGCTCTGTGTGACTGGCTCTGTATGTGTGTGTGTGGGTGGCTCTGTGTGTGGGTACAAATTCAATAGGTCTCGCATTTGCGAGACATTAAGCTATTGGCATTGTAAATGACAATGCCATTTATTTATGTTTTAAAAACAAAAACATAAATAAAAATAATGTCATGGGCAATGCCAATAGCTCTAACTTTAACAATGCGGAGACCATTGCATTGTAAATGCTTGTTATAAAACCCAATGCATTTCGGGTCAAACACAGACCCTTCTTCAGGGGTTTCAAAGCTTTGTCATCATAACGTACTGCTGCCGGTCTCGCCTGGCGAAATGTCATCTGAGTGGTACTTCCGTGTTCCTAGTTTAAACGCCGGGCGGGAGAGAGTGTGAGATGATTGGTTGCTGTTGTGCATTTACATATTTGTTTAGCTTGCTCGGAAGTGAGATATGCCCTATGTATGTAGTAAATTGTTGATTCGTTTGAAACGGGCGCTCCTTGAGACTCGCAGGACATTAGGTAAGGGTCATGCCCAGTCCTCATTCTAGATTGGGGTGTCGCCATCTGTTGCTCACTTATCTCAAAGATTATGAAGGGGTGAGCACGTCCGCCTGAAGTTCATTACTTGAGCTGGTATTAGCTTTATGTTTACCAGAGGTTGTACACATGGCGTGGTATCCTCTGCGTGTCTTGGTTTCCGTCTGCTCATCCCCCATCTCCTCGGCAGCACCGCTGACAACACTAAAAAAAGCAGGATATATCATGCCAGAAAGTTGAACGTAAGTTACAATTCCTCAAACGTATGTAGTGGTCTACTAGCATATAGGTCGCCCAACATTACAATGCCTAATGCCGTTTAGTCCCTCAAGTGGTTTCGGGCATCTATTTATATGAGGACAAAAATCCAGGTTAAGGGCATCTCCAGGGAGTGGAGGTCTCTGTGTTCGTTTTCTTTCAATAGGTTATCCAGCAGTGTTTATCCACCATCTGTAAACTCCTAAGCTCGGCTCTAACCATCTTGGGTTCCAAAATCAGTTGGCTCAACCAGCAAAGGGATGGTGCGCCTGTCCCCAATCCGGTCTCTCCGCAAGTTCTAGCTGCAACCCATTGTGTCATCCACTGCATTTGAGCTCTATTTAGGAGCTCAAATGCTTAGAAGTCCGGGGCCTCAAGACCACCGTCATGCCTAGGGAGTTGGAGTTTGTGAGCACAATCCGACACCTTACCGTATTTCAAATCAAGTAATCTAGGAGTGTATTCAGTTACTTAACTTTATTTGTGAGTATGATTATGGGAACTGTAGTACAGTAGTACAGCAGTTTAGGTATTGCCACCATCTTAGCAACCACAACTCTACCCATCACCGAAAGGGGGGGAGTGTCTTCCTGAACCCCACTCCGGTGTGGAAAGCAACTATCGCTTTCCCCACATTTCCCTCAGGATATCGAGTTCGTTCCTGTAGATTTGGACCCCTAAGTATCGAAAGGAGGCCCGCCCCCACAGGGTCCCTCCGGGACCATGGCACTCCTCTTCCATGGGTTGCAATGGGAAAAAACAGGTCTTCTACCAATTCTCAGGCAGTCCAGTAAGATCTCTAAAGTCCTCTAGCAATTCTGTGGCTTTGCCTACGTCAGTTCGTTTATCGCTGAGGAAGAGAAGCATGTCGGCTGTGTACAATGCTATGTCATGTGTGCCCCAGTGCGTCTATGCCATCATAGCGTGTGCCTTTTCAAGGCCTGCAAGCTAGTGGTTCGACTGCAATAGCAATCAGCATGGGGTCCTGGGTGCATCCCTGTATTGTATAGAGATCACACTGCCTACCCTCAACCTTGCTGTAGGTGTGGCATATAATAATGTAGTACAGTCAATAAGGCCATTACCCGCGCCCATCTTTTCCATCACTGCATAGAGGTATTCCCAGTCCAAACTGTCAAAGACTTTCTCTATGTGCACAGATATCACCACCACCTCAGGATTTACCTTGTGGGCTGCCATCAGGAGTGCTGTGACTCCTTGGATATTCAAAGCTGTGTTGCTGTCCAGTATGAACCTAGTTTGATCTACGTGTATAATGTGATGCATATAGGGTCAACAGTCATGAGGCCCAGATTCTGTGCAGTATCTTTTAATAGATACTTGGCATTGATAGGAGTTTATATGCTATGATGTCATGAGCGGAGTGCCCTGCTTAGATCAGGGGGACTTTAATTGCATCCCTCGTAGTCGGCGGTAGGGAACGTGCGTCTGTGGCCATATTGTAGACCTGAGGAAAGTGTGATGCCAATATTTTGCTGTACATAATATAACGCTGATGTGCACACTGCACACCAACGTCATCAGAGCAGGCCGGGGACGAGGTGGAAGCAAATGGCTTCCAGCGCGTCCAAAGAGGAAGGTACATTTTCCTCTGAGGAAGGACAGGGAGGGCAAAGAGGACCTGGAGGGAAAGGAAAGAGTTTTTCCTTTCCCGGGCGTCTCTTTGCAGTGCATTAATGCTGCGTAATCATGAGTGGGGCCACGATCGCGCAGCAGGAATGCACCCAATTTTATGCAGGGGAGCTGCCTCTTGGGCAAAAGTCACATCCAATAAGCTGAGCATTGTTTTGCCCGTTTTGCTTGTTTTCATACTTTTAGGCCCATCTGCCCCCAAGGGGATGAGAAAGTCACTAGACTCCAGGAATTTTCTTTATTTGTCGCCAAGTGGCCCATTGGGCAAGAGTTGCTCCAGATTATGGAGGCAACATTTTGGCCAGTTTCTGCCGCCCTGGGGGTAGATCGCCCACATTTTTGGCCCCAATTGCCCCTAAGGGAGGCAAAAACCACTAGGCAGCAGGGACTTTCTTTTTTATATGTCAGGGAGCTGCCCCTTGGGCAAGCGTCTCTCCCCATTATTTGGGCAATATCTTTGCCATTTTCTGCCCCTTTGGGGCAGGTGAACCATATTTTTTGACCCATCTGCACCCACCAAAGGGAGCAGAAAACCACTAGACACAATGGAAAGCTTCTGTGTGTGTGTGAGACATAGAGTTCGGTTGACGGTCTGTATGTTCTGGCGTTTGGCTATATGTGTACTGCCATTTGGTGTGTTTGAGGTGGGGATTTAGCTTGTCAGTGTGTGTGGCCTGGCTTCTGACTGGCAATGTGTGTGGCTGGCATTTGGATGGTGGTGTGTGTGGGGGGTGGCGCTTGCCTGGAGTGTATGTGGACTGTTGCTTGGTTGGCAGTGTGCATGGACTGGCACTTGGCTGGAGGTATGCTGGCGGTGTGCATCAACTAGCATTTGGTTGGTGGTGTGTGTAGCTGGCGGTGTGTGTTGATCACCACTTGGCTGGCGCTGTGTGTAGACTGCTGCTTAGCTGGCGGTCTGTGAAGACTGGCGCTTGGTTGGCAGTGTGCATGGACAGGTGCTTGACTGGTGACGTGGGTGGACTGGCAGTGTGTTGGTGCCTGGTAGCCAGTATGTGTATTGACTTGCTTGAGGTGTGTTAGCCTGTTGGCATATGAGAATGATGGTCTCTTGAATGGTTCTGTTTGTAAATGTAAGTGTTGTATTGTGTTGGGTCCGCAGCAGGCAGTGTGAATGGTTTTCTGTGTGTAAAGCGTGAAAGGAGTGTGAATGGACTGTACCAAATCAAATCAGTATGCCTGTGATTGACTAGTGGATGGGTGTGCAATAATGTTTAGGTGTTGTTTTGCTTTTTACCATCAGTGCATAATCTCTCTGAAGCGAACACCTTATGCCTTCACATTTATTTCTGAAACTGGTCACTTAGGGATATGTAGTATGTTTTGTATGGATCCCACAAGGTTTACTTTCCCAGATGCCCCTGTAAATTTGATCCATTGCCATAAACATTTTTTTCTCACATTTATGTGTGGGACAGTTGTAGGATGACTGTGTCATTTTTATTTACTACCACCCAGCGTTCCCTCACTTGTGTGGGTGGGCAAAATGCCTGTGACAGGGAAGGTGCCCAAAATGTATTGAGGAGACAACAAAATGACCTATCACAAAACGACCTGGTTTTGAGGAAAATGTGACCTTTTAGCTTTAATTTGAGGTTTGCAGGGGATTCTGGGTAAGAAAGTGTTGGGGGATCCAAGGAAGCCACGCGTCCCTAGACAGTACCAGGTGTCTAGATTTCAGAAATTTCTGGATTTGGTAGTTTACCATAGATGGCCGCTGAGCCCTGGACCCAAAAGGAAGGTGCCTCCCTTGCAAAACCAGGTTGTTTCCACAATACGTTTTTGGGCACTTCCCTGTCGCAGGCATTTGGCCCACCCACACAAGTGAGGTAGCATTTTTATCAGTACACCTGAGGGAAGGCTGGGTGGTAGGAAATGTGTGCTGTCTGGTGATCCCACCACTTTCCCACTCAGAAATGTGAGGAAAATTTGGCTTTTTAGCTAATTTTGAGGTATGCTGGGATTCTGGGTATCAAAACGTTGAGGGATTCATGCAAGTCACACAACTCCCTAGACTCCCCCAGGTGCCTAGTTTTCAGAAATGTCTGGATTTGGTAGGTTTCATATATGGCAGCTAAGCCTGGTGCCAAAAACGCAGGTGCTCCCTTTGCTAAACCAGGTTATTTTGTGATAGATCCTTTTGATGTCTCCACAATATGTTTGGGGCCCTTCCCTGTCGTGGGCTCCTGGCCCACCCACACAAGTGAGGCATCATTTTTCTCAGGAGACTTAGGGGCACACTGGGTGATAAGAAATTTGTGGTTACCTGCAGATTCCAGGACTTTCAAGGAAAATTAATTTTGTAGGCATAGTTTGAGCTTCGCATGAAGTTCTAGGTAAAAAAACCTGATGAGAGCCCTGCAAGTCACTACACCCTGGACTCCAACGTTTGTCTAGTTTGCAAAAACGTGCTGGTTTGGTGTGTTTCTCTAGGTGCCAGTGAGCTGGGACCAAAAATCCACAAGTACCCACATTGCAAAAATATGCATTCTGCTGGGTGAAATATCACGTCTTCTAGGTCACAGTTTGGGGTGTTTTGTGTCATATGCGCAAGATCCAGCCATATAAGTGGGGTACGATTTTTATCAGGAGACATGTGGGACAATATAATAGTAGAACATTTGTTATTACCAATTTAATATCTCTATGTTTGTGTCTTTCAAATGTAAGCAAGTGTGTAACACAGACGACATTTTACAAAATGCCCTCTGATATACATGCCAGTATGGGCAACCACAAATTCAGAGATGTATAAACAACCACTGCTCCTAAACTCAGTGCCTAGTAAACATTTTAGAAATACAGAGTTTTCCTTAATCCCCGTTTTCCATTCTTTTTAATTTACCATAAGATTTGCTATATAGTCAGTATGCAATGGAAAACTAATTGCAAGGTGCAGCTCAGTAGTTGGCTCATGGTATCTCGGGTTTTTGAAGAAGAACATACAAGCCGTACATCTCCCCGCAACCAAAATGGTCCAGTAAAATGTCACTAACTTCCAGAAAAATGCCAAAACAACGTTAAAAATTTGGTTTTCTGAATCAAGTCTGCCTGTTCCTGGAAGCTAGTGATTTTAGCACAGCAAATCCTTCGTTGATGTCATCTGCAGAAAAAAACCAGATGCTTTCTTCTGCTGCTCTTTTTTCCCCAAACCCCAAAATGTAGCTATTTCTCAGTACCCTCCAGAGGATTCCACAAACCCTGGGTACGTTTAGAATCCATAGGATGTTGAAAAAAGGACAGAAATTGTGCATGGATAGCTTTTGTGAGCAAAAGGTTATGGAGGTCTAAGGATGAACTACCCTAAATACCCCACAAATCCTTAGCACTAGGGGGAAAAGGTCTAGCAGCGAACAGGTAAAACAACTCATTGATTTCGAGCTGTCTGTAGACCCTACCAGCTTCTTCATTCTCAAAATCTAAGATTTGCAATCCCCTCTTCGAGTGTTTGGCCAGCCAGGTCAACAGAGTCCCCAACGTATCATGCTCTGCATGTGCTCTGGCCATGTATTCTTTGTAATCAAAACAGCGGAGTTTTTCCACTAGCTCCAACAGTTTTTCTCATGTTTCCAAGATCACCGGGTAACAAAAAGGGTCACCATATCTGTCTCGTTCCAGTTGCCTGAGCATGCATTCCTGTACCAGCATCTCGTGTACGAGTTTTGCGTACCCCACCTGTGGTCGCTATACATTTATTTATTTATTTATAACATTTCTTAAGCGCACTGTTACCCGTAAGGTGTCCTGGCGCTGTGTGACCCTTCCTAGGACAGAATCGGAATCAGTCTAATCCGTAAACAGCCAGGTCTTTAAGGCCTTCCGGGAAGCCAAAAGATTCGACATACCCCTTAGGTACAGGGGGAGCTGATTCCAGGCTTTGGCTGCACTAACCACGAAGCTTCTTCCGCCCCATGTAGCTTTTTTTGCAAATGGCACATGAACCAATTTGGCATCCGATGAGCGTAGTGGTCTATTTGGAGTGTACCAGTACAGTCGCTCTTTTAAATATGCTGGTCCACCTCCATAGAGCTTTATGCACATGACACAAAGCCTTGAACCGAGTGCGCTTCTTAACGGGGAGCCAGTGCAACTTCATTAACTCTTTCGCTATAGGGGCATATTTTGGAATGCCCAACACCAGTCTGGCAGCAGCATTCTGCAAAACTTGCAGCCTCTGAAGTAGTCCTTCCTGCATGTTAAAATAGAGACTATTGCCGTGGTCTAGCCTCGACATGGTGAGGGAGGTGATAACAGTTTTTCGGCAATCTGTCCGTAGATATGACAGGATTTTCTTGCAGGACCTGAGCACAAAAGACGTGGCCATGGTCACTGCATTTATCTGGTCTTTGAAGTTAAGCTTCTGGTCCAACCATACACCTAGGTTTTTAACCTTCCTGTTTGGGGCGAGGAGTGGACAGAGAGTATCAGGCCACCACTCAGGTGTCCAGAAATTGGGATCATTGCCGCAACATAGCACCTCCGTCTTGCTAGAGTTTAATTTAAGACAATTCTGTGCCATCCAGGACCCTACTGAAGTCATACACTCATTAAAACGGCGGGTCACACTTTTTACCTCAGATGGAAGTAGCGACACCACGATTTGCATGTCATCCGCATATGTGGTCAAACTAAAACCAAATGATCGAATAAAGGGCGCCAATGAAGATATATATACATTAAATAACGTCGGACTCAGTGAGGACCCCTGCGGGACCCCACACGGTAGTGCAAATAGTGTAGATACAAATTCTCCCAGCGCCACGTGCTGACTCCTATTCATCAGGAATGATTTCAGCAAGCTCCATGCTGCTCCCCTTATACCGATCTCCCGCAGCCGGTCCATCAACAAAACGTGATGGACCGTATCAAACGCTGCGGAGAGATCTAGCATAATCAGAGCTGCCTTACCACCCTGATCTAAAATAGTTCGAACCTCTTCGGAAGATTTTAAAAGTGCCGCTTCCGTACTGTGGCCCCTTCGAAACCCATACTGCTTTAGCGTGTGTGGATTCCAGGAATTGGCTGAGCTGGGTATTAATGTGTCTCTCTACAATTTTCACTGGTATCGGAAGTCTAGATATGGGCCTGAAATTATTAGGATCGTTAATATCGAGATTTGGTTTCTTCAATAGGGGCAAGATGGAAGTTTTTTTCCAGTCCAATGGATAGTAGCCTTCTCTATACATCCCATTAAAAATGGGTGTCAAGGCTCGAGCGACGGGCTCTGCTGCTAGCTTTAAGATGGCAATCGGACAGGGATCCAATGGAGAGCCTGATTTCACCTGCATCAAAAGGCTAGTAGTTTCTATGGTGGTGAGTGGAGCAAACTCCTCCAGCAACCCTTTCTTTTCTGGCTGCAGATTATCAGCTTGGTCCGCCAAAGATTTTGGGATTACATTTGTAAAAGCGGAAAAGATGGTATTCACCTTCGAATAAAAAAAGCTAGCTAGAGTTTCGCATAGTTCTTGACTGGGTGTAATTGAAATAGCCGCTGGATTGGCCAGACTAGTGACTATTTTGAATAGTTCCCTAGCCGAGTTAGCAGCTTTATTAATCTTCAAAGCGAAAAATAGGTGCTTAGCCTGACCAATCTGCTGCTTATATGAGGCAAGAGCTTGTTTATACTCCTCCTTATCACTAAGCTTGTACTCCCTTCTCCATCTTCTCTCCAGATGTTTACAACTCACTTTCTGATCCATCAGTTCCGGTGTATACCAAGGAGCGGAAGGATGCCTTCTAGTGGGATAGAACTTTTTTAGAGGAGCAAGTTTGTTCCCTGCTTTTACTAACCATTGATTGTAGGAACCTGTAGCCAATTCTAAATTTGCTGGCGGCAAGGTTAAGGTCTTTTTGAGAGTATCGCACAGATCCTCAGCCACAACTCTCTTCCACTCTCTTCTCTCCAATTTCCTTTTATTCACTTGTTTATGTGGCTTGCGCTCAGGAATGTTAAGGTTAAATACCACGGGTTTATGTTCCGACCATAGTAGCGGAATAGTATCCTTCATACATAAATATGGAATATTGGAAAAAATGCCATCCAATATGTGTCCAGCCTGGTGAGTCGCACCTGTCACCCGTTGCTCTAAATAGCTACATTTCATCAAATCTAGCAATTTGGCTGTGTCTGGGTCTGCTGTAATTTCCAAATAGAAATTAAAATCCCCATATATAATATAGGAGCTGGCCGTAATGCCTGTTTCCACAATTTTGCCCACCTTCTCTATGAAGCGAGCTCTGGGGCCTGGTGGTCTATAGACAAGTGAACCTTGGAAGGTATACTGGGGAGTCAAACAGAAGGAGAAGTCTAATGCCTCGCAGCCCTCCACCTCTCCCGGACTAAAGGAGGAGATGATGGAAGCGTGATAAATCACGGCTAATCCACCCCCTCTTCCCCTTGATCTATTCAAAGTATAGCAAACAAAGCCCGCATTGTCCAGTAAGCACCACTTTGAAGGCTTCCTATTCTGCTAGAGCAGAGAAAGCCATCCCCGCGTCCTCTGCAAAATACTGCCAGATCGCCTCCTCTATCGTGGGACGAAAGACGGGTCCTCCAAATTCTCACTCTCAAGTCTGCATGTTGAAATGCTAGATGGGGTTGGGGCCCAGTCTAGTGCCAGGTGCAGTGGATTATGGTCAGATAAGGTTCTTGCCAGATATTCGGAGTGAGTAACCAGTGTGAATGAATGGTGTGCATAGGAAAGTCTCTAAGAATACATGAGGGTCATGTAATGGGGAATGAAAGAAGTAGATTTTGTCACCCATGTGTGTCAGCGCCATGTGTCCAGTAGACCCCAGTGAGTTTGCGATGTTCAGAATTAATTTGCCTTCCGCAACACAGAGGAATCTCTCAGCAGTGTATGTGAACAATCCAGTAAAGGATCAGTGATACAATTAAAACCACTGCTGAGCATAATAGGATGAGGCATGGACAGCACTAGTACAAGGGATAGTTTGTCAAAGAATCGAGCTTGGTCAGTATTGGGCATGTATATGTTAACCATTGTGATGTCTTTTTTCCGCCTAGTCAACCGCTAATCACCACATACCAACTTTCTGTATCGACTTTCTCATCAAAGACTGGAACAGTACTTTCAGCCTCACCCATGTAAGACCTCTCTGGGCAAAGGCAGAATAGGATGTATAGTATAGATGCCCCACCATCTCTTTTTGAGGACTGCCCCTTCTTATGCCGTCAGGTGGGTTTCCTGTAGCAGGGCGATATGTGCTCCCCTCCGTTTCAGGTATGCCTGGACCTTATACCTCATTGCCATAGTGTTGAGTCCCCAGACATTAAATGTCATTAGTTTATATCCTGTGCCATGTCTAGCCATCTAAACAATGCAAACAGATCATGTGGGAGCTGGTGGGGTTGCAGCCAACTCCTAGTGAGTCCCTTCCATTTAGCTGATAGTGTAAAATAAATGGGCAATAGTTCATTGGACCCCAGCAAGAAATTCCCACCCACCACCCCAGGATGGAAAGGGAACATCCCTATCATCCAAACCAATTATAACAATAAACAGCTTGTGTGTGAATTGCACGAGTAACTTTGGCTGGGTGTTGGACGACGCAACGGAGATAAGCCCCCTGGGTCCAGTCTTTCAACCTGACATCTTAGTGATATCAGTTTACCTCAGGAGTAGGCTTCATTCCCCAACGTTTTTTTCAGAATGTAGCGACAGAGTGCAGCAATAACGCACCCCACCAGTCCCAGCAGTTGGATGATCCAGTGGAGCAACGTTTTGGATGTCTCCCGCCTAGGTCATTCATGGATCTCGGTGTGACCTGAGCATCTAAGTTCTAGAGAACATCTGTAAGGTAGAACCCAAGCCTAAGGGTATCCTAGGCCTTTTTGCGGCTAACTACGAGACGTTATATACAACACAACAAGCTGGGGAATTGCACTTTGGGAATTTCCTAGATGATGTAGCGCTATGCTGGCTGAGTGACACACACAGACAGTTTCTTGGAGCTCCGCTGGAGCTAGATGAAATATGCGATGCAATTATGTCCCTTAGTAATGGTAAGGCAACTGGGTTGGATGGACTTCCGGCGGAATTTTATAAATGCTATATTGATATAATGGCTCCGGTCTTAAAGAAGGTCTTTGAAGAATTCTTGGAAGTAGGTATGTTGCCGAGGTCAATGAGGGAAGTGGTAATCACCTCTCTGTTAAAGCCTAATAAAGAGCCCGCTGATTGTGACTCCTACAGGCCACTTTCGTTAATAAATTGTGACGCCAAGATTCTGGCGAAAGTCCTGGCAACTAGACTTTCCCTTCTTATGACCAAGATAGTTCTACCGGACCAGGCTGGTTTTGTTCCAGGGCGATCCACATCTAGTAACCTGCGCACTCTTTTTTCACTGACCCAAACAATAGCGCCTGACCTCCCTGTAGCTGCCGTGTTCCTCGATGCGACAAAAGCGTTTGATTCCGTTGAATGGAGCTACCTGTTTGCCGTTTTGAACAGGATGGGGTTCCCTCCAATATTTGTGGCATGGATCAAACTGCTCTACACGGATCCGACTGCAAGAGTGCTCATAAATGGGGAACTTTCGGATCCGATCTCCCTCAGCAGGGGTACCAGACAGGGGTGCCCACTATCCCCACTACTATTCGCAATTGCGATTGAGCCCTTGGCATGTTGCATCCGGCAGCTGCACAAACAAAGTGCCTTTAAATGTTTCCAACGTCAAATAGATATATCGCTTTATGCTGATGATTTAACACTAGATGTGGTAGACCCACAGACTAACCTCAACTCACTACTCAGGGAATTTTTGATCTTTGGCCGGCTGTCCGGTATACAAATCAACTGGAAGAAGTCACAGTTTTTCCCCCTGACTCCTGCGGTGACCAGATTTGCACTGGACTATCCACTGGAGTGGTGTGACTCTGATCTCCGATATTTGGGGATTCAGATATCGACTGATAAGGATGAGACGTTCCGACTCAATTATGGCACCGCCATCACTAAACTGACGGGGGATGTTACACGGTGGATATCTCTACCGTTTACCACGGCTGGCAGGGCGTCGCTGATCAAGATGGTGATATTACCCCGTTTTTTGTACTTGTTTCAGAACATCCCATATTATCCAGGAGCTTTTTTTTTAAAAACACTGCGATCGGAATTGTTGCGTCTGTCTTGGGCAGGCAAGCAACCGAGTTTGGCATGGTCGGTCATCACACAGCCCTATATCAACGGAGGGTTTGATGTCCCGGATTTTCCGCTATATTACCTGAGCGCTCAAGCACAATTTGCTTACAACTGGTTTAAGCCCACACCATTCATGCCACAGCTGGCTGTGGAGGAATGGATTGCCCGTCCTCTTCCATTGAAAGGTGTTATTCATGGCCCTGTCGCTATAATTGAGACACCGGCTACCACGGTGACATGTACAATTGACGCATGGCGGCGTATATTGCACCATTTGCCAATCCCTCTCCTGTATGCCCCAGCTATGCCACTGGTGTATCATCCGGACCTTTCCCTATTGCAGGAGAGAGGATTCCAACTGATGTGTGCTAAACTGAACATCCTCACTTGGGGGGATATGTTTGTGAACGGGCAGCTCAAGTCGCGTGAACAGTTGTTTCATGGATGCCAACCTACGCCGTTAGACATATTTTATTATGTTCGGCTGCGGCAGGGCCTGCGGACAGTTTTACCGCGGTTCCCTGCGGAGCTGGACACAGTTCTTCCATTACAGCTCGTGCTTGCATCTGCGGATGGTAAACATTTGGTATCTTACCTGTACCGTAGCATCCGAGGGCAGTGTGAGAGGAGAGAATGTAGGGCCCTTCAGCACTGGAGTGCTGATATTGGTAGGAACATAACTGAGGCACAATGGTCATATTGCTGTGAGCTCACTTCTAAAGTATCGGCCAGTTGCAGACTATGGATAATTCACTATAAGTTTTTGCAAAGAATGTATTACACGCCCGAAAAAAAGATGAGGTTTCACCTATTGGATAATGATAGATGTGAGAGGTGTAAATCAGAAGGCGCGGGTTTTCTGCACCTGGCGTGGATGTGTCCAAGGGTGTTTGACTATTGGGCTCAAGTTCATGTAGCACTACAAACGATGGTCGGTGTTGGGATTGATAGAGACCCCCTCATAATGCTCCTGGGGTATACTATGCAGATACCTAAAGTACACAGGAAATTTGTGGACATTGCACTTTTGCTGGCAAAGCGGAGGGTGGCATGTAAATGGGGACGTGGCAGAGCCCCGAAATTTAAGGAATGGCTAACTGATCTATTACACTGTCAGGAGCAGAACATGATATATGCAGACACGCAACCACTGCAAAGCAGAGCCAGGGACATCTGGGATCCACTCAGGGTATACTTACTGGCTACCGCGGACTCCTCTGCTGATGTACTAGAGGGTTCTGAGGATGCTACATTGGATGTGGGTGTAGAGGGATTCTGAGGTACTGTTTTGCGGACCACCGATCGAAGCTCACTTACATTAGAGGTTGACAGGATGGGGTTTTCGGGTACTGATGATGAGAGGGATCATTGTGATGGATACAGCGGGCTATACAAGTGCTACAGCATTCTGTATTTGCAGGGAATCGGCTTTATGATGCAGAACTGTCAACAGGTCTCAGAGTGGATATGATTTACTAGTACGATCCCAAATGTGCAACAATGATGCTGGCCTGGATGTTCTCCGCTTGGGATTTGTATCGCCCCGTGTGCTTGAACGTCCCCCCCGGACCTGGCATCCATATTGCTGTATACTTGCCATAGCTGGATGAAGATCATGGCAGCCTTACATTATTGTTTGACATGTTTCTTACAGAGACCACACTGACAGGGAAAAATGAGAATGAGGACAGCCACGCCCAGAACTTATTTGTCTTGTTATTTCAGTTCACAGCGAAAAGAGTCACACAACCAACAACGTTTCACGGACCTTGCACGATCATGTATCACAATACAGTGATACGCTGGATTGCCTAATGCACTCTGCCGCTGGGCCTCCGGGTTGTCGGCGCATTGGCTGTGTATACATGAGAGGCTGTATGACACATTCTAACATTTGCAGCCGGCCCGCTTGGGTTGTAGGCGGTGTGCTGTGTACATTTATATTGATGCAATAAAGGTCTGTGAAATAAATAAAAAGTTTGTCCCTTCTGTGGACCTCTCGATCCCTGTCCGGAGGGATGACACACCAGGTGATCCAATGCTGGCCCAGCCTCCACAGCTCCCCTCGGTTACTTCCGGGTCTCCTCCCTTGTACGTAAGTTTGTCCATGTAGAACTGCGGCAGCTCGGGTGCAAGTGCAAATGGGTCAATTTTCAGTTTGTGCAGTGTTTGTCGAGGTGTGTCCTTACCCCCTGGAAGGGAGTCCATCCAGTCCTATACATTCTGTGGCTCAGTGAAAAACTTGGTGCCAGCATCTGTGATGACCTTCAGTTTGGGAGGGAATAGCATGGACTATTTTGTCCCCAGCTGCTATAGGCGTTTTTTAGCATCCATGAAAGAAGTCCTGTGTTTTTGAACCGCGATAGTGACATCTGGGAACACCATCATTTTACGATTGTCAACCAAGAGTACTTCCTTATCTCCTGCCTTTTCTGATCTCTGTCTGGGAAATGCAGCAATCTTGACACCACCGGCTGTGGGGGAGGGCACCAGGCAGGGGGAGTTTTGTCAGCACCCTGTAGGCTCGCTCCAGCATAGAGAAGGGTGAGGGGCCCTCAGGTGGCACTGACACCTTCAACCAAATCTCCAGAAAGCAACCATATCTCTTCCTTCAATCCATTCAGGCAACTCAACCACTTGTATACTGTTCCTGCATGCTCTACCTTCTGCATCTTCCACTCTGAATTCCAGGACTCAGAGTCTCTCCAGCACATCTGTAACATGGTCCTTCAGGGTCCCCACTGCAGATTGCGCCTCCCCAATTTTGTGGTCTGTGGAGGTCAGCCAATCCACCAATTTGCGCTGGTCATTAGGTAGGATTCTCAAGTCTGCCACCACAGTATCTATCTTATGGTCTAATGCCTCCCTGGTTGCATTGATGACAAGTAGGATGAAGTCTAGGGTATTTCCTGGGGCGGTAGCAGGGCTACAATCAGCCGCCTCCCCCATGTCGCTGAGAGAGCAGGACATGGTCACTGACCTTTCCTTTACTCCACTGAGCTTCGGGTGCTTCCCCATGATCACCAGGTGGCAGGTAGCACCATGTAGTTGAGCCTGGGGGTAATCTCGTGAGCTCGGGCACTTTCTTAGTGTGTGCTATTTAGTGGGGAGTGTCTAGGTCTCTGATATAATAGAGAGGAGGTGGGAGAGTGTCACTCCACCTCGGACGGTCGTCAAATTTACAGCGGGCCCAGGGACATGAGACAGGTCAGATATCACATTCAATGCAGGTGGGCTTTCCCCAGACTTGCATGCCAGCCCCCAAAACCAAGAAAGTCGGCCCCAGTGAGAGGGAGCCCCACAAGCCCAGGGGTGCACACTGCATGTTCGACTCGGGTGCCCGCCACCACTCACACCTGACCCAACATTACCCGATCAGGGCTCCACAGTCACCGCCTGGTTGGAGCACACCGCAGGTACAGTGCTCTCAGTCTGTTGATACTCTGGGCTCCAGGCACTGCACCCATGTAATGAGGCCACCTTTCCCTCACTGGGGCTCAACCAACATGTCACTGCAGGCAGTTCCAGCGCTATCTGTTTCTTCGCCGGCACTGGGGACGGAGGACAGGCATCAGGTAACAAGGGCTGGTCCCCGTTCGCCCCGCTTCCGCTCCTGTCACTGAACATGGACCTCTTATCACTCTGCTTCCTTTGTGGTCTTTGTACTGCACGTGCCCAAGCGTACACCACCAACATATCCACCCAACATGTTGCAACAGGCCCGTGTATGCAGTTTCAGCTCCTTTTGTTTTCCTGCTGGTGCCAGGGGCCCGAGAGCAGATGTACAGCAATAGCCCAGTGCTCAGTTGTCCCACTTCCGCCACTCGAGTTTTAGTAGGTCGCCATCTTGGATTCACCTAGTGCAGCCTCAGGCCGACACGCTGCTCTGCTCGTGTTTTCGCTGCTTCATCTGAAAGAGAGACCCACTAATGCAGGCACTCAGTGGGCACACTTACCCCAGGTGGATCTGGGATCATGCGGAGAGTTGGTAGAACAGGATGGCATAAGATGGCCATAGGCTTCCCAAGAGCTCACAGACCACGCTGTTCACTTCATCAGTGCCAGTCGCTTCTGTCCTTATTGAAGGATACCAGAAATATACCTTTGTCCTCATCTTCATAGATGTTTTTCTGGTCAACGGTTGTAGTCCTGGTTGGTTCTGGTTGCTGTTCTCCCTAAAGCGCCAGGTGTCTCGGTGTTGGTATATAGTCTATTTTCCCTGGGTTTTTCTTCCTTCCATCTCCGCTTCTGCATACCTTTGCAAAGTGGTTTATCTTGCCGTACTTCAAGTATATTTTCCCTGCACAGGGCATTTGGCAGGTAATCTGTGCCTAAAGGCCCCAGTCTCTGCATCTTGCTTCTGCTGTCTTTGATGCCTCGGAAGGTTGTTTGGGTAAGGGCATGCTCCTTACTGCGCCCGCTACTTCTTCCTTGATCTTCATGATTCCAGTGTTGTTCAAGTGAGTCGGGGCTCCGGAAAAATATTGACATTTTCTCTGCTCTACTATTGAAGAGTTTGTTTGACTGGGCAAGGATAGAGATATTTTTTGCCTTATACCTGGCTGGAACAGAAACAGTTGTTGCAACACTAATGATATACACCTCTGGATGAAATGAGCAATGATTTATTTCTTGTTCCCGTCATCCGTGAAGGTGCATGCCATTTCCCACAGTCATGTGTATAACCCATCAATTGCACCCCCCCCCTTTTTGTCGAGCGTGCCACAATTTGAAGCCCTCAAAGTCTAGATTGTGCTGAAGATCAAAGTCTGTACTGAAAGCTATCAAGGCATCATAGTCATGGTGTGCATCAGTGCTAGGGAGGTTCTCTAATAATCTGTACACTGCCTGCCCAGCAAAGTGTAAAAGTGATCTTTTGAATGCCCCATCTGTTCAATTAACATCTCAACTAAGCATGCTGGAGTTAGAGCACCAGTCTGTGACCAGGTTGGTGACACTGAGGTGGCAAGATCAAATGGGGTGGTCTTAAAGAGGACCAGGGTGAACCCTGTTGGATTTACAGATGAATTGATAGCAGATATTAACAGGTGTTTTGCGGTATGCCTTAATAGGGAAGTTAGTGACTCCAGGGCAGGAGTGGTTTGCCCACTCTTGAGGGCGAATGACTGTTTGGTCGGCCCTCTGGGGACCCCCAAACAGTCATGCATTGCAGCATACATGGAGAATATGGCCTCCCCGTAAGCCCCTGGCTGGGCAGTGTCCCCACCAATTCTTAGGAGAAGGTCTGGAGGGAGCCTGGCCGCCTGCTCCCTGTTCCTGCCGGAGGCAGGAGAGCAGGAGCTGAGAAGACGCAGGACCCAGCCGGCGGAACAGTAAGTCTATTTTTTAAATTTTTTATTAAATTACCCCCCCCCCTCCAAGCCATGCCGGCCATGACTTCGCCTGTATTCTAGCTGACGCTGCTTGTCTCTGAGGTCCCACAGTTACATGGGCCGTGTACGATCCTACGATGCGCAGTTGCCTCCCCGCCTGTTGACATTCCACTGCAACACCCTGCGCAGAGAGCGCTTGAGAGGCGGTAGCAGGCTGAGGGCGTCCAAATTGATGCAAAGCCTGCAAGAACTCTCCTGGCAGCCCAAACTCAGGCTTGCTCCTGCCCTGCCCATCTGTATGCCTGATGCGGCCCACTGCTTGGAAGCAGCGCTGCGGGGGAAAAAACTAGTAGGATGGCATGATCTTCATAATACCACATCCCTTTTCCCCTTTCATGTTTTCAAGAGCTTCCATTGATCAGTCCTTGCCATAGTTGAGATCACGCCCTCCAACCCCGGCTCCTGAATAATTTTGTGCTTGAGCCTACTATTTGGCCAGGGGGAGCCATTCTGCATCAGCCTTCTTCAACTGCTGCCTGGACCTGTGTGCCCCAGCGGTGGGACACTGGCTGAATCCATTATTGATCCACTGCGACAACCTCCTTTTCCGAATTGGGAGTGCCGCCTGACACCACAACAGTGCAACAGTGCAGCCTGTCATTGCACAGTCTGCAAGAACTGCTGGCAGCAAGCCCTCACTGAGACACGACATCAAGCTCCACACTTGGGCTTATACTTACATTTGCCGCCACAAGACCTGCACAGGGGTAGTCACTCTGAACTGACCCCTGCAACGGTGTGAGGCGATCTGAAGCAGCGTAAACTGCCATTCGGAAAAACCAAGGCAGTCGATGACCCAGGGCCAGCCCCAAACATAGGGCGGTGTGAAGGGGGGGGCCTGAAACAGCTCAATTTAGAGGCGTGGATGCCATCATGGCAGAAGTAGGAGATTGGCTTACGAGCAATAGATGGGCGCTTTGACACCCTTACGCATCAGCTGGACTGATTGGAGGAATGTATTGATAGACAAAACCCACAGCTGGATGGAGAGGAGGAACGATTATCTAGGTTGGAGTATGCCGGCGCCTCGACAATGAAGTGACTGGAGAAGTTGGGATCGCGACTAAAGACAGTGGCCAGTAAAAACAAAGACTTGGAAGCCAGAAGCTGCCAAAATAACTTTCACATCTTGGGGGATGGCGTAGACAGTAGACACTGGGCGATAGACCTCTTCACTGAAAACCTACTCTCTGAACTCTTTGGACGCCCACACTTTACATCAGCTTTGTCGTAGAACAAGCTCAGAGTTCCCTTAGACCACGCCCTGCACCAGGTACCCGGCCACGCCATAATCATTGCACAGCTTCTGAATTTCCAGGAAAGAGACTGGGCCTTACGTCTGACACGGAAGCATGGCCCCTACACTATTTGTAAATTTTTTTAAGGTTTTATATAGCGCTAGCTAGACCCGGAGGTGTCAGAGCGCTTTACATGAGAAACGGATCATAGTTACAGGTTAAATCGTTACAAAGGTTACACAGTTATTTGAGCATGGCAACATAGTTACTTGTAAGGTTGAGATAAACAATAAGCACAAATACGTAAGGGGAAAAGCAGGCAAGGGGAGGGGGTAGGAGCAGGGGAAGTAGACAGATAATGAAGGCGGATAAGAGGAGGGGAGGGTGAGAGACACCGCATGGAGAGAGGAGGGGAAGGGCGACGGGGACAC
Source organism: Lissotriton helveticus (assembly GCF_964261635.1). Taxonomy (NCBI): domain Eukaryota; kingdom Metazoa; phylum Chordata; class Amphibia; order Caudata; family Salamandridae; genus Lissotriton; species Lissotriton helveticus. The sequence continues at coordinate 1,203,262,465 of NC_136068.1, read as the reverse complement.
AAACCAGTAGAGGAGTCAAAGCAACGTCCAAAGTCCTGTAAGCTGTGATCCCAGGGGAAGTGGTATCACTTCCCTATCTCTGTTGCGAGAGGCTCCCTTTACGCAGTGGACTCTCTCAGAGGGGTCTCCGAGACTCCAAAGCCTACATACTGGATCCTTCCCCAAAAAGGGAAGAGGGAATGCTTTGGCAAGGGGTGCCATACTATACCTCAGCTGTGAGTGGCTCCTTTGTTGGAGTGGACTCTCTCAGCGTGTTTGCTGAGACTCCAGAGTATAAATATGGGATCTTTCCCCAACAAGGGGAGAAGGAGTGCTTAGTCAAAGGGCACAGTAGCAGGCAAGGGGAGAGATTCAGGGGAGAAGGGATAGGAGCTAGGGAAGTAGACAATGAGAGAAAGAGTACTAAATGGGAACATATTTAATTAATGAGTTATTATATAGCCCTGGCTAGACCCAAAGGAATCAAAGGGCTTTACATCAGGAACAATAATGTTGCAATTAACATCAGTTAAAAGTTACATAAGTATCAAGAAAAGCATTTAAAGAACATAGGGGACAAGGTGAATGGAGTACGGAAGGGTAAGGGGATAGGGTAAAGGGGTAGGAGGAAGATAAGACGTAGAGACGAGGGGAAAATCTGTCCAAGGTCCGTCTGGGTAGGTGACGGCGGAGGGTGGGGGGGGGGCGAATGTCATATCCCTCTTCCCTGGCTTCACCAGGATGGTTTAGGAAGCTCGACATAAGTTCAGTGAAGCTAAAGCGGCATTATCTACTATTCTAAATGCATCTAAATGCAACCTATGGAGTGGGAGGATGGGCTTACACTGATGCTGCGTCACTGCAATTAAGTGAAAACACCTGTTTTAGAAGATTCCGTCATCCTGTTCTACCAATATCTGCCATGATGAATTAGGTATGAGTTTTTTTAGATGATCGTATTAGGCTTCATCCACTCCTTGAGTAGCATAGGCTATGGTGAGGGACTGCTGGTTTTGGATCGGCCCGAGACATACTGTGGCTAAAATATATTAAGTTTCAACGTGAAATATTAAATAACCCTGAATTTGTACTGACCCAGATTCTTACTGTGTTTAGTAAACAAGGGTTCAAGATATTATGCACAGGTGTTTGAGGGGGACCGATGTAAAACGTAATGCGGCAAAAAGTGTGTTATTTTACACTATGCTGTGCTGATAGGAGTAGGCCTGCATCCTTTTCTGGACTGTATCATTATTAGACAACAGAGATTTGTGTTGACATGTGGCTTAAGTGCAACATGGTGCATCGGCTGGTGACATTCTCAAAACAAAATTAACGGTCCAGGTTGCTGGCTCTTTGTCCTTGTGACAGGTCTTCTTAACAAAGCAAACAGCACTTTTTATGTTTCTGTACATTTTATGATGTGGTTAGAAGAACCGCTATTAAACCCATTCTTTGGAAGAGTAGTTTTAGGCACTGTAAACCAGCTATGAGGTATCATTTAGCAATCAGGTTCAGTAGAAGTTTGTCTCACAGTATCAGCCTTCATTTGGCAGCCAATCCACACTCAGAAAAGGATTGCAGATGCATGACAGGTAATATATTTATATATCTGAGAACCAACCAATGTTTGCATCAGTGAATTTCTATTTTGTAATGATTTTATTATGGTATGTTTTTAGGATAGTAATTTTATGTACTGGGAGGCAGTTAACATTTTGAAACTTCGAGCCTCTTTTATCACTGTCTGAATTTTATATATATACTACAATAACTTGTATTATGTACTGCTCAATGTTAATGTATGTACTTTTCTGGTTTCTATCGAATCCGAATAAAGTTTATACTGACTCACTGCCCCATCTATATCCTCCGTCGCATAATGAGCTGGCCCACCCATGTCTACCAAAGAGAGGCTGTTATTGCAGCGTCGACTACCTCACTAAGTAAAGAGAAGTAGTGGAGGTGTGCACCCTTTGCTCGGGTCAGCATAGGTATCACAGGAGGCGGTGCTGGGACTTGCGTCAGGCCTGCTAGTTGATTCTTCGCCCAGATAAGTGTGTGAGACTTGGCCAGTCACTATAGGCTCCAGTGGCACAATGGGCTGTGAGGGGACGTGAGGTTGACAGAATGCAGGTTACTGTCACTGTGGTTATGGGGTGGCAGCGCCGAATTGTGTGACTAATTGGGGCCACTGCCCTGGCCTGTGGATGAGCTCCTGTTTGGACCCAATATTACTGTTGGCTTTCATGTCCTTCTCTGCAATGTACTCAATACAAATGAGGGAGAAGGGGTGCATATAGGTCCCAATAAATACAATGTAGCACAGAAAGAGTATGCAGTTCCTGTAGGGTGGGGAAAGAAGGATGCTATGTTGGTCCACACCCTTACTCAGTAGTGGAGTGTGGGTGTCTCCCAATTTGGGAAGAGGAACCCTCACACAACCATTTGGCTGTCATGCTTCATTATAGGGCATGCTCCTGGTCAGTCCGGCGCTGTAATGCCTGACGGAAACCCAATGAGGGGCACTTTGTCGGAGATCTTTTTCCCAAGCCGTATAGGTGAGGGGCCCTGTGGTGTAGATGTGAGGTTATGTGAGGAGAAATAAAATGAGGCGAGGTGGTGCTCCAAAATGAATTTTAATCTGCAAGCCCACTCGTCTCAAATAAAACCAGAATAGGGAAACCGCCGATTATAATGGTGGGAGGTGTCTATATGTGTGTAGTCATGGCCAACATGTTTCTTGCCCTATGTGTGTAAATCAATCAGCAATTCTTCAGGACCTATCTTGATGCACTATCTACATGGGTGGTTGGTTACAGAAAATGAACCAATCACTGATGACCTTTCAATGAGGTACCTTAATAATTGAAATCATGGGACCAACCTAATGAGATTTAAAACAGAGAGAGAAAAACACGGGTACATGAATAATGTATGCACATACAGTAATAATGCCTCCAGAATGAAATTAAAAACATGCCACAAACACATGCACAAGTGGTTAGTGCAACTCAAGAGGTGCATGGCCAGAAAAACATAATAAGCAGACTTGTAGCACATGTGACATATACAAAACATACTGGTGTTATTGGTGGTAACCAACCACCGTAGGAAATGGCATGATGGAACTCACCCAATTCGGGTTCAAGTCACGCCTCATCAATAGTTAGGCAGAGCAACGATCGTTACAAAGGTTATTGTCATACTGGTTTTGAGGAGAGAAAGGGGGAAGATAAAAACCCAATGGGTATATGCAAAGATGGAAGGCTGCCCAAGAATGAGCATCCTGTCAAAGTGGAATAGGTCTCTGGTGCCAAATGGCAGGGGGGGGAGGTTTGTTGCTGAGTTTGAAAAGCGGGGACCGCTTACTTACAGTATTCCTGGAAAACAGTGCCGGGAACCTAGCCCTCTCTCTGCCTCGTTGTGAGGAAGCGAGTTGTGTGAAGCCAGTGGGTTTAGGTAGCAGGGAAACGACCCGGAAATGGAAGGTCGAGGAACATGCGGTGGCCATCTTTGAAGGGGATTGAAGCTACAAGCTCCCGTTTAAAACGGTGTTGGAAAGCTATGGCGGCCATCTTATAACATGGAATGCGCTTAGCATCCAAAGGTGGGTACTGTATTGGATGGGTCACATGTGCACGTGTATGCGCTAAAGTATGCCCACCCTCGTGGGACATCTTGGGGCCAACGCCATTGGCAATGTAAAAAGGGGTGAATAAAATACTCAATTGACCGACATTATCGGTCTGCAGGCCAAAGTAAGACAATCATAGTGGGACACACAGGTCAAGCAGTGGAGTGATATCAAGTGGGTGAAGTCCCGGCATTGGGATGTAAACACTGACACCTCTACATGTGATAAATCCCGATGGGATGTCATAATAGTTATCACACGTAAGAGTTGAAGGAGGAAGTCCACATGGCCATGATAATAGGGACTGTATGAAGCCAGGCTTGATTTTTGTGGCAAAGTAGATAGTGTTCAAGGGATACTAAGTACCCGCTGGTGATGGCTAGTATCTGCAGTCAGTGACATCAACTGCATGTGGTGGGAATCGAGAGGCCAGATAGTGGGGAAAGGAGGCTCTATTTATTTACCTCTGCCCACGGAATATCCTCATTGAGCCCATCTCTGACACAGGATAGTCTGAAAATACAGCGTTGCTCCCTCCTGAAGAGACCCTGTTTGTTAAGATTGGGGTGGGCCTCAATCACTGTCCACCTTAAACTATCAGGTGCGTGTCCCTTCTCTGTGAAATGTTGACAGAGTTTGGTAGTTAGCCTGTTGCAGCGTACGTTGCTCCGGTGCTCCGCAATCCTGACATTCACTGCCCTGGTTGTCATGCTAATGTACCTCTGTTTACAAGGGTAGGTAATGGTGTAAATACAATTGTTGGTGTTGTAATTGGTGTGAGACCTTTGGACCCATCTAAAATTGGGCGATCGCTGTAGTTCTTTGGTTCTCTCAGTAAGTAGGCACACAGAACACGAGCCACACGCTGAGTGACCTGTGACTAGAGGTAGACCCCATAAAGTTGGTTGGTTATTGTGGCGTGGACCGGGACGGGGGACGTGTGTGGACCAAAAGGTCCTTCAAGTTGCTGGTGCGTTTGAATCCATACCTGGGAGGGGCCAGTGTCAGGTTCCCTGTCTGTAGGATACCCCAGTTCTTTCTAATGATTTGTTTATTCATGTTTTAACGTGGGGTGAAAGTCGTCACACAGGTCAGTAAGTCCTCCTCTGTTTTGAGTATTTTCTCCTCGAGTAAGGCCTCCCTGTTATTGTTCCTGGCCCTCTTCCTGGCAGTGTTCATGCTATGTACTGGGTAATCCCTTTGTATTAGGTTGTGTGTGAGTTTTGATGCCACATTGTCATAATCCCTGTTGGTGCTGCAATTACGCCTAAGGCGCAAGAACTGCCTAAATGGAAGGTTGTCCCTAAGAGCCTTTTGATTATGGCTCCCATATAGTAACAAACTGTTACGGTCAGTTGGTTTTTTGTGGACCGTGGTGTGTAATCTACCCTCCATCAGTGTTATCTCCAAGTCCAAAAACGGAATACGAGTGTCAGAGATGGTGTTTGTGAAGCGTAAATACAGGTTAAGAGTGTTCACCCACCTACAAAACTCGTTACATGTCTGTACATACCCCTTCCACAATACCAAGATGTTGCCTATCTACCTTCGCCATAGGAGTCTGTTCTGGGAGAATGGGACCCCTTTTACCCCTGCAAGGACTGTTCTTAGGGGGGCACACTATCATGCGCCACCTTTTAAATGGCACACTGTCGGAGCACCTACTGAGGACATCTTTGACTCTGCGCCTGCGTGTGTAACATGGTGGTGGCGCAGAGTCAAATGAATTCTCTCATTTGCATAGGACACTCCCTATGCAAATGGGGGAACACCCTCTGTTTCTTGCGCCGGTGCTTTAAGTGCACCAGCGCTATCAGTATTATAGAAGGGGACGCACAAGCGTCTGCGCCCCCTTCTATAATACCAAAGTGCCCCGGGGCCGCGCAAAGCGTCCACAAACATCCGTTGTGCCCCTTATGTAATATGGTCCCAGGTGATCCCTCAGCTTCAAGGATGGCTCTGAGCTACTCCTGAGTTCATACCTGGTATGAGTGGCATGGCTGCCGGTTTGTTCAGGTGAGCTAGCTTCACAACTCACATTGCTGCCTACCAGAGGAGGGGCAGGGTCAGGAATACCATCATCTGATGCCGGCAGACAGGTTTCCAACTCTGACAATGTGTAATTTTCGTCCATCGCAAGATCATTGTCAGTCACATCACGGAAACACTTGTCACTGGGATGAAACCTCTTGAACACAGATACGTTCTGGGTGACCTCTGTCACACGACCAGCAGTGACCTTGGTACCTTGTACATTGACAATGGTCCAAAGGCAGCGCTCTTGATGGTAGTGTGAACTTACTTCCTCAGAACTGATCCTTTATTGGTACTAAATCTCCAACTTTAATAGTGGACACTTTTGCATGCTGGTGTTGGATGGCTCTATCATTGGCCTTCCTTCTCTTCTCATGGACTCGGTCATCGATAGGATCAGGGACCCAAAGATGGTGATGAGGAATTGAATCCATGATTACTTGACCCATGGAGAGATGCCCAGGAGCCCGCCCTGAAGTAGAGTGTGGAGTCTAGCGGTAATCCCACAGGAAGGAGTAGATGGCTAGTTCAGGAGCTTGCTGGCTGGCTGATGCAATCTGAATGACTTTGGTTAATGTCGTCATGAATCTCTCTACCACTCTATTAGCAAGGGGCAAGCAGAAGGTTATTTGTTTGCGAAATATGCCAAGTGATTTCAGATATGATGCCACATTTTGGCCTTGAAATGTGAACCATTGTCTGCCCTCAATTGTTTTATCAGGCCGTGTGTGGCCACGATCTTGTCAATTTTGGGCACCATTTCACTTGCATTTAGAGAGGAGGGGATCTACACTTCTGGATATTTTGAATAGTCATCTATGAGGACCATGGTGTGTCTTCCATCAGGGAGGCTCCCAAAACCAAGACTGGCGCACACCCAAGGCTGTTGTGGTCCTGTGTCCGTCACCACCGGAGCCAGCAGACTGGCTTAGCCTGAAGTTCGGCACCAGATGCACAACCTTACCAGCGCTTCAACCTGTTCATCCATCAAGGGGAACTACACTTTAGTTCATAGCCGGCTCTTGATCATGCCCTGGTGTACGGCATGGGCAAGCTGAACCACACATCGGTAAGGCAGATGGGGATGACTAGATGATGTCTCCTCCAGAGGCAGCCATCAGGGTCTGCGCTCAATTCCTGACGAACATGATAGAAACTCTCCATAATGCGTCTGTCCTCGGGGTGAATTGAGCATATTGGTTCTTGAACGCAGGCCACTGGTTGGTTTTCACGGCTTCCAGTGCTTTCTGGAAGCACTCATTGTGAGAGCGGAAGAGGACAAGACCTGTGGGCTACATACCTCACGTACTCTTCTGTTTCAACCGCCTCTTCTTCCTCTTCCAGTGTGCCGAGACAGTTAATCTGCTGGGTTGTTGGACCCAGGACGGTATTCCACTTTACAGTTACATTCCTGAAGTTGGAGCATCCATTTATCGATCCGCAGTGGCGGCTTTGATCCTGTTCCATTGAACAACATTATGAAGGCTTTGTGGTTGGTGGTGACTGTGAATGGATTGCCATAAACATGTAGATGTGAGTGGGGAAACACCAAGTGAATGGTGATTGTCTCTTTCTTAATCTGAGAATACCTCTGCTCTGTCGGTGAGAGAGACAGGCTCGCAAACGCCACTGGGGTCCTGTACTCTTCTGCATGTCATTGCATCAACACGGAACTCAGGCCCTTTGGGCCTACTCCTACAACTATTGTGGGGTCCTTCTGGGAGTCAACATAGACCTGCATCGTACCAGCTGATAGGGTGTCTGAGGTTACTTGAAAAGCCTGTTCTTGTTCAGGGCCCCAGGACCAGGGAACCATGGAATTGGTGAGGTCTCTGAGTGGTTGCATTAGTGTTGTGAGGTCTTTGATAAATAAACCGTAGTAATTGCCCATACACACAAAACTGCACAGTTTTGTCACTGATGCTGGAGGAGGCACTTCGTTGATGTGCCGTACCTTGTTGTGGTCAGGGGCCCCTCTCCCTGACAAGAATACATATCTAAAGAAGTGCAGTTTCAGGAACTCGCACGGGTTGCGATACAAGGTGAGGCCAGATTCCTGAATCTTTTGAAGCACTTTCCTTAGCCTCAGGTTGTGTTCTGGGATGGTTTTGGCATGTATTAATTTGTCATCAATGACATTAACGACTCTGGGGAGATCAGTTAAGAGTTTGTGTATGACGTTTTCGAATACTTCTGCAGCGTTCAAAATGCCAAAGTTCAGCTGCTTGTAACATCTCAGACCTACATGTGTGGAAAAGGTTGTGTTGTAGCGAAATTCTTCTGCGAGGACAAGCTGGTGGTAGCCAGAATGCAAGCCCAGTTTGGAGAAACTGCTGGCCCAGCTGAGTTCACCGGTCAGGTCGTCTATTGCGGGAGTTAGATGTCGCTCCCTCTTGATGGCAACATTCGGCAGGCGCATAGCTACACATATTTGTACTTCATCAGTTTGTTTGGGCTTCCTGGCCACCACAATCAGAGACACTGAGGGGATGGGTTCTGTCACCACAATCAGAGACACTGAGGGGATGGGTTCTGTCACCTTCTCAATTATTATGCAGACAGTCTCAAGTTTGTCTAACCTTTTTTTTCCCTTGAGGCCTCACATTAAAAGTGATGCGCTTATGCCGGAGGGTCACAGGATGCACAGATTGGTATATGTGTAGCCTTATGCACAGATTGGTAAATGTGTAGCCTTATCTCTTTGCCTCGCAGGCATCCAATGCCTTCAAACACTGCGGGGAATACTTCCAGGATGTGAGATATGGCCTCTTGGTATACTCCAAACACAAAAACCATGATGCAAATGGCTTCTGCAGCCCGGAACCCTAGTAGTATGCCATGACCTTCTTCAGCAACATAAACATGTGTCTACTGACTGAAATCCATACGCTATAGGCATCCTGAACTTTCCTCTCATGACGAGTGGCTTGTCTTGGCCGTAGGCGAATACTTTGATCACAGCTTGGTGCAGACGGAGGAGTGGATGCATGACGGGATACGCTTCGGAGGACCTTATGTTGACAGACGCCTCGTGTCCACCACTGCTAGTGTTGAATGAGATCTGACTAGTATTTGGTACTGAGGCAGACGACATGTGGCTTCGGATGCTGCACGGACGGTAAAGATGGAGTCAATGGTGTGTTCTACACTGTCATAGTCATCCATGTCACTGCTTATCTCTTGTATCTTAAGAACAGCATTCACAGTAATACACGGGGTGCGCCTTTTTCCTGATCGACACACCTTCATGAAGTGGTTGAATTTTCAACATAGAGCACATTTCTCGCTGGGCAATCTGCAGGATGGTGGGTTGTTCCGCATGTTCTGGGGGTCGACCACCTTTCCTGCGCCTGCTTGTGCTGAGTGTCAGTGTGACGGTGTTGACTGGTTCTACTTTCATTGGCTTGTTCAAAACGGCTTCCATGTGGGAAGCGCGGGCCTTAGAGACTTCTTTTGTTCTGCCCATCATAAAGATGTCTGCCAGATATCTTCCAAACGATCCTAGAATGCCTTCATGGAGTTTCGCGGACACACACCCTAGAATAATTTGGCCCCGTATCTCTTCATTCACATTATTATTATTATTATTATTATTATTATTAACGAGTTTTATATAGCGCCTGGTTACCCTTGGGCATCCCAGCGATAATCCAGAAGAAGACGCTGCCACTGTAAACACAGGAACTAGACAGTAAATAGGTGAGTTTTTAATAGCTTACGGAAGCGAAGGAGACTCGTTTCCGCGCGTAAACACAAAGGCAGAGAATTCCATAGCATGGCCACATTTACAGAAAATCTTCTCCCCCCAGTTCTTGCCTTCTTCACCCTCGCAACCTGCAGCAAGTGTTGATGGTCCGAGCGAAGGGAACGAGAGGCCTTATACGGCTGAACCATGTCCCCCAGAATGGGTGGACCCTTCCCCTGCAAGATTTTATGGGCCACACAAAGCGACTTAAATTTCACCCTGTCTCTGATAGGGAGCCAGTGTAGTGCCTTCAATGCAGGGCGGGCAGATTGACACCTTGGCAGGCCCGTCAGGAGCCTGGCGGCCGCATTCTGCACTTGTTGCAATTTATTCAGGGTAGATTCTGGAGCACCCAGAAACAGCGCGTTGCTGAAGTCCAACCGCGAGATGATAAGCCCCTGAATAAGTAACCTCCTGGAAGCCACTGGAAGGAGGGGTAGGATCTTCCGGGCTGATCGAAGCAGGCCAAAGCACACGCCAGCAGTCTTTTTAGCATGTGCTTTAAAAGAAAGGTCCTGCTCAAGCCACACCCCAAGGCTCTTGATCTCCTGCTTGGGGGTGGGTGCTGGTCCCAAACAGATGGGCCAGCTGCTGGGAGATAAAGATGGAAATGAATTCCCCAGCAGCATCAGTTCCGTTTTGGACCCGTTAAGCTTGAGGTCTGAGCTGCACATCCACGTGAAGATCTTATCCAGACACGTGTGCAGCCGGTCGGGATGGTGAGCCGACTGAGAAAGGCCAACCACCAACTGGGTATCATCAGCATAGCTGATGATCTTGATACCCAGGGGCCGTACCACACTCTCCAGTGGGGCCATATAGACGTTGAATAAGGTAGGGCTCAACGATGAGCCCTGTGGCACACCACACTGGAGAGGTAACGGAGATGATTTCTCGTGGCCTTCCCACACCTCAAACGACAGGCCTTCCAAAAACGAAGCAAACCACTTGAGGGCTATCCCGGAGACCCCCACCCCCGACAGCCGTTGGAGAAGCACCTGATGGTCTACGGTATCAAAAGCAGCACTAAGGTCCAGGAGGATCACTGCCACCGATCCCCCTGAATCCAAAATGCTTCTCGCATTCTCCACAACTGCCAGCAGGGCAGTATCGGTCCCCTGACCAGGGCGAAAGCCCGTCTGGGAATCGCCCAAAAGGGAGTTGGCCTCCAAGAAGCCCGATAGGCACCTATTCACCAGCTTCTCCGCCACCTTACTGATGCCAGGGAGCAGGGATATAGGCCTAAAGTTGGTAAGATCTGCTGGGTCCAAATTAGGCTTCTTTAAAAGAGCCTTAACAACCGCTCCTTTCCAACCAGGGGGTACCACACCCTGGGAAAGAGACAGGTTTATAAGATCCGTCACCGGGCCGCCGATGGTGTGGGCTACCTGCTTCAGATATTTCATAGGAGCAGGATCTTTAGGGGAACCACTTTTCATGGTTGACATAACTGTCAAAACTTCCACCTCAGTAACAGGACCTAAAGAGACCAACCCTGCCGTACGTACACTGGACTGGGGGCTCACGCTACCACCAGAGGAAGCATCCTCAGATGACTGGGGGAGAGATGCAAGGATGTTATCAATTTTGGTTTTAAAAAAGGTTGCCAGTTCTGAGCATTTCTCACGGGGATCCTCGTGAATGACCAGAGGTTCGGGAGTTTTCAGGAGTTCTTTAATAACCCTGAATGATTCTTTCGAGGAGTTGGCCGCCATGCCTATTCTCTCCTCGAAGAATCCAGATTTTGCTACCCGGATAGCAGACTTGTAGGTGCTAAGAGCCGCCCGATAGTCTCTCCGGCTCGTTTCACTCCAGTCTTTCCTCCAGGTCCGCTCAAGCCTCTTGCAACCCTTCCTCATTGCCCTCAGTTCAGATGTATACCACGGCGCCGATCCCACTCTCTTCCCTCTAGTAAGTTGTTTCTTTTTAGGGAGGAGAGCGTCCAGCGAGCTGGTAAGCCAGGAATTTAAGTTCTCATCTGCGACCAGCGGATTGGACCCTAAAGGGGGGCGAAATGCCTCCAAATGTGCCGCCCAAGTATCCACCGGGAGTCTAGACCAAGCTCTTTCTACGGTATGTACTCTGGGGGCCGGCGCAGCTAAGATGTCAAACTGCCACTGTGCGGGCACCAAAAAATTGCCTGTCCACGGCAGAGCCAACGCAGGACCTGACTTCAGGTTGTCCGAGTTAGAGAATATAGGGTCTAACAAGTGGCCCTTCACATGAGTAGCTCCCGAATTAGCCAGGGTGATCCCAAAAGCTTTGAGATCGCCTAGCAGGTCTGTTCCCAGAGTGTTGGAGGGATCCTCAAGGTGGATGTTAAAATCACCTAGCGCCACAAAATTACCTGTAGAGGAGGCGAGAAGAGCAATGGTTTCCAAAAGGGAGTTAGGAAAATTTCCCATAGTTCCGGGTGGACGATAGATCTGCAAACCCCTCATGGATGCAGTAGGGGACATGCGAACAGAGAATTGACAGCTCTCACAGTCACTCACCCCCCCATCCTGAGCCTTGCAAACAAGCGAGTCCCTATAAAGGATGGCAATTCCTCCTCCCCTCCCCACAGGTCTATCAAGATGAAAAATGAGAAAACCTGGGGGGAGTGCACTTACCATGTCGGGGCCCGAGCTGGCAGAAATCCAGGTCTCGGTAAGGAATAACACATCCAGTTCGTGGTCCATAATAAGGGAGTTAATTTCCGTCGCATGACTAGGTAGGGACCGACAGTTCAGCAGTGCCATAGAGAGTCCGGATTTGACAGGAGTCGAATCCTTACGCGCGGTACAAACCCTACAGGGGAGAAACGGGAGCGCACCCTCCAGAGTGAATTTACATGTAGTGGAATGCACCATCCGCCCGGCCATAAGTTCCTCCCTCCCGTACCTGATACAGGCGCGATATGGGGCGGAAAAAACGGGCATACGGACAGGCCCTAAGCCCGTCTGGGCCCGGACGGGCACAGACGGGCTGAACTCTGGCGTAACTCCGGCATCACTACGGCGTTCCCGCTGCGCGTTACCGCTGCGCGTCAACATGGCTGGCTATATCCTCGCTAAGCGAGTAGAAACAGGACTAGCGCGATGTGCTACACTCACCCAGTATGGCCGCCACGTGCAAGGGGGCCGAGGGACCCGCCAAAGGCGGTGAGATTACAGAATTACTGTGCAGGTAGGATGACAGCCGTGGGAGTAAGCGGGCCAAGCTAGTGTTAAAAACAGGGGCTAAGTGCAATAAATTAAATAAAGAAAATAAGAGTCAAAAACGGGAACTTTTTAAAATTACAATGCTGCCAAAATACGAGCGCTACAGACAAGCGCTACCGCTGGAATGGGAAGCGCTGCTAGAGTTTGCCTGGCTATATCCTCGCTAAGCGAGTAGAAACAGGACTAGCGCGATGTGCTACACTCACCCAGTATGGCCGCCACGTGCAAGGGGCCGAGGGACCCGCCAAAGGCGGTGAGATTACAGAATTACTGTGCAGGTAATCAGCGAAGCCACACGTGCTGGCCAACTCCTCAAGCTGCGTGTAGAAAGTGTTAATAGATTCTTCTGCATGCTGCCTGGTGAAATACAAACCATTCATAGTTTTTATTTGCCATCGGCTTGAAGTAGGCTTTAAGAGCCGCAATGAGGATGAGGTGAGTCTTGGGAAAGCCCTCTGTGATGGTCTTGGAGATCCTATGAATTTCCTTGCCACTTAAATGTAGGATCACTGCCCTTTTCTGAACATTTTCCACCCTGGTGGCCTCAAAGAACAGCAGCACTCTCTAGACCCAGTCCTTCCATCTGGGCGCTTGGGCCGACAGGGCACCTTCAATTATGAAGGCTCAGAGGACGACATGCTAGCCATGGCTCTATGACGTGAAAAATGCCAAAAATAGCCCTTTTGATAGGTGGCTGCTCTTACGTCGAGAGACTACGTACAATGGTCTGATGCACCTTCCCAGGATGTGAGGGGTCTGAGGCGGCTCTATATGCCAGCAGCTGTCAGAGCATGAGATGGAGGCCTGTTTTAGGGGACTTTTTCGTACAAGGCTCAAACAAGGGAGAAGCAGGCCTGCAGCAAGATCATGCGGCTGTGCCAAGTTCTGGTGAGAGGTGCACCATACCCATGTGGAGAGCAGCGAGACATGGATCGCTCGTCCACAGATACACATGCAAGTCAGGTGGGTTCCGATCACGGAAAATGAACACTGCATGGGGAATGCACCCACCAGGTGTACATGGCATGAGCACCACGCACCCCGAGGGCACGTAGTCGCCACAGTACACCTGGGACAAGGTACGTGACACCCTTGTCACCGATATTGTGTGGAGGTGGAGGGCCTGTTATGAGGTTGTGCGTGGGCTGTGTGACCTGTGGCTGTACGGTGCACGTCTAATGCCACATGATGGCCTATGAATAAGTACTTGGAGGCCGTAGCGCACTTGCTTGGTAGTCGGTGCTGAAGGGTCTCCCTGACCACGCCCTGCAGCTCTCAACATTATCACGACCCACATGGGGAAGGGACCTTATCATATCAGTGTACAGTAAAGGGGGTGGCAACACAAAGCCCCCGGTTTCCTAAATCATAAATGCAAGTCCAGCGCTCCACTTACATCACTGGAGCGACACTACAATCAGTGCACACACTATCACCGATCTTCTTTTAATGACCCTCTGGCCCAAGCAATTAATATACCAATCAAGTTTTAGTTTTGTATTACGTTTGGCTAAAATTTTTATCTACATTTTTTTTCAGTCAGGTATCATATAAGAGTTCCCTTCATTGCCACATTTATCCATTTATCCATATGAAGTTTATGAGTCAGCTTTTCCCTTATGTAATTCTATGACACTACATTTTTTTTTTTTTTTTGCAATTCTTGATTTTTTTATATTGAAAAGGCAATGCCCTTCTCCAACCGGTTATTGTTTAGTTACCATCTTTCTTCTCCTCCCCATAAATACGAAGGCCTGCTGTAAAATATGTAACTGGGGGTTGTCCAAATCAAGTACTGGGAAAGTTTCCCTTATACATATGTGGAGGATGTTCCTTCTTAACTGTCGGTCGCTGCCGAAGCACTGTACTGAACTGGCCATGCTGATAGAGGAGCTCAATCCAGACGTCTTCTTTTTAACAGAGACGTGGCTCCAGCTGGAAACAGATCCTGCAACAGTATGGGCCACCCCTCAGGGCTATACTCTAAAGCCACTCGATCGCAATATAGGCAGAGGCGGAGGGCTGGCCATCATTTATAGAGATAACTTTAGGTGCTGTGTCACTCCCTCCATCGTGCCAGCTTGGGAGAGTTTACACTTCACTCTTGAATTCACCCCCACTACCACGTTCTCAGGCATTTTAGCCTATCGTCCACCTGGTATTCTTAGCGACTTTGTCACAAAGATGACGGATACAGCTGCCAACCTAGTGCTCACCTCGGCAAACCTTACCCTGCTGGGCGACTTGAATCTGCATTTGGATAATCCACTTGATTCAGCCGCCAATAGTCTTTGACTAAATCTCCAGGCCATCGACCTGCTCCAGAAAGGTTTTCACTTGACGCATATCAAAGGGCATCTCCTAGACCACATTTATAGTAATCTGGACAGTCTAAATGTCGAGTTACCCATACCATTGCCCTGGACCGATCATTTTTTAATACCCCTCACATGGTCCACGTACACCCCCCCATCTCACAACTTCATAACAAACATTGGGGGAGAAAATTGGCTTCGTTACCCCTTTCCAAATGGAAATCGGTTCTTACCGAACACCCACCTCCGAAGGTGACAAACCCCAACGCAGCCACTGCCAATTTTGACAACTGGATCCTTAATACTCTCGATCAAGTTCTTCCGAAGGAATCGCTACATTTGATAAAAAGATCTAAAGTTGCCCCTTGGTACTCCCCCGCCCTCAGAATCATGAAACAATCTTGTCGCAAACTAGAGAGAGCGTGGAGACAAGAACACCCGCAATCTAAGAAAGCTGAGTACAGAGTCGCAATCAAGTCATATAAAAATGAACTAAAATCTGCACAAGCCCTATTTTATGACTCCAAAATCAATCTAGCGGCTAATTCCCCATAAGAAATCTTTAAAATTGCCAAGTCTCTAATTTCCACTCCCGCTGAGCGTCTGTCGTCTGACGGCGCGCAAATCCGATGTGATAATTTGGCCACTTTCTTCTTTCAGAAGATCCAGGCCATTTACTCCTCATTTGCCACTGGCAGTGATGATACGGAGACTACCGCCATCTTAAATACTGACCTTTCTGTTCCTTGTTCGCTTGTTGAGTTCCCTCTTCTAGACTCTGTCTCATTAGACAGAATGATCCCGAAAGTCACCTCGGGATCGCCTAATGACCCAGCACCCCCGCAGACCCTCATTAAGGCTATTGATGCCATTCGTCCGGTCATTTTAAATGTTCTTAACTCCTCCATCACCTCTAGCTCTGTCCCCGCCCCGTGGAAATGTGCGATGGTGAAAGCTCTCCTGAAAAAGCCTACCTTAGATCAGAACAACTTGGCCAACTTTCGCCCAATTTCCTTACTCCCCTGGATGAGCAAACTGCTTGAGAGGCACATTAATAACACCTTAGCAGACTTTCTAGAATCTAATAATCTGCTATGTGCCTCTCAGACGGGATTCCGCCCTCCACATGGAACCGAAACTGCTCTTTTAGCAGTGATGGAAGAAACAAGATCGGTGCTGGGCCGGGGAGGGAAAGCAGCCACCTTATTATTAGATCTTAGTGCCACGTTCGACACGGTTAACCATGCCACACTATTACATCGTTTGGCAGGCATGGGCGTGTCGGGCGCAGCCCTGGAATGGCTGACCTCCTTCCTGGACGAGCGCTTCTTCCAGGTGTTTGAGGGCGAGGTTGTCTCCTCCAGGCAATCGCTCAGCTGTGGCATTCCTCAGGGCTCTGCCCTGAGCCCCACACTTTTTAATGCCTACATGAGACCTCTAGCAGAGATAGTCCATCCCTTCGGTGTGCGTATTGTCACCTACGCGGACAATACCCAATTGGTGGTCTCTTTGGACCACACTGAGGGATCGTCCAACACCCTGGGCCCCTGTCTAGAGGCTGTAGCCAAATGGATGCAATCCTCCTGTCTTAGGCTCAACGGGGAGAAGACGGAGATTATGCTGTTGGGCAACCCCGCACCGACCACTCTGGCTTCCATCTGGCCCACATGTCTGGGCGCTCCCCCTTTCCCTAAACCTCAGATAAAGAGCCTTGGAATCTGGCTCGATAAAGCGCTAGACTTTTCTGTCCAGGCCATTAGAACGGCATCTACGTGTGTCGGGCTAATGAAAATGCTCCGGAAAGTGCTCCCTCTACTTCCATTCCTGGCGAGGAGAATCATGGTTCAGGCCCTAATACTCTCCGGCCTGGACTACGGAAATGCTTTATATCTAGGAGCCCCGGCAGCAGTGACCAACAGACTCCAGGTCACTCAAAACTGCGCTGCCCGATTATTGTTTAACATTCCCCGTTGGCAGTCAGTCAAGAAAGCCCTGAAAGAACTACACTTGCTCCCAGTGGCTGCCAGAATACATTTTAAGGCCATGTGCATTGTACATAAATCCTTCCATCGAACTGGCCCTGCCATCTTGTTTCCTCTAGTGGTGCCCTACAAGCCTTCCAGGGCCCTTCGCTCTGGTGCATTGCGTCTAGTAACCACAACCAAAATCAACAAGGCTCCCTGGGGCGGCCGTTCATTCTCGCACATTGCTGCAAGAAGGTGGAATTCTCTCCCTCTGGATCTCAGAGAGAATGACAACCGGATGGCATTCAGGAAAGCTTTGAAAACCTATCTGTTTGCAAAAGCGTGTTAATTCACTCTGTAGCCCGCCAGAGTAATCAGTCAAAGCGCTGCTAGGCCTCCGGGTAGTTACGCGCTATATAAATATAATTTTTCATTTCATTTCTTCTCTTTCTCGCCCCAGCACCCTGTCGTGCCCACATGATGGCACTAGGACCCTGGGGCTCAGGGCCAGGGGGACAGGGATACCGGACACCACATCCGGTCAGGGGATGGGGTCAGGGATCACTGACCTGCAGGACCTCGGAGCGAGAGGTCAGGGGATCACGAGCGCTGCCATGCACAGCGCGATATGAAACAGTTCCCACTTTAAGGAAGTGAAAACGGAAGAAGAAGATGACAGGCCAAAGAGAGAACCGACCAGAGAGATATCGCAGGAAGATCCATCACCAGCCGTCGGAGAATAGCGACCAAAGCGAGAATGTAAAAAGACCAAGAGACTGATCGAAGAGATGTGACTCTCTCTCTCTCGCTCTCCCATCACTGTCACGAGTCACGGGGACAACAGGCAAGAAACGTTGTTTGCAACAAGGGGGGAGATGTCGTGCCCACATGATGGCACTAGGACCCTGGGGCTCAGGGCCAGGGGGACAGGGATACCGGACACCACATCCGGTCAGGGGACGGGGTCAGGGATCACTGACCTGCAGGACCTCGGAGCGAAAGGTCAGGGGACCACGAGCGCTGCCCATGCACAGCGCGATATGCCAACATAGGTGTACAAGATAATAAAGAAGCATGCTGACTGACCCTACCGTCTCCTATGTGTATTTCCTGACCTTCGCCAATGCGACACACCCGACCTTCATGGTCCTAGAATGGCAGCCAGTTTAATCCACATCATTGTGTGCATAGTGGCCAGCACACTCATAAGCTGTGTTAATACATCTTCCTTACGTCCAGTCAGCAACTGATTTTGCTTCCTGTCCACATCATTTTGTGCTTTGGAGTCTGTGCTTTGCTTCATGAGGACTTCCCCCTATATTTTCCTTAGAGGCCTGGCAAGGCCCTTTGAAATGGTTTCACACACAACTGGACTCTCGGCCAGTGCATGCCTTGGATGATTAGTTCACCCTTTTTGTCTTTCTGGATACTACTGACTGCCTTCTCCTTGCTATAGGCATATCCTGGTTTCAGTGTCAGTCTGGTCTTTGCCCAGTTAGATAAAGTTGACTGTGGGAAATTCATTATCCATTTTACCAGCCGACTCTGACTCAGTAAATGTAAGTAACTCATGAGTGGCTAGAGTTCATTGACCAGTTTCTATCCTATGTTTATGTTTTTCAGGCGCTAGTGAGTGATTCCCTCATCTTACATCACTGTATGCAGTGTAAATTAAGGACAGCTTTTGGTTTGTCATTTTATTGCCTTCCTTGCGGCCAGTGTGTTTACACATTATTGATCGCACCTCTTCAACTGTGCTCCATTGTATCATGGTTGTGTATGGCTCTCCCCTGATTATGAGGATTCATTCATTATTAGTGTTTCACCCCTTTAATCCCTTTTCTGGTTACTTATTGCCCTGAATGTATGCAATGTACCTCTCCTTTTAAATATTTCAAATTGACAGATGCATTCATTTAAGATTGACCTATCAGGAGGGAAAATGTAATTTTTCCAGTTTCATAGACACCTCCAGTGCTCAGCAGATTTCCCCTCCCATCCTGATGATGACCTTTTAACTTGCATCTGGGTTGAAACATTGTTGACTTTTACAGCAACAAAGACGCATTGAATGTAGATAAACGCAGAGTGAAACATATGAACTCTAAGGGCTTTACCAATTGACCACTGACTGGTATTTCTTGCATTGTCTGTCACGGTGTTCTAATTTTTTGATCATACATTGGCCTGCAGTTTTCCATTACACGCACAGTGTGTTCCCTTTCTACACTGAGCACTTTTTAAAATATGATTATATGTCATTATGTCTATGTACTCTCGGCGTTGAGTTTTATATACGTTTTTGCTCTATTCTTTGTGTCAAATAATGGTCATTATTTCTATTTCATATATTGCTTGGTGATTTATCGAATATATAATATAATTGAATATAGTATTTCAAAGTGATACTTCTTGTTGACATTGTTTTTGTACAGAAATTCGACAGACCAGCAGCAGCATCGCCACCTTATTTTAACTATCTAAGGTGCTCCAGCAAAAACAGCAGAACAACAAAATATTATTGAACAGTGGGCCACTATGTTACAGTAGTCCACTTGTTTTTATTTCTTAAAAACAAACCCCCAATGTAGAGATTTGTTTCTGAGAAACAAAAACGAACTCTCTCATTTGTGACGTTTTCTCCCTTAACTTAGGGGACATTTCTACTTTTTTTCTACCCAGTATCATCATGGGTTGCAGGAAAAAAAACCATCAGAAGGTCTACCCAAGTTAGGGCAAGCCTTCTTACATTTATTTACTAGTGGTATTGTGACCAATGAGCTGTGAGCCACAAGATTCTGATGGTGGAGCCAGCAAGTTCAGCCAATGGAAACCAGGCAGTTCACCCACTTCCAAATGAAGTGAGGGAACCACCAATTTACAGTGACAAATTACCTTTAAGACTTTATGTAAAGAAAGAAGGATTCTAATTCTAGTTTATACAAGTCTTCTCTCCTGCTCCTTTTCACCTACCACCAGAGTTGATCATACAATGCAGGTGCACATACATTCTCCCTAGGTGAGGCTGGTGTGCTGTCTCTGCCTGGAACAGGATCTGCTCCCTACTGCTTCTATCATAATCCTCTCTTCTGTGATGAACAAATACATGTTTCTGATTTCTTCCTTTACCACCAGGAGAGGAAGCAGCAGCAGATGTGAGCCTACACTGTGACAGTATTTGCAACACCTGAAACAAATAATCTTTTTTAAGTGCTTCTGAAGGGGTTTCAGCAGGTATGATTAGGATGAGGGGATTTTGTGCACTCACGTTTGTCTGCTACCATATTTTTGACTGCATCCCACTGGGGCTCAGACATAGCGCCTACGCTAAAGCATTGGTCAATTTGGGTAAACAGATGACTTTGGAACAGATAATTACACCATGTAAAATACTTGAATTAATTTAATCTAATAGAAGCCATTTCTAGAATATGCTAACCTTTGGGTCCACATTGAATCTGGGATCTAACATTATGTTAATATCTTGTTAGAAGGTCTGTGGGAGTGGAAAGCAGTGCAGGATGTGGAATAATGTGGGCTTTTGATGACTCTTGGATTAAAATTATCAGAGTTCAAGAAGGGATGTGAGGCCGATGCTTAGTGGTATACCAGACACATACTTGAGGTCTGTTTCTTTCTGTTTGTTTGTAAGGAAATGTCTCTTTTTGTATGATCACCCCAAAGTTTTGGACTGATGCTGTAGGTTTTTTGTCTCTGAAAGGGCACTAATGCCTGCTAACCAGACCTCCGTGCCAGTCCTCTGACCCCTAAAAGTGTATGTTTGATTGGCTTATTCCAAATTGCATAAGCTAACTTACTTATAAGCCCCTAGTATGGTACCAGGGGCACCCAAGGCCTGTAAAGTAAAGTGTCCTTCAGGACCTGCCACACTTATTGTGCCACCTTGAGTGTGACAAAGTAAAACATGACTCCCAGCCTGCCACTGCAGACTGGTAGAGCAGTTTTAAACTGCTAACTCAACTTTGCAATTACACGCTGACAACTCAAATGTGCTAATTCTATAATGGAACTACTAAAGTTATCAAAATATAATTGATTCATTAAACCTGCCCAAGTCAAATTTAATGTAACTTTTGAGTAAAAGCAAAAAGAGGCAACTTTAGAAAGTTGCCACTCTGTAGCCCAGTTTTCCAGTGGCCATTCACAGATGCTGGTCACAAGATAGCTTTCTGCTTTAACTACTTACAGGAAAGGAAACAATAGAGGAATTCCGTTGCAAGAGACATGATCTCTCCCTGGCAGGAAGCCACACAGGGTGTGAGCTCAAAAGCAAGCATCAAAGGGGAAGTCGCCATTGAAGTGCAAATGGGTACACATACAAGAGGGGCTGTTCTTTTTTTCTGGTAGACAGGTTGAGGAAGTGGACAGAGAGAGAAAACAGTTGCCAAAATGGTTTTCCTGTGGGCTTGTAGCCCTCAGGTGGCTGCACCGCTGGGATGGGCTACTAAGCTCCACACACCAAGAGAGGGTCCTTCCACTTGAGTGTATAGAATGCTGCACTCTGGGATAGCGAGATGCCACACATCACAGGAAGTGGTCTTCAGGTGGGGAAGGAACCTAGTAGCCCATTGACTAGTAATCGCCATATCCGGAGGGCACATTCTGGGCACAAATATGCACCCCTGACACCTAGACCTCAGATCACATCTATACTGGACAGAGAACCGAAGAAGGACTGCCCTGCTATTCCGTGGACCTGGCAAAGATACGCTTTTAAAGACTGGATTGCACCTGCCTCTCCTGGGCTAGTAAGAGAAGACTGTGCCTGTGGTGCCCTGTTCTGGAATAAATCCACTCCTGAGCCCCGGATTTAGAAGGTGAACTCCACGAGTCAGTTGGCGGACTTCCTGTAACAGCTCTAGGGCCACAAAAGCTGAAGCAGCGCATTTTGGCTAGCCAGTAGCCACAACCGCTTGATCGCTACTGACCGCTGGAATGTAGCTTGGGAGACACAGTACTGTTGCTCCAAAGTTACAAGTCTGCTGGGCCCAGGAGAGTTATAAGAGCGCAGTTTGGTCACCTAAGACAGACACTAGTCTCCACGAAAGGGAACAACTGTTTTTTTAGACCGGAGACCAGTAGACAAGAAGCAGCTCGACCTTTGCTAGGCCGATCAGGACTTAAAAGGACATCGACTCCTGTAGCCAAATTTGCACCACCAAGACTGAGTAGTAGCCTCAGGAAGTCCCCATCAAAATCACAGCATCCTCAGCATCCTGTATCCCTTGCATCAAGACCACTCTATTGAACTCTATGGCAGTTAACCCATAGAGCAGGGAACTGGACTGGAGACTGCTTTAGTAACAAGGTAACTGTCTTACAGACCCTCACTGTCCCCCTTCACCTGCTCCCTGCCAGAGTTGGTCGCCCAAAGCAGGCCGGAGAACCCAAACACAACTTTATAAAAGGTTTCCATTCTGTTGTTTTTTACTTTTAAATGCTTTTTTCTTGTGCCTTTTTTTAAGCCAGAATGCTTGAAGCCACAGCTACCAATGGGTTGAGCTAAGATTTGTAGAAACGAGCCTGACTGGACACACGATGGTAAAATGAAGGCATTACACGGTGAGATCGCATAACGAGACCATATATTGCACCACTTTACTCAGAATGTTTAAATTGACAAAACAGTTCTATTGACAGTTAAAGGAGACCCCTTTCGAGACGATTTGTATTTCCAAAATAGTTAACACTTATATTGGCCACTTTGAAGGCTACATTCACTGACACCAGCCCATTCCAGAATAACATCAGAATGTGGTAATGTTACACTGATTGATCCTGGATAGGGTAAAGTTCAACCAGACTGATGTACAATAATCCCAACTTGATATTCACGGGACAACAAAGTAAAGACTCTCTCTTAACATTTTATATAACAATGGTATTCTAGTTGCAGATGTTAAGCTGCAAACCAGAAATCACTACTTCATTCTTTCAATGCTTGCCCATTCGGTCTAAGACAGAGCCCACTTGGAATATATTTTTCAGCTGAGAAGAAAATATACAGTGAGAGGGGAGTATAAGAGTTCTGCTGTGTGGCTATCAAATAACGTTTTTTCACAAGGTGATGTCAGGAATAAAGTAAACTGTTCCAGAAAGGGCCCCTCTTAGAAACTGGGTTTCTGGTTAGTAGAGGTATGCACCATGTTGAAGCAGGAACCACAATCAAAGTCAGGGTAAGTCAACAACACACCCTAAATTAACCTGTGCTCACCATTTGGTAGCTTGGCACAGAGCACTAAAGCTTAATTTAAGAGGCAATGTGTAAAATATTTGTACAACACTTCAAACAGTAAAATAGTTAAACACCACACAAAGGGATTCCTGACTAGGTTAGCAAACTAGACCTTAATTTATTAAATAAAACAAGACCAAAATGACAAAAATCCAATAAGCAGAATTTGAGAGATGAATTTTTAAAGAATAAACTGTAGAATAGCACTAAGAAGCATAAGCGCTTATGAGGGTTATCTGGTCGCGCTGGACCATGACAAAGTTCAGGCTGACTATGATGGAGTGTGAGCCAGACACAGGTACTCAGGGAGGCCTGCTGAGCAAAAGTACCTTAATCCTGGTTGCCTTAACAAAGATGAGGGGTGCAGCCGAGCAATGAGTTGGTGTTCCCCGTGCAGTTGGGGTGATGCAGCGATTTTCTCCACTCAACAGTGGCGATGCTTCGGTCCCAAGGGCGATGCACCAGTTCGAAGATTCGGTGGTTCTGAAGACGATGCACAGGGTTTCTCCATGTAGTAGAGGTGATGTGTCGATCTTCTCCATTCAGTGGCGGCGATGCATTGGTTCTGAAACGGCAGTTCCGAGGGCAATGTGCTGGTTCCGGGTGTAATGTGCTGATCCTGTTCCCGCAACAGAAGCAATGTATCAATTCTGCTTTCGCAGCAGAGAATGTGTCAGTGCTGCTAGAGCAAAACACCTTAGTCTCAATTCCAAGGGTTCAGGACTGGGGTGGCACCTCTTTGCAGGGCAGACTCACAGATGGCAGAGTCCAGATGCAGGATGATTGGAATTCTTTTATGTCCCTGAGGCTTCAATCAGGAGGCAAGCCAGCAAGCTCTTTGAGTCACTCTGGCTCGGACTTGTAGAGAAGCAGGTTTAATCCTTTTCACTCCCAAGAAAAAGGTCAGCGGGTCAGCAGAGGTGCAGTCCTTGTAGCAGCACAGCACTTCTTCTTGGCAGAGTATCCACAGGTCCAGTAGTGTACTGAAGTGATGCTGTCTGAGGTTCAGCACTTGTACCCAATTGGGCCTTTGAAGTAGGGGAGACTTCAGAGAGATGCCCCCTGTGAAGTGCACAGAGTCCCTGCCGGCCTGTGCTGTCTCCAGATTCACTATAGGGGGTATGCAGCCCTTTGTGTGAGGACAGGACAGAACCTATTCAGGTGTAAGTGTGGGGCTGTATCCAGCTCCTTTCTCACATCCTTCCCAGGGTGGTCCATCAGGAAGTGGATGGCCCATCAAGTCACACCTAAGCTACTTTTGTGTGTGGCAGTCTGGATAGAATTCACAAAGCCCAGCTGTTACCCACCCCAGATGTGTTTTCAGAAACAGGCAGCAGGCACCAAATGGGTCAAGGAAGAAATGCTAACTTTCTCAAAGTGGCATTTTTAGAATTAAGTTGTGATTCCAGAGACTCCACACTTGGGGGTCCAATCTGTTCCCAATTGGAAATTACCTGTATAAAATGTAATAAGGTAATCCCAATGTTATCCTATGTGAGAGATAGGCTTTGCAGTAGTGAAAAACAAATGTAAGAGTTTGTAACTTCTAGGACATGTCAAACTTAAAAGTACATCTTACTTTATAAATACACTGCACCCTGCCTTGGGCCATCCATGGTCTACCTTAGGGGTAACTTATATGTACTAAAAATGAAGGTTTGGGCCTGACAAGAGAGTTACCTTAACAGGTTGACATGGCAGTTTAAAACTGCACACACAGGCTCTGCAGTGGCAGACCTGAGACATGTTTAAAGGACTACTTAAGGGGACGGTGCAGTCAGTGCTGCAGGGCCACTAGTAGCATTTAATTTACAGGACGCTGGCACATGTAGTACACTGTACTTATAAGAAAATTAAATATGCCAATTGTGGATAAGCCAGTGTTACCATGTTTTAAGGAGAGAACACATGCACATTAGCAGTAGTAAGCAGGGGTAAAGAACCCAGATTCCTAAAGCCAGGTAGAACAAAGTCAGCAAAATCAGGAGGTCTGAAGGCACAAAGTCAGGGGAAACCACACCAAGGATGTCAGGTCCAACAGCTCGGTATTCAACATAGAGACAAGGTTCTTTCACATTCATCCTCTTTCAAATTCATCCCAAAAGGATTATTATGTAAGACTATGCTCACACAATAAACCAAAAATTAAAAATGCACTTATTAAAAGTACTATTACAACATCTGCATAATTGGACAAATGAGTCCCTAAATATCCACTTGCCATTGACGGCTGGGAAATATCTGGTGGTAAGGAGCATTAAAAAGTGCTTAATGCCCACCCTCAACATGGGAGGAAACTCCCATGGCGAGGAGGGCACAGTTGTTTTTATTTTCAAGAAGTAAATCCTGCTTGGCAAGGGGGGCACTGAGCACTTTTCAATGCTTCTTACCACCATATTATTCCTGGCCATGGGCTGCATTGAAAATCATTTGTATGTCCGTCCCTCTAAATTAGGTGGGCAGGCATACAGTCAAACCTCTAATTGCCCTTACTCCGTTGGGATGTCGGAAGGGTTTGACCATGGGGGAGACAGAGTAATCTCTGCCGTCTTCAAACTTATGATCCGCCGAATTCTTAATCCAACCATAATGTTGGTGGGGAGTCCCCTCTCCACCAACATTTAAATCAGGCCCTTAGTTCGAAAAGCATTTAGCTTGAAACATCTAGCTCATTAAAAATTGTTTGAAAACACTACGTCCAAAAAGAAGATAAACATAAATTAGAACTCTGGGTCTTTCTAAACCATTATAATGAATGGTCTCTAGTGGCTTTATTGACCACTACCGATAGAAAATCATTCAAAATGGCAAGATAAAATAAATCTAATGTCAAAACAGATTTGTAAAAAAAATCTAAATTAAATCACAAATTATTTGCAATAGTTTTGATACTAAATGGTAGGTGACCGTTTTGTCCCAAAAATACTTTCTATTGGTATTAAATGTATAAATATCAATGTCAATTGCCTCCAAGGGCTTGTACCCCAGACACAACTGAATTGTGAAACAAGTGCTTCAGTAGAACTAAATCTATTTCAAACAAAAAAAAATTAACTTTCTATTTAGATCAAGGTAAGCTATTTTATAGATGTTGATACTTTTTTTTTAAACTTGTTTTTATTGGCATTTTTGTAATCACACATTTTAACGTTAGTTTAGTTTACAGGTGTTCATTAGACATGCAGTACAAGTACGCATTTTGAACATGGCAGACACAGAACCCAGCAATTCGTATTTCTATCTAGTAAATTACATTGAAGTTAACCTTGAGGTAAAATCGCATTGGGCATTAACAATACAAGTACATGAAGGGCAGCCGTGTGACCCATGGAAGCGGTTATGCAGTTGTGGGTGATGCGGAAGGGTCTAGTATACTCTGCTCAGATGCGCTCAGCCATGTAAGGAAAGGCCCCCATATGTCTTTGGGTCTGGATGCAGTGAGCATTGTTTCCCAGAAGGCAGAGAGTTTTTCCTCACAAAATGTGACCTTGAGAATCCAATTGTTAAGCAGGGGGTGATTCGACGTGCCCCACAGCATAGCACCTCTACGTTTGGCCAGCAGCAATAACATAGCCAATAGCTTACGAACCTCCACCGGGGCATCCCTGACATACCCTAGTAGCCCCACTATAGCCCTGGGTCAGTATGCAGCTATCTGGGGGCAGTCCCAGGCCAAGTGCAGAAAGGTTGTTTGGTCTGTTGGCATCTCCAGCACTCCGCATTGGGCCGATCACCCATGCGAAACAGCTGTATAGGTGTTCTGTAGTATTGGGTTTAGACATTTGAAATTAATTAATCTGAGTTTGTAATTTGGGGACAGTTGCTCAAACTGCGCACAGCAGAAGTGCCATTGCTTTTCTGTGATTGGATGTATCTCAGTATTCTACTGTTCTCTGCGTTTTGGTGTATGTACTGGGCAATGCGTTTGCATGGGCGTGTAGATTCTTGTAATGAGCTTGCGCACAGAGAGAGTAGTGAGTATGTGTTCTAAAGCTTGCAAGACTGCGAGAGGGTTGGGAAATGTGCTGTGTAACTGGCGGCAAGTGGCACGTATACAGTGATACAACAGTATATCTGTGAAATTGGGGGGTGGGGTATCAGTGGGCGATGGTGGTCCAATAAACCCTTCCTCCTGAAGTCTGCGTACCTGGCAATACCTAGTCGTCGTGCTCTTGCTAGGTTGCCTTTGTCTTCTAACGGAGGCATTTGTGGATTTTTAGCCAGAGGTATTGAGGGGGCATATAGTATTTCTGTTGCTCTCCCCGTAGGCCGTCCCAGGCCCATCGTAACGTTACTGTGGTGTCAATGGCCTGGTGGGGGTGTATTGCCAGTATAGCGCTACTTCCAAGAGTGTAGGTGCAGCTATGTCTAATTCAGCCACATGGGGCTGGAAGGGGATCGGGTGTACTTAGTAATGTAAAAATTGTGCTTGTGCACAGTTCGTGTATAGAGAGAAATCTGGGGCACCCAGTCCTCACTGGTTTTGTAGAAGTGTAAGTGTTTTCCAGGGGATTCTGGCCTGTGCCCCGGCCCACTTTATTGAAATCCTCAGCGAGCGCATGGTGCTGAAGAATGCTTGAGTGAGTGTAAGAGGGACATTAACAAAAATGCAAAGGAACTGAGGGAAGACTATCATTTTAGCAATTGCTATTCTTCCCGCGAAGGACAGTGGCAGTGTAAACCCGATTCGGATCTTAACCTCGAGCCAGGTTATGGTGCGATCAATATTCGTATTCCATAGTTCTTGGGAGTCCCTGCTCGACCAGATCCCTAAGTATTTGGCAGGGCCTTCCACCCATCGGAGCGGATAATCAAGTTCAATGGGGTTGGCGCTGTCTGTCAGTGGAAACAATATAGATTTCTTCTAGTTGATCTGGATGTCCGTTATACCGCCAAAGTGTGTAATTTCATATTGTGCCGGGAGCAAGTTTACCTGGGGGTTGTTAATGTACAGGGTAATGTCGTCTGCATATTGTCATATTATTATACCTCGGGAGGAGAATCCCAAACCCCTGGCAGCAAGATGCCGCCTCAGCCATGCTGCAAATGGTTTCAGCGCAATCACAAATAGCAAAGGGGATGGGGGTATCACTGCCTGGTTCTGCGGGTAATGGTAAATGCATCAGATATATGGCCGTTTACACACAGACGCCCAGTGGGATCAGTGTACAGCAATTTAATTTGTTGTATGAATAGCACGCTGAAGCCCAATCTGGCTAATACTGCAAATAGAAATGGCCAGTCCAAGGAGTTGAATGGCTTAGTGGTGTCAAGTAGTGCCGCCACTGAGGGAATTTGAGGGTCTAAATAATGAAGGATCATGAAGAATGTGCGCAGGTTATGGGCAGTCGACCTCCCTGGAATAAATCCTGATTGATCTGGTCTGGCAATGAGCAGCAGCAGCAGCTGGACACTATTGGCCAGTAGCCTGGCGTATATTTTGTTATCTGTATTGATTCGAAAAAGTGGACGATATGAGTCGCAAGATTCTGGAGCTTTGTCCGGCTTAAGTTATAGCAATAGGTTTGCTTCCCTGAGCGTGGGGGGTAGTCTACCATTTTCAAGAGATTCTTGATAAACTGACATGAGGTGAGGGGCAAGGATTGATGCGTAGCCTTTATGAAGAGACGCAGGGAGCCCATCTAGCCCTGGGGCCTTGTCAGGTGGTAGACAATTAATGACCTGGATTACATCTTCCTCAGTGAAAGGTTCATCCAAATATGTTCTGTGCGCTCTGCCCAGCCATAGCAGCACGATTGACTCGAAGTATGATTGAATATTTTCTGGCAGGCCAGTGTGTTGTGCAGTATAAAGATCAGAGCAAAACGTTGTAAGGTGATTCAATACCTCCTGTGGGCCTCTAATGGTCTGTTGCACCTCATCTCAGTTCTGTGATGTAGTCTATGGTGCGGGAGGGTTTGAGTAGTGAAGCTAGTATTTTGCCAGGTCTGTCGCCCTCTCCGTATCTCCTAGCTTGTGTATGTTGGCCTAAGTAATGGTCCTCTCTCTGCGCCTCCTCTGCATACTCATCTAGTTTACTTCTGATTTGGGGCAAGAGGTCAGGGTTGCTAGATTGAAAGTAGTCAAGTTCAAGTGCTCCAATCAGTGTTTCTAGGATTTTGAGTGTTTGTGTAAGGGCCTTGAGTACTCAAGCTAGCCTAGCTATACACTGTACACGGATGAACACCTTGAATGCCTCCCTCAGAGATGATGGGGAAGATACTGAGCCCTCGTTGTATGAGAAGTATCCAAGGGTATCCCTTTTTATTTCCTCCCTAAAGGCAGCATCCATTAATGCTCTGGGCGGGGGTTTCCGATGAAATGCCCAATTAGGTGTGGATGTAATTAGTAAACGAAGCAGGCATGGTGCGTGGTCTGAGAGGGTTCTAGGGAGGTGCTCAATGTCTGTGGTCCACGAAGCTGCATATCTGGACAGAAGCCAGAAGTCAATGCGTGACCAGGCTGAGTGCTTCGCTGTAACGCATGTGCACTCTTTTGCGTCTGAATGCCATTGTCTACATATATCTACTAACCTGCCTTCTCTCGTGACAGTGTTTAACGCAGTGCTAGTGTTGGGATGCAGTTTGCGGGTTGCGCCCATTCGATCTTGTGAGTCGTCCATGATTGCATTGAAGTCCCCCCCCATACTCTTGTGGCACATCCGGTTTGCACTATCTTACCCCATAGCTCGTTAAAAAATTCTGGTGGGTCCGTTTTAGGGCCGTACACCGCAACCAGCACCACCCTCAATGCTCCAAGTACGCCCTCCGTCAAGATGTATCTACCTTCTGGGTCACACAGTGTTTCCAGCCTACACCCTTACGGATGAGGATCGCAATTCCGCTTGCATAGTTTGAGTAGGCCGCCATGTGTACATTTCCCCAGTGTCTGTGTTGGAGCTTGGTACTCGCCGTGTTCTGAAGATGCATTTCCTGAAGAAAGCATACATCTATTTTGTGTATAACTAGGTATGCTTGCACTAGTCTGACCTTTCTATTATCGTTGAGCCCTCGTATGTTCTATGTGAGACAATTATACATGGTCATGTTTTATTTGTGTGAATAAGGGGTTTAGTAGCGATGCTTTGTCCTATGCGCCCCCACATCCATGTCCCATGGTGTCCAGATTGGTCTACCATGTTGCGTACCGCGTTGCCACTTATGTTTTATTTGGTGTGGTGCAGCTTTTGTGCCCGTTTTCGTTGCTGCCTCGGGACCGCCAAGATGTTTTTCCCCGGGCACACCAGCTTCTCGGTTTGTTTCCGCACCGGGCAATGCCTTATTTATTCCGTTTTCGCCAACGCATGCATCAGGCTTTTGGTCGGATTGTTCCTCGGCCGGCAGAGCCCTCTCAGCGAGCGCCCATCTTGCTGCTCGGTGAAACCACGCCCCCATAGATGTTAATACCACCACAAATGTCTAATCCTCTATTTGAAATAGGATTTAGGTGCATCAAAGGGCACATGTGATTGATAAAAAAAAACTTTTAGATATCTATGATCAGTTTTCATGAATCAAATATTGGGTCTCTGGCTTTTTTTGTTTTTCAAAAAAAGAATATTCAATACATAAGTATGGTTAAATAGAACACATATCCATACCAATGGAGTATGCACACAATGGCATAGTACTATATCAAAAGTATTTAAATTAAAATGTGTCATAGAGTGAAAAGTACCAATAGATAATAGACAATTGTCCTCATATATTAACAAAACTTAAGCAAGGAAAGGAAATAAGCATTGACCTTTGTGTAAATTAACTCTTATGTCATAATAAGAATTATCTATGTGCAAAACATATAAAACAACACTGCGAAAATAGCATCCTATATAAGAATAACTTACCCATCAACCTAAAGCACAGAGATTATTAAAATGGTACAAAATATCCTCAAATTTTTCCATGTCTAGTTTTTAAAATGACATCTTTTCATGCTTGGTAAGCAGACACTTAAGGCCTAATTACGAGTCTGGCGGTCCGAGGGCTGTGAGACTCGTGGCAGCATGGTGGTGGATGTCCAGCCACTGCCGCACCGGCTGTCCGACCGCCCTATTACGACTTGGGTGGTCAGACCACTCTGGGACCGCCGCCAGGGAACGGCCATTCCCTGGTGGTGGCGAGGCAGTCAGAGGCCATAATATGCTTGGCGGGACCGCCGTGGTCCCACCAAGCATATAACGAGTTTCCTCTTCACCAGGGTATTCATGGTGGTTCCACCATCATGAAATCCCTGGTGGAGAGGATACAAAGTGGGCCCTATTGTGCCTCTGCACCCTGTATATGCACGCAGGGGGGGCACACCATGTGCCCCCCCTGTGTGCAGGCACACAAGTCCATGCCTTGCACAAATCTTGTGTGGTGTTCCCACTGCGGTGCCTTTTTCAAAGGCACTGCAGGGGAACCCGCCATGCCGCCTGCCTGAATACAAAAAACGTGTAATCTGGCAGGCGGGCAGCAGTGACTCTTGGTGGTGCTTGGAAACAGCGGTGGTGGGCCGCCTGCCCCGTACCTCCAAAAGTAGAAATCGGCCCCACAATATCTCAGGAATCACTTCCACAATCATTGATCACAATCTGGTTAATAGCTCCAAAGGAAGATTGCTTCAATTTGCCTACAATTAGACACAAAGCAGCACCTCTTCAGTTCCACAAACAGGCATTCCATGCCATCATGAAATCCTTGCAAACACTGAAATTAAGTTGTAAGGTAATTTTGAGATCACTAGCTCAAGCTTCTCACAAATTCTAAGTGAAAGCAATCCTATAATTAAACAAAATATTGGGAACTGTGCAATCATTAACAGGTTCTTTAAAACATTTTTGCGGGGTGGAGTGAAGGGCGGAATGTTAAGAAAATAACAGGTTTTAGTACGTTTGAGCTTGAGTACACTTGCAGCTAGGG
This sequence comes from Lissotriton helveticus, assembly GCF_964261635.1. Classification (NCBI taxonomy): domain Eukaryota; kingdom Metazoa; phylum Chordata; class Amphibia; order Caudata; family Salamandridae; genus Lissotriton; species Lissotriton helveticus. Next base: position 1,203,230,429 of record NC_136068.1, on the reverse strand, counting down.
ATAAAATTTTCCTAGGCACTGAATCAACCCTTGTATACAAAGGTTGTCGTGTTGTTCCTAATGCAAGAGAAAGGTATAGGTACAGTCTATAGTGCAAGCGGATTAGAACAGGGTAGCCTGATGGTCACCCTGGGAATCCATTTTGTTGGATTAAATGGCCTCACACACCCTTGCAGGTGTCATGCTTCATCATCAGCAATGCTCCTCGTTGGGTCGGCGGTGCAATACCCAACGGGCAACACCTCAAAGAGGGGCTCTTTGGCGGAGATCTTTTTCCAACTGCCGTATAGATGAAGTGCGGGTATGGGGCCAGGATTCAGAGTAGACGTGACTATGTAAATAAAATAAAGCTAGTGGTACCAAGAGCACTTTATTCAGAAGGGCCACTGCTTTAGTTAAAAACGATTTCCTAGAGGAGGGCAGTGGAAAATAATGTTTCCCACTCTCATCTGGAATGTGTTACAGTCCGGTCAACATGTTTCTCGCTACTCTAAAATTTATTGAGCGATTCTTCAGGACCATGGGGACTAGTTAGCAAGTATCTAAGGATGTATGTAACTGTGTACACTGTTACCACACAGTATGGTATATGTAAGCTCGTTTGGCTACCATCCTAGTGGGTGAAGGGGAGAACAATATTATATTACCCTTCTTCAGGTTGTGATTGTTAATACCTGTTGGAGGAAAAGGGGGAGAGCATATCACAAACAAATTATAACACGTTGCATCAATGACTGTAATACTTGTGTGTTCCGCATGCTGATGTGAGTCATGCGTGTCAAAACATTATTATACAAGTGTGTCAAGCACTCTCAACAGTGGGTATTCAGTGGGAGTGACGTGTGAAAGTAAAAACCTTGTGTTGAACAGGGAATACCAAATTGGTATTCATTGCACGCAGTTATTCACAACTCACCTAAAGTTGAAAACAATCAGACAACGACAGTGTCCAGCGGGTAAAGCTTCAGGGAGATCTTCCACCACAATGCTATATAGAGGAAGAAATCTCAATGGTATATACAGAGATATATGGAGACTATATGGTGTTTACAATCTAATGACGATGTACTGCATAGATATATACAGGCTACCTTGCAGTTACTATATAATGTTTGTGTTTTGCTAAGACAAAAACAAAAACAAAAAACATCAACTATGAGCCATAATGATTAGGTTTAAGATTCGGAGTGTAATTGCCCTAGAATAGGTGTGTCTAGAGGGCTTGATCTGCAGTTGTGAATATATTTTTCTCCTTATACTTGGTGTGTCTGTGCCAGAACTCAATGTATTATTTATGGCTTGAGTATCTAAGAGGTGAGACGGTGTTTCCTGGAGCATTTTGAGTTCGTTTGTTGATGCATGGGGGGGGGGGGGGGAGTTTTAGGGGGGTAAAAGCAGATACTAAAAAGTGATGCTGATCGGACCCAGGGGACGGGGTACACAGAAACATCTTCCTGGGAAGGATAGCCCTGGAGTGCCGCCCAACCTCCGGGTTGTGGGCTAAATGGCTGTGTATGGTATCTCTGTCATCTTTAAGGCTGTGATGCTGTAAGTGTAATGATTGGCCTATGTTGTGGTCTTGTTTCTAATTCTGCAATAAAAACACATTTAAAAAAAAAAAAAAAAAAGAGTATCTAAGAGGTGAGGAGGTGGTCTGCTCCTTCGGACTGGGTAGTATTGGGTATTGCTTCTGATGTTTTACGCTGTGAAAACGGGTCATTAGATCGAAAACCGTCCGTTTTTTAAGTGAGTAGTCTGCCTGGTGTGGTTTACAATTTAGCCTAGCGTGCATAGACTCTGGCCCATATTTCGAAACCCCGTGTGTGACCAATTGTTAGTGTGACAAATGTCTCATTAAATGTATGCTTCGTTGTGGAGTTTCTTTTAAAATTACACGGCATACGGAGTATCTTACCGGCATTGAGAAACCCTTTGCATGACCGTTTTCGAAAGCGGTAAATCTCCCGCTCGCACCCGCCCACCGCTGGTTGTAACCGTGCAGCTTTAAAAGTAAATGTCGGCGGGATATAGTTTATTCAGCGTGTGCGCTGGAATGTTTTTGACGCATGACTAACCTGTTCGAGAGTACAATCAATATATCGCTCATATATGTCCACCGCTAGCCTCTATCTTTTGTATATTGATGGTGTTCAGTTCAGTGTTGGGGGTGGGAGCCGGCGGACTAGATTTTACATGGCGTATATGCTCAAAACATCACGGCGTGTATGCTTAGACATCACGGCACGTGACTGTCTTATGTGTAAGATCACCGCCAAAGAGCCCCTCTTTGAGGTGTTCAATAGCTATTACATGCATTAAATATCAAATAGGGCTTAATAGCATTGTGTCGCTGTTGTACTCTTTTCAGAAAATAACTGCTCTGCATTTTGATAAGAAGAGTTCAAATATGGTTCCCCTTGATATTTGGCACACCCAGTAAAAAACTTTCAGGTAACTCAAGCTAGCCCTATATCTCCACTGAGTATCTTCCTTTTTTCTTGAGAAAACATCTGCCTATTTGACGGTTACTAGATTTGCCTGTATCCTTCCCACTATTAGATCATTGCTGAGATGGGCTTTACCTTAATAGAACTATGAATATCTTTATGAGATACCTGTCGCAGATTGACGGATATCACAGTTACTAAAAAGGTACTTCTTTTCTTTTTTACAAGCCTTTGAGCTTGAGAATGTGTGCGAGAAATATTCCGTTAGTAGAAAGTTTTTTTCCCTTTGAGACATTGAGGTAATACACTCTGCTTTGGGGTTATAAGGTAACACAATGTGGTGTTAAGTTGTGTGAATCTGAATGCGTGTGGTGGTCCAATTTTGTTGTTTCAAATGAAACCAAAGTACAAATTACAGGGCATACTAGTAAAATTGTTTTTGTTGTACATATCTTTTCAGATTTGAATCCCAGGTTAGAGATCCTATACTGAATTGTTTCTGGCTGGTCCTGATGAAGGTGGTCCCCATTGCTGTTTATCCACCGAAACGCGTCGACCAATTCTCTTCATATTTAGATCTATTTGACTTTTGTCATATATTGGACAACAGATACAATGCGATAGGATGTTTAATGTTTGTTTTGATGGTTTGTATGTTTAGGAAGTATGTATGAGTATGTGTGTGTGGCTCTCTACCTGGTCTAGCATTATTGATTGTGTTTTTAGAATATATGAATTTGTGCAACCAATGTTATATATCGATGGAGTGTTGAAAATATTCCATTTGGAGTCTTTTTGAGTAAATGTACATTTTATAACTTTTGTATGAAGACAAAAATGATATAAAGAAATGAAAAAAGTTTTCTACAGAAAAATGAAATAAAATGAGTAAAATCTAAAAATAAGTGTAGACACTGTTTGTGTAAGCCCTGTGTTTGAGAGGTAACTCCCGGTTTAAAAGTATTTATAGGTCATGAGGGAGTGCTGCAGTTGTTTTGGTATTTCTCTTCCCCTCTTCTCTGTGACCTGAAATTATCTTGAGAGGGGGTCCCCATTCTATTCTATTCAACACATCGACTAGCACATAAACCAGAATGGTCTCCTTAGTTAGCCTGGATGAAACCTGGATGTTAGCCTGGATGAAACTTAGATTGACTTATTATCTTCAATGAATATCTAAATCTCGCCTACTGCCACTTTCTCAAGAAGCTTACACAGCCAAAGCAACCCGGGCCTGAGTAAAATATTTGTTCAGTAATGGGATAATTACAAACAGATTGATCAAATTAGTGACCCCGGGGCAATTATATCCGCAAAGTCTTTAGCCACCAGGTTGATGAATGGGACGAGTTCTGGACATGTGGTCCTTGAAGACTAAAGTGAACCTCCACATGAGGTTGCACCATGTTACTAATGCAAAAGAATACTCCTTTCCCCAGGAGCCTTCTACTTCTCTACTCCCCCTTTAGTAAACCCCTGGATAAGATTTCACAATGGAAGCCTATATGGCTTTAACCTTTCTGATATATATTAAGTTCAACTGCTTAAATAGTTCAGCTAAAGGTGTACAATATATGACAGGATACGTACCGAATTTATATACACTGAACATATTATTTGGACTATTATTGGCATTCTAATCTTATTTTCATTGCATCATTTTTAGCACAAAAAATAGGTCTGTTTGGGTATGGACTGGGTTACTGTCCAATGATTTATTTGTACACAGTGACAGCTGAACCATTATTTTATTACCTCCCCATTACTTTCAGAGATTTACACCGCTAGGTGCCGAGCCACTATCAAATGTGTAATATTGTTTTTCTAGGAAAGTGTTCTTCCTGGCGTTTCGCCGTCCAGGTCAAGAAACAGTAACAAGTAACTTCTTCCTACCAGTACCATGTTCCTTCTAACCACTGTGAGCAACACGCCTTCTTACACTCTGGATATTTCAACACCACAAATCAGAGAGTCCGAGTATTTCTCAAGGCAAGAATGCAATAATTTAGCACCAAGTAGTTTCACACCAGTACAACAACACAACCAGATTTACTATCTTCTTTATTCCCTCAAAAGTATACAATTTCGATAAGATTTCTGGCAGAATCCCCAGCACTGTGAGCTGTGCTTCCTTTTTCAGATTATCGATATGACATTTCTGTTCTTACAGTAGCTCAACCAATACTCTCAATAACACAGGTCTGGAAAACCTTCATTTTGTCAATCACTTTGATAATCTTAAGGTTTTTAACTTTCCAGTGTTCGTGATTACATTTTATTCTGCCTTCATCAGTTAATGTTCTACCTCTGCAATTCGGTTGAATAGAGCCTCCACTTTGGCTTCCACAGTCTTTGAGTAATCTACTTGCAAAGTCTACATGCAGCTTGTTAAGAGACTGGTATATATCTTCAAAACACTATGGTTTTATTGGGATAACCTCAGCCAACAAGGAATAAGGCTATGAACATGAATGAGAACACATACTGGTTAAAAGGTAAGTAAGCCTAACACATGGGTGTACCAAGAGAAGCATACGTATAAACAAAACACAAAAGGAAACCCAATTCCTCCCTTACACACAGAAAAATGACCATTAGATACAGATTATGCCATAGATTAACACATTGGTTACAAGAGAATTTTCTTTATAAAAACACTTTTTGAGCGCAACTTAAATATTACAGAATAGGCCTTTCAAAATCTACCCGCTATGGCAGTCAGATTTTATCAGGTGGAGCTATTTTTAGGTCGAGCCTAGCGATGCAGCGCATGCGCTGCGCGCCTTGGCGAGATCTATTGTTGTGGGTTTTGCGTCCGAAGGGGGACAGGAGATGGGCACTTGCCCGGACAGCCGATGTGCACGCTCAGGGTGTGTCTTCTCTGGCGCACACCTGTGCCTACGTGCAGTTTCTGAGCAAATCCAGCGCCTAGGGTCTCCTTGCTGCTGCGAAGCGCTGTACACCCGCAAGGTTGGTTATACCCCCTAGATCCACAACACTCCCGGGGAGCCTGGACGGCATATAACGTAGATTATTACTACTACACCTGTGCCTACATGCAGCTTCTGAGCACACCCAGCGCCTGGTGTCCCCTTGCTGCTGTGAAGCACTATTCACAGCGTGTTCATTTTGCGGGGGTGGGCAGGCTGTTCTTCTGTTTAAATTTTTTTCCAATGCAGAGGAAGGCATTTATCCCCAGTTCTATGCAGTCTGTTTCTCTTTTGTTTTTTCTTTCCATGGTTATTCATTCAATGTCTGGCTGGGATAATTGGAGGTCTCCACGCACAGATGTGAAAGTCTTGAATATTCAGTTCTGTGACGGAAAAAGCACTAATTAAAGCCTGGCAATTTGACTTTTGTGATTGGGCCCAGCCTAATTTTGTTAATTCCTGATGGTATGCCTTCCGTTTCCTCGGCATATTTACCCTTCCCACCACCTCCGTCTTACACTCGTCGCCTTCTACTCCCGTCTCAGTTCATGATGGTTCCCATTCATTACTCAACTCGTTTCGCAAACTTTTCTTCCTGTTCTCTCTTCACACAGTGCTCTTACATCTGCGTTTTCTTTCCCGTTTGACTCACTTTCTTTTTCGCTCGCTTTCCTTTACATTTCTTTCTCTTCCTTTATCACTGTAAATGCATGCAGCACATGTGCCTATAGGAAGAACAAAACTTCTTACAGTTTTGTGAATAGCCATCTGTGTCCCGCACGTTACGTACAGCGGTCTTCTATCCTGGTCGCTCTGCTTTTAGGTGCATTAAATTAAATAAGACACCTGCAGCTTAATCTCCTCCCATCTCAAGAGCATTTGCACCCATTACTTTCAAAAATCTCGCAGAAAGCACTCTATCTACCGAGGTCAACCACCAGTTAGCACCGTTCATGCATAAACGGATGTATTGTAAGTTGACAAGCTACAAAATGTTGGTATTCTTTGTCCATTTACGTGTTTTTATGGTTCACCTGTCAAACTTATGCTATTTTTTTCTTTTTGCCTCTTTTGTTCCCTCTTCTTTTCTTCCCATCAATCATCCCCTAATTTTACCAGCACTTTTAGTTGTTAGTGCCCCTGCATTCCACCCTACCTCGCCCTGCATTGCTGCACCTCTAGGTCTGGGTGCGCTGGTGTTTTGCATCCTGGGCCGATCAGTCACAACATCCCGTCATTGCTGACCTGTTTACTAATGAAAATGAATCTTCCCCGGATCAAACTGTCACTTTAAATTAATTTACTATCTGTTCTATTGATTGTGGTGTTAATGGGGGTAGGAATGGGAGAGGCCTGCAGGCTCCCCCAAGGACGCGGCAGGGACCTGCACCTTCCTGCTCCCTGCTGACCGCTTCGGATTCCTCTAGTCTGGCCTGACCTTCTGTGGCGCGCATGCCCTGTCTAAACCATCACATGGCTCGGGGGCGTGGCTTGCCGCTGGAAGATGGTGGTCGCAGCTTGAGCGAGCTCCGGCCAGCCCGCTACTTATCCTGTGGTTATCCTGCCTCTGCCCTGCTTTCAGGTGCCCGTTACCAGTGTACGGGGTCTGGGGCTACCTGTCGGCGATCCGGTGACCTGAGCGGAGCTCCCGGAGCCGGGGACGCGACGCGGGCCGACGTGCCACTTGGAGGCCTGCACCAGTGAGGTGGAGCCGGGGACCTAGAGTTTCGCGCCCCCGGACCTGGACACCTACCGGGCGGCCTGGGGTCGCGGAAGACAACCGGCGACCGGGACCCGCCGGAGGCGCCTGCTGACGAGCGCTCACCTGTACCCCTGCCTGGGTTTAGGAGGGCCATCGCTGGCCCCAATTCAGCGGAGAGTGGCGCGCTGACCGAGGAGTCCTTGTCACAGCACCAGCCATTGTGGGCGGCCTGGGCGCCCAGCGGGATCCCCGGCCTCGCGTGCGCGAGCGGCTGACCTGCGGTGCGGGCTGCTCGGCCTCTGCCGCCCGCGCGAGCCGGCTTGGCGGCAAAACCGCAAGGACCTTGTCGGACGGACGCGGTGGCGCAGGAGCAGCGGCAACTGGTGGGACCCCCCAGAGAACTGATCGGACCAGCGCTGGTGCTGGCGGGGGCTCTAAGATCCGCGGCCTACCCCCAGGAGGGGGCATTTGCTGGTTGGTGACGTTGCCCCCGCTCCTCCTGCCTGCCTTACTCGGTGGATGCCCCGGGGCTCCGACACTGGGGGGGCCACTGAGGTATCTCGGCCGGGAACGCTCTGCTGGGAGCTGTAGGCCTGGGGGCTGATCTACTGGGGAATCCTCTGCACTGAGTGCCTTGACTCCCGGGACTGGTGCTGGCTGGCTATATACTGGGACTGGCCCCCCTTTGCTCTGAGACACGGCTTGCCCGCCTGGAGGGGATACACATGCTATGATCGCCTGAACCCCTGGCTGAAGAGTGCTGGGACCGGAACCCCCTGGGCTGCGGTGAGGAGCTACCGGGAACCCTTCTGCGCACTTTGTGCCCTCCGGGGGGAGGGGAGTAGTGGGGCCCTGTGAGCCATGGGGCGCCCCCGGAAGCCCCCGACGGACGTGGAGGAGGGGGCGGCGAGCAGCCAGAGCTCTGCCGTGAGTGAGGGTCCGACGTCGGGCCTACCTCAAGGCCAACTGGAGCAGATTCTACAAGCCATCGCAGACACCAGGGAGGCCCTGCGTCTGGATATCGGCCAAGTGTCCACGAGCCTGGGACTTTTGAGAGCGGACCACGGCAAGCTAGCGGACCGGGTCAAGCAGACTGAAGGCCGTCTGGACGCGCTGGAACCGACGACCAAGGCGAACGAGGTTGCCATAGGGGAGCTGCAGCACAGGGTACACCTACTGGAGCAAAGAGCGGAAGACGCGGAAGGGCGCAATCGCCGCAACAACATCCGCGTGGTTGGCCTGCCGGAGAAAATCGAGGGGACAGACATGGTAGGCTACCTGGAGCCCTGGCTGCGCAGCGTGGTGGCGCCGGAGGGCCTGACCCAGTTTTACACGTTGGAGCGCGCCCATCGGGTGCCAGCTCGACCCCCAGCGGAGGGCAGGCCACCACGTCCAGTGGTAGCGCGCTTGTTGCACTTCAGGGACCGTGATCTTATCCTGCAGAGGGCGAGAGCACTGGGGCCCTACCGGGTGGACAACGCTCAGGTCTCTATATACCCGGATTACTCCCTAGAGGTGCAGAGGCAACGCTCCACATTTCTGGCGGTCAAGAGAGCATTACGGGAGGAGGGCATCCGCTACTCGCTTCTGTTTCCTGCGCGTCTGAGGATTATGATGGATGGTAAATCTTCTTTCTATGACTCTCCAGATGACGTGTGGGACTGGCTGGAGCTCTATAAAGCTGGGACGGATGGTCCCCCTGCATCTGACGGACAGCGGAGGAAGCCGCAGCAATCCAGGCGATCCCGGAGACCCAGGAAGAGACCGCCGAAAGCTGGAACACCTTCTGTCTCGCAAACCGAGTTAGAACGCAGGGAGGCCCTTCAGGCGGTTTCAAACATCTCCAGGGCGGTGGCGGTGCTCTCTGCAGCGGAGACGGGCTCCAGAAAGGGCTCGGAGGAAGCAGTGTCGGAGGAGTCGAGTGTTGGTGATAAGGGACTACCTTCGGTCACGCCTGGGACGGCTGATGGTTTATTGGATGAGTGACCTTCGGGACCTGTCCTGCTGGTATCGTATTTGCCGTGGGACACTTGGTTGGGACTGGGGCGGAGGCACGTGGCTGGGAGTGTTGGGTTGTTACGGGGTGATGGGGGGATTCCCTCCCGCTGCTGGTGATCTAGACCACTACGGTAGCGGAGATATGGGGCATCGAGGGCACGATAGGGAGGGCTGGCCAGGGGACACGGTTCGCTCACGACCTATTGGAGGTAGCGACAAGCCGCCCCTCCTCCTCACACCTACTGTGGGACTCTGGTAGTTGCCGGAGACGTTTCAACTGAGGTTATTGACATTTGGATGGGACTCTGCTGTTTAGGGCCTGTTCTGGGGATGGGTGGGTCATGGGGTTGTTGGGCGATGTTCTGGGGTTGGATTGGGGGTGATGTCAGTGTGTCCAGACTCTGGGTTATCGACGGAGCTACTTTTACTGTTGTGCCATACCTGACCTCAAATGTGTGACCTGGAATGTACGGGGACTGAACTCCATGCTGAAGCGCCACAAGGTGCATGCTTATCTTGTTCGTAGGGGGGTACACATAGCCTTTCTGCAAGAGACGCATGTTGACCACTGTGAAGGGCGGGCTTTACAGCGCAGGTGGCGGGGTCAGCTGTTTCACACGAGCTACTCGGCATTTGCGAGAGGGGTCCTGATCTGGGTGCGGGCGGGGGTCCCCTTTCAGCCACTGCAGACGGTGCTTGACCCTGAGGGGAGGTTCGTAGCTGTACAGGGCCGTTTGGACGGGAGGGATGTGACACTCTGTTGTATATACGCCCCCAATGTAGACCAACCTGCCTTTTTTGCGCGCCTTTCGGGGAAACTGGCGTCAGTATTAGCCAATGCAGTCATACTAGGGGGGGACTTTAATTCGGTCCTTGATGTGGGGATGGATAGGTCTCACCCTCCACTGGCGCAGGCAGCGGCGCACAGGCTAGCGCAGAGTAGGCGAGCATGGCAGAGTGGCTGGGGCCTGGTTGATGCGTGGCGTACCCAACACCCAACGGAGAAAGACTTCTCGTTCTATTCCCCTCCGCACGAGCTTCATGTTCGCCTTGACAGCATTCTCTGCACGCCAGATGTTCAGTGCCTGGTCCGTCACAGTGAGTACCTGGCCAAAACAATTTCTGACCATAACCCTTGTCTGGTAACGTTCCACTGGACGCGGCAACGCCAAGCTGTACCGACATGGCGATTGAACCCGCTGGCGCTTGAGGACACGGTATTTCGAACAGAAGTAGGCATCGGGGTGGAGGGCTACTTTGGCGATAACGCGGGCACGGCTTCTAGTAGAGCGCTGGAATGGGACGCCTTTAAGGCGGTGGTTCGGGGTCTATGCATATCAGCCACGGCGGGAGTCCGGAAAACTCTCTTGCGGGACCTCACGAAGAGCGAGGATCGCTTGCGTGAGGAGGAGAGGCGCTTCCATGCAGCCCCGGAGGCTCGCGAGGCGGTTTCATCGGCGCGGGAGGACGTGGCGGCAGTGATGGAAAAGCTGCGCTGCTTTGATTATAAAGAGTTCCTGATTCGAGCTCATGCTGAGCGCGACAAAGTGGGTTCACTTCTGGCTTGGCTGGCCTCTCCAGGCACTCGTGGCACCCCGATTGTGGCTATCGCTACACCGGAAGGGACTGAGGTTTACTCCCAATCGGAGATCAATGGCCAGTTTTTCACATACTACGCGCACCTTTATAAGAGTGCGACACCATGTATGCTAGAGGACTTGGATGAGTTCCTCCGGGTGGCGCAGCTCCCCCGACTAGACCCTGACCACGTGGCCACACTGGGCGGAGACATCTCTGAAGGTGAGATTCGGGTGGCCATTAAACAGATGGCTCGCCGGAAGACTCCCGGTACAGATGGGATACCGATCGAGTTTTATGCAGCTTACGCTGACGTGTTGGTGCCGCGCTTGCTTGTGGTGTACCGAGAGGCGTGGGACACGGGGACTCTCCCCTCGTCGACCCGGGAAGCTCTGGTGATTCCCTTACTGAAGCGGGACGGCGACGCCACCTCACGCTCGGCCTACAGACCCTTATCAATGCTCACAACGGACTATAAGATATTGAGCAGGATTCTTGCGACGCGATTGCTGCCCCACATGCGAGCATTGGTACACCGGGACCAGGCAGGGTTTATCCCCCAGCGCACTACCGCTACCTGTGTGCGACGGCTGCTTCGGGTCATGGAGGGCTATGTTGACGGTCTGCCAGGACCCGCTGTTCTGTCAACTGATATTGAGAAAGCATTTGACAGCGTCGAATGGCCGTACTTGCTTCGCGTACTGGAGACCTTCGGCCTGGGTGAGCGATATGTGAAATGGACCTCCTTACTCTATGCTGCGGCCACGGCCCGAGTCAAGACCGGGGCCACTATTTCGGCCCCTTACAGGGTAGAACGTGGAACCAGACAGGGCTGCTCCTTGTCCCCTCTCCTGTTTGCGTTAGCTATAGAGCCATTGGCAGCTCACGCCCGTCTGGGCCAGGCATATGAGGGCTTACAACTAAGAAGCGACACGCACTATATCTCCCTTTACGCTGACGATTGCCTACTGTTTCTGGCCGATGCGGACGCCGCCCTACGCGGGGCTAGACGCCTGCTATCGGATTTCGGCCACCTTTCGGGACTAAGGGTCAATTGGAAGAAGTCATGCCTCTTCCCGCTAGGGCCAGGAGCGGACGACTCCCAACCAGAGGACGAGCTGCGGTGGGAATTTCACTGCCTCCCTTATCTGGGTACGCGTATATACCGGTCCCAATTGGACCTCTTGGAGGGTAACATCGAGAGAGCGATCCGGAACCTGCGAGGCTGTATGGGGTTTTGGCGGACGCTACCGCTGGCGATCGCGGGGCGAGTGGCGTTACTCAAAATGGTGGCGCTGCCCCGCCTCTTATATTTGTTTCGCACTCTACCAGTCTGGATCCCGGCTTCTGTGTTCGCCAGATTGCGATCCTTGGTCACCGAGTTCCTTTGGGGTGCGGGCAGGAGGCGAGTAGCGCTGACCACACTGATGCGCATGATGTACCGGAGGCTGTCGTCAGCGACGTTGCAGCCCCTGGACGGACTGAGAGCCAAATGGGAAACGGATATTGGTCGACCGATTCCCGACACGACTTGGCCGCAGCTTTTGCGGCGTGCATGGAAAGGCACGAGGAATGCCAGGTTCCAGATGATCCAATTTTTCTCTCTTCACCGGGCTTACCTGACACCGGTCAAGATCTCGCAGTACTTTGAGGGCGCGCCCTCGCTCTGCCCTAGATGTGGAGTGGAGGAGGCGGATTTCGCCCATATGTTCTGGGCGTGTGTGAAGCTGACCGATTACTGGGAGGCGGTGATGGCCTGCCTGAATGCTGTCACGGATCGGAATATTGGAGCAGATATGGGCGTGTGCTTGCTATTGTGGTTGCCTCATACCCCCCGCACCCGCGTCACCAGCAAATTCATTGATTTGGGCCTGATATTGGCCAAACGGGAAATTACCATGCACTGGAAATCCAGCCAGGGCCCCAGCTACTTGCGCTGGCGATCTACACTGGAGAGGTGGGCTAAAGCAGAGGGCGCACTGCAGCTGCAACAGGCCAGGCGACTAGATACTGACAGGGCACTGGACACAGCCAGAGCATGGGAGGCCCTTGTGGCCGAGCTGCGACTCCCTGAGGGCGACCGGGAGGAGGATAGTGAGGCGCCGACGCCATAGGGGGCTGTAGGGGTGAGGTTCCCTGTTCCGGATACGACACACACCTGCCATGAATAAAGACAAAGTTTGTGAGGGTTAAGGCCCCCCACTGGGAAGCATCATCTACCTCCCCTTCAATTGTCCGGAAGGAGGGCGGGATTGTGGAGCATTGGCTGTTGGACAGAGGACACTGGCACACTGACTAGGGGGGTGGGATCCAGGGAGGGATCGGTTGTGGGATTGTTTCTCTAAATGGTGTGTTTTCAGAAAAGACTCATCTTCCTACACACTTCAGTGTGCATGTAAACAATGACCGTTATCTTGAATGTCTTTCTCTGAAATGCCAATAAAAATTGTTTTTGCAAAAAAAAAAACCATCACATGGCTCGTGCTGGGCCGTGGACCAACATCTGTAGAAAATATACATTTAGTGGATCCATGCAGCCCGCCACACTGGGCATGATGTATCCACAGATTTCCCTCGAGAATGAAGGCACAGACCTGTTTTTAAACAGACGTACACTAGCCTCCTTGTTTCCAGTATAAAATCTGATTAACGTCACGATTATAGATGTAAGGCGCGCTGCATAAATAGCAATAGAAGGAAACTAGGCTGCCAGGAAAAGCAAGCATTGCACAGCTAATCCTATTGGCTTCTATTTTAAGTCCTACCTAAAAAATGTCTGCTACATTTTTTTTTTGCATTATGTATGTAATACATCGGAGATAAATGATCAGAGGTGCAATGATTCAAAGTACTTTTCAGATACTATAATAGTCATTTTTGCAACGTAATAAGTAAGCACAGGGCACAAGTCCTAAAAAAGCATTAGCAATGCAATCATCTTGCATTTGCAAAATTTTAAGCTATTGGCATTGTAAATGACAATGCCCTTTATTTATATTTTCAAAACCAACAGATAGATAAAGGTTTGTTATTTACAATGCCAGTAGCTCAAAGTCTCGCAAATGCGAGAGCTATTGCATTACAAATGCTTGTTAGCACCTACTCGTCCTTTGGGGGAGTGACCTTACACTGCAGAGGAAGTCCGTTCATTCAGAAAGTGAATGAGCAATAAAGAAACCTTTAAATCTTGTTTTTCTCTTGACACACTTGCTGTCTGTTCAAGGATAGAGGTCAAATGTCAGTTTGTCTTTTTACTAATTGTTGCTTATCTTATCCTGGAAAACAATGTTTACTTTTTTTCTCTTATTACAGTTCGAGGAGTGAGCTTGACAATTGCCTTCACAAACTCCTGAGGCGGAAAGCCGGGAGCACCGATTGCCTCCAATTTTTAAACTTGCTTGTTTTTAATATTATTATTTGTGCACTTACTCTTTTTACTTCCCTTTCCTCCTCATTGCATTCCGCTCCTCCGCACAGCCAACTAGGCGCTGTAGCGGGGAACGGCGAGGACAGTCGCCATCTTGGGGGAAGCCCTGGGTTGCCGGTGCAGTTGCACGGCCACTCCCACCTCTTGTCAGCATTTAATGACTACCTTTACCCGACCGCGCAGCGGACGCGCGCATCGGACGCGCGCAGCGGACGCGCCTGCGGTGTGCCGAAAACGCACCAAAGGCAAGCCCGTCCGCGACCGGTCGGGACCCGTGCCCACCCTCATGCCGGTTTTTAAAAATATTCATTCACTCAATTGTTCGCATGCCAAGGCGATTGGCCCCTCAATGGCCCTATCTTGGCACGCATTGAGAATCTCGGAATATCTTTGCCCTCTTTCACCTTATCACGTCTCCCACTTTTGGCCCTCAGACCTCCTTTTCGTCAACCGCCCAATTAGAGCCTCCTCTTCAGTCTTCCCCTGGCCCCCCAGTTATGGCCACGGCCTATCTTCTTAACACCCGCTCGGTGGTTAAACACCAACTGGAGCTTTTTATCCTCTTGGATTCTGATAAGCCTGACCTCCTGTTTCTCACCGAAACTTGGTTCTCTTCGGATTCACTGCCCGATGTTTTAGCGGCACTCCCCGACTCTTACTATGCCCTCCGGGCCGACCGCCCTGATGGGAAGACCGGAGGTGGAGTAGCCATGATAGTCCGCTCAAACCTTCAGTTTCAGCCTCTCTTTTCCCTTAATCACTGCTGTTGACTTTTTAGTCGTTCGCTCGGTTAACCTTACGGTTCCCCTTACCTGTGCGCTCTTTTATCGACCACCTCAAGCCATGCCCCACTTCATCCCAGCCATACAGGAATTGCTGGCCACCGTAGTGGTCAACAACTCCTCTGTCTTGATATTGGGTGATTTCAATTACTGGCCCAGCGACCCCCGGTGAGGACCATACATCTAAAGACTTCACTGAAACTCTTCAATGTCTCAATCTCACTTCTCAAATTCACCTTCCTACTCATACACACGGTCACACCCTGGATCAGATTTGGACAGCCAACTTGCCTACTCTTTCCCCCACAGTCCTTCCTTGCACTTGGTATGATCAATCCCTGATCTCCTTTTCCATTGATCTTGGGGCTGTCAATAAGCCCTCTCCCCCCAAGAACGTCTGGGCTCGCAATTGGAACCGTGTGGATTCTGCTGCACTCTGCTCCTCCCTTGCGGCTTCCCTTCCCTGCTCGGCTGATCTTTCTCCCGATTCTCAGGCGGCTGCCATTAACAACTGGCTCTCTGCCTCCTGTGATCCAGTTGCCCCTCTCAAGCTGGTTAGGACGTGCCGCTCTCATGAGGCCAATAGATGGTTCACCAACGATCTTAAAGCTCTCAAACTGGCACTTAGACAGGCTGAACGCCTTTGGAGGCGTGGGTATTGCCCCAGCCTAAAGACACAATATTCTGCTCTTCTCTGTGGTTACAAAAAAGCCATTCTTTTAGCAAAAACTGAATACTTTTCCTCGAAGATTCTCCTTGCGGCAAATAAACCCAAGGAGATCTTCACCATTGTCCACAGCTTAGCAGCTGCCGACAGAGTCAACCCCAAACCCACTCCTTCTCAATCCCTTTGTAATTCCCTCAACGATTATTTTATTGAGAAGATTGCCACTATTAAACGTAACATTCCCTTGCCTTCTGCCTCCCTCTCACCGCCTTTTCTGTCTCCCACGTCTATCTTCCTTGACCAATTCCCTTTGATTTCCAAGGAGGTCTTTCTTACTCTGTTAAAGAAAGTGAAATCGGGGTCTCCCTCCGACTGCTGCCCTGTCCGCATTCTGAGGGAGGTCTTTTCCAGCTGCCCTGACCCCCCTTTAACCCTCCTTAATACTTCTATCACTCAGGGAACTGTCCCAGTTTATTTTAAATCAGCTATTGTTATCCCCATCCTAAAAAAACCTGGGGCCGACCCTACTTCTCTTTTTAATTTTCGACCCATCTCCCTGCTCCTATTCATGGGAAAGATCCTGGAGAGCTATATCACCGCTTGTCTCTCAGCCTTCATTGAGGAGAACCGCTTCCTGGCCTCTCACCAGGCAGGCTTTCGCCCAGCTCATTCGACAGAATCTGTTGTCATCTCCGTCCTAGACGAGCTCAGGAGGAGTGCCGATACCAACGCCCCCCCAGGCCCTGATCCTTCTCGATTTGTCCGCCGCCTTCGACACGGTCGATCATTCGATCCTTCTCGACCGTGTCGGGGGCGCCGGCATTCGGGGGACTGCCCTGGCCTGGCCTGGCTCGCCTCCATTTTACAGGGTCGGACCCAAGCCGTCCAGTTGGAGGGCTTTTCTGCCCCCACCCGCTCTGTTCCCTATGGGGTTCCCCAGGGCTCTTCTCTATCTCCCCTTCTTTTCAACCTCTATATTCAACCTCTCATAGCTGCTCTGCAAGACAGGAAGGTCTCGGTATTCAACTATGCCGATGACCTTCAGCTTGTCTTCAATCTCTCTTCCTCCTCTGCTTCTATTCTCAAGCTCCAAACAACACTAATCTTCATCTATGACTGGATGAACCACAATCATTTAAAACTTAAGGTTCTTCCTGGTGGCTCTTCTAGCCCTTGGACCCCTGCCTTTTGGCCCTCTGCTCTCGGTCCCTCTCCCCTGCCCTCCGTCTCTGTGAAGACCGTGGGCATTAAAATCAGCCAAGACCTCACCATGCGTCCTCAGATTAGCACTGTTGTTTCCACCTGCTTTTTGGCTCTCAGGATTATACATAAGATTTCCCGTTTCTTTTCTACCGAAGCTCTTAAACTTATCATTCTGGCCATGATTACATCTCGCCTCGATTATGGCAATGGCCTGTATGTAGGTATTCCTGCGTACGAACTTCGGCGCCTACAATCAATCCAAAACCCAGCAGCGCGCCTTATCTACAGGCTTCCGAAATTCCACCGCATCACCTCTCTGCTGAAGTCTCTTCACTGGCTGCCCATCTTACAACGATCTTTATTTAAGATGGGCTGCCTGATCTTCATGGCTTTGGCCAGCACTGCCCCAGTCTTCATCAATTCTAAGATCTGTCTACGTTCCCAGCAGAAGCCTCCGTTCCTCTACTCATGTTCTACTGAACGTTCCTCACTTTCGGAGAAACAAATTTGGTGGCATGAGGTTCTCCACCCTTGCCCCCCGCTTTTGGAATGCTCTTCCCTTCGCCATCAGGTCCATCTCTGTCTATCTGGATTTTCGTAAAGCTCTCAAATCTCATCTTTTTTCCCAAGCGTACCCATTGCAGTAATCCTCTGGTGTCCCCTCAGTGCTGTCAACCCTTAGCGCCAAGAAACCGCCTGGTGTTAGAGCGCTCTATAAAACCTTTAACTTCAGCTGTGTGACAATCATTGTGAAACAAAAGGATGTTAGATGTCAGTTTTTCTTTTCTAACACACATTTAAAGAGTACAAGTATTTCAAAATATATCAAATTACGAAATCATTTTTTTCTAGTTTAGAAGTTCTAACACACATTTAAAGAGTACAAGTATTTCAAAATATATCAAATTACGAAATAATTTTTTTCTAGTTTAGAAGTTTAACGCAAACAAAGATTTAAATCGGAGCAAAACAAATCAGAACACTTTACTTGGTGATGTGCAAATGTCAAATATTTGCAGAAACTTGATTTCCAAACATGGTGCACAATATAGTTTTATCAGTAAAACCACATCAGTGGGAAATTTTGCGGCCATTTCAGTGGAAAATCTGCTGTTTGCAAATACGTGTGCTACCACTTCATGCTTTAAGGTATGTATTTAATGGAAGTGATTGTTTTTAAACATGATTTGAGTAACCTTCCTACCCCCACCATGATGACCATGCGGGTAATGAACTAAGAGATAACTCAGCGGGCATGTGTAGCCTGTACACACACACACACACACACACACACATATATATATATATATTACCTACTGGCGGTCGCCAGTAGGTATATATAGTTAGGATTTTTTCCCTATGGGATTTTTGAAAATTCTATGTCTAATAACTTTGGCGTTTGTGGACGGAATTGGCTGAAATTTTCTGGAAAATGGAACATTTGGTTTCTGAGCAGCCCCTGAAAATTTGGGGGGGGTTCGTCCAGGGGGGGCCGAGAAAAAAGGGGGGTCCCAAAACGTGTTTTTAACATTGATTTTTCCATAGGGCGGTTAGCCTCATTTTTAGCCCGAACGGCTGAATGGATTTGCACGAAACTTGGCAAAATTGTAGGGACTGGTAGCCCGATGTGCCTTTTGTAGGTCTCAATATATGTGCTCCAGTGGATTTTGAGAAATTACCGTTTAAAAAAAGATATATATCTGTAACAGCGGACCGGGCAGCTCCCCGGTTCGCGGACCGGGGAGCGTACCAGAACTTCGCGTAGCGAAGCTGATTGGCTTTCCGGTGTCTGTCAACATTCTAAACAGTCCGGAGCGGCCGCCATCTTGTCTCTCGGTAGGATTGAGAGACAAGAGGAGGCCAAAACAAAGGGGGAAATAACCATAAGGGGGCATAGTAGATCCTCCGTGACCCCCTAGGTTTAATGTGGAGGCTTTAAAAGGGCCCCGCGGGGCAAAAAAATAATAATTTTTTTTTTGTTTTTTTTCGTGGGTAGCGCCCGGTCCGCGAACCGGGAAGCGTTCTGGGCAGCGTACTGCAATGAAAAATGAATGAGAGACTTTTCAAATGCAGTATGTTAATTGATTGTTGGTTTTGTTGATTATTTTTTATTTTTTTAACTTTTTTAAGCAATTATTTATTATTGTGATTGTGGTTGAAAATTTAATAGCATTTCTAACATTTAACTAGTTTATTAATTACATATAAAAATGATTAAAGACTCAAACAATTTTTTAATATTACATACAATTTTATTTTTCGGATTGTTTTTCAAAATTTATTAGTACGTCTAGCATTTGACTGTCCGATATGTCCTCTTGTTGAGTGAACATAAGTTCCCACATTTGACCGTCATCATAATGAAGTAAATGATCCACAGATTCTACACATTGAACTAATTCATGGTCCCGTGATTCATCCATGAAATCAGAGTCATCATTGTCCTCAATATCTTTTTCTGTGTTGTTCTCCAGAACAATTTCAAAGGAAACATTCTGCTCACCTTCCATTTTCTTGCTGTAATTTGCATAAAAAATAAATATATCAGTAGAGATAGGGCACTGTTGGGTTTAAGTTCAGACAGGTACTTGTGAGTTTATAACAGAGAAGTAATCTATGGGCACTGTATGGTTTCAGGCGTGAAGTAGTACTATTAAAAAGTGCCTGTGAAGAAGCCTAAGTAAATTCATAATTATACCACAGAAACCTAAATCAATCCATAATTATAATAAAGAAGCCTTTCTCAATGTCTAACTCTTACAGAGGGATAGTATATAACTATCTGAAAATGTTTTCAAATTTATAAAATAATATCTCACCTTCTAAAATCAAGTTTAAGTTGTGGGTGAAAATGATCTTGCAATGTAGTTCAGGAAGTAGTAGTCAAAAATGGCTGTGTTTCTCTCTCTTCCTTTATATATATTCAGGTACATAACCAATCAAATGTCAGGTAAAAAAAGTAGAAAATGAAAGTAACATTTTCATTGGTTGTCAATTCCAACACTTCAGATGTGTTTTGTGAAGTAATTTACCTCAGGGTATTTAGAGAGGTCTACAGGCTAAATGGCTAAATGGAATTCCAATCAAATTTGTGAAAATGGTAGGGATTGGTATGTAGTATGAGCTAATCTATATTTGGTGAAATTGTCTCCAGTGGCTTTTCTGTGAACTACTTTCCCACCTTTTTTGATGGTGCGCTTCCCAGGGAGCGACCCGGTACGCGAACCGTTGAGCGCCCCGGTTCGCGAACCTTAAGCGTTCCGGGAGTCCACCATTTTGTGTTTCGGTCAAATTAAGATACAAGATGGAGGGTAAATAATGTTCAGAATGGGTAGAAGGGGGCACGGTAGAGTTATCTTGACCCCCTAGGTTTTCTGAGGGTGGCTGAGGAGGCTTATATGTGCGAAAAAAAAACATTTTTTAAAAAAAATTCGCGAGGTTAGCTCCCGGTTCGCGTACCGGGTAGCGGCCCCGGTAGCGTACTTTGTTGAAAATTAGTGAAAAATGTTAGAGTTAAATAATAATTGTGAGTGATCAGATGTTGGGTAGCTCTGAGAAGAGCTTTTGGGTTTATGGTACATTTAGGTACTTATAAGTAGGTACCAATGCACATTCTTAAATTCAGAGTGAAAATTCTGTTGCCCTCATCTGAGAAGTGAACTCCATCTCCTCTGTAGATATCTTGCATGTAGTAACGCAAGTTATTGTTGTACAGGGAGCCCATTCCATGGTCTCTCATGTAAGCTGAAACAGATTTGTTTACATGCTTCCTCGACTTCTCAATTTGTGGACAAAATTGGTTTGACCACCTCCATTTCTGTCTTTGAATATACCAAGGCAGTCTGAGGAAAAAGTGCCATTAATTGCTCAAAGGTGTCCTTTAAAAGCATTTCCAGACCTACACCAGTCAAAGTGCCCAAGTCATTTCCTCCACAGTGCACAATTAACAAGTCAAGTTTTAGCGACACATTTCTGCCGATAAAAGCTGCAAAACTTTTATTGCCTATGTTGATAATATGCCCCTATGTTATTTACATTAGGGCTATATTGTCCAGTATAACAATCAAAATTGCTCTCCAAAGACACCAGGCAAAGCAGACGCTCCCTCAAACAGATCACCAAGCGCAATTTACCCTACTTACAGCCTAGCCTGTTCTCTGTCGAGACTTTAGCAATCTTTAGAGCACAAGATAAGATCTTTTCACATGGAAGAGTCAGACGTATTGCAATTCTACTTAAGAAACAAGCATTGGCATAGACAATAGGTCTCGCCTTTGGGACCTTATACGTGTTTAGCCATGCAACAGTTGATGTTGCTGCACCAAGGATATTATGCTGCATAACTAAATACTTAGAAGGTCCCAAAGGCGAGACCTATTGGCTATGCCAATGCTTGTTTTTCTTTCACTTCATTATCTATTTTGTTTTTCACAATTATACCCTCTTCTGTCTTTTCTTCGGTAAATAGATCTATTAAACAGTATCTCTTCTTTACTCCCTATAGCTGTCTTTCTTTTAACATCACTCTCTGTTTACTTTCCTTATACTTACACTTTTTTTTTTTTTTTTTTTTTTTTTTGGTTAGCTCCCGGTCCGCGTACCGGGAAGCTAACCCGGGAGCGAACCAAAAGAAATAGAGCTTGCCAGAGTGCTAAACATTGTATCAATTTTTTTTGAAAGGGAAGGTAGTTCTGAAAAGAACTTTTTTTTATATATTTTTGTTTTATATTTTTTTTGTATTTTTTGAACATTTTTTGTTTTTTTTGTATTTTTTGAACGATTTTATATTTTTTTTGGTTTTTTTTGGGGGGGAAACAACAAAAAACAGGCGTTGAAAAGGGCTCAACAGGAGCAAAAAAAAATTACTGGGGGCGGTTAGGGCAATCATGGTGTTCATATGCAAGGTTGAGTGCATTGATGCTCATGTTGCCACAAGCTAATAATGCACGACAGCGCATACATAAATGTATCATATGCCCAAAATTTGGTTGGATATTTGGCACAGTTTCCCGTGCCTCCTCTGGTGTTAAAGAAACCGATGTTGTTGGTCTCGCCACAGGAGTTGGTCTAGGATTGTCCATCATATCCCTTAATTCCGCCCGGCTGTAATTTAGGGGATGTTTCCTCGTCATGTGCCTATGCATGGTGTGATTACCATAACTGTATTTTTTGTCCGTCCCTCTGGACAATTGTTCCTTGCATATGAGGCATGTTGCGTACCTGGCATTGACCTTTTTTTGGCCAGGAGGGATGGAAAAAAACTGCCAGATGAAACTGGCTTTCTTTCTTGAAACCCGGGGCAACTCTTCCAGGAATTGTGGTTGTTCTCCCTCCTCATCCATTTCTTCATCTTCCTCCTCAGTGTTGGTAACCACCTGGGGAGGTGGTCCTCTCTTCCCATGAGGAGGTGGAGGTGGTGGTGGGGGTGCACCAGCTGCAGCAATCAATGAAGCCATTTTCACACAAGCAAAATAGGTCTTCCAAGAAGCAAAATAGGTCTTCCTCTCACAATAATGAAAGTCAGAGTGAGGAAAGAAGGAGTGGTTTTCATCATTTGGAAAAAACAATACTTCTCAACCAATGAAAAGTGTTATTTTTAGGTCACCTGACCTAGCCTTCCATAATTATGAAACTAAAAGTGAAATGAACCAATGAAAAGTTTTATTAACAAGTCACATGACCTCCAACGCTCATGTTACGCGCTGCGGAACGCTCCCCGGTTAGCTTCCGGTTCGCTGCGCTTCGTGCCTCGGTCCGCGCCCCGGGACACTTCCGGGTGCGCTAACGCGATACGTCACAAGACGCATTTCGCGGCAACGCGATACGTCGCGCTTTCGCGCCGCGGATCGCTTCCGGGGAGTTGCGTTTCGCGCCTCGGTCCGCGCCCCGGGGCACTTCCGGGTGCGCTAACGCAGTACGTCATAAGACGCATTACGCGGCAACGCGATACCGTCACTATGTTGATTTCTTACCGGTTCGCGGACCGGATCGCGGAATCAAATTGAGCTAACGGGAAGCTTCCCGGTTCGCGGACCGGGAGCGAAACAAAAAAAATATTTAAAAAAAATTATTAATAAACATATAAAATATATTTTTGGATTTAAAGAAGAATAAATTTTACAGCTATAGATATTAGCTTTTAAAAAACCAATGAAATTCATTGAAAAAACCATAGGTTATAGACCATATATAGTTAGGAATTAGCATTTACAAAACCTTGAAAATTCACTGAAAAAACCATAGGTTATACACCATATATAGTTAGGAATTAGCATTTAAAAAACCTTATTTTACTCACACAAAACCATTGAAATTCCATATATAGTTAGTTGTACTAACTATATATCGCGCACCCGCAATCCACTGCTGATCATGTCACATATTACATCATTCATGACATGGTCAGTGACATCACTGATGACATCACTGATGACATCTCAAATGACATCACTGATGACATCACTGATGATATCTCAAATGACATCACTGATGACATCACTGATGACATCTCAAATGACATCACTGATGACAACATCCAGTGACTGTATTTTTCTGTAAAGTTAAAATATGTCTTACATATTTAAGAATGAGTGGATGTATAAATGTCTGGATGAAGGATTTAGTAGGTGCATGACTGACTGTATGAGTGAGTGATTAAATGTGTCTCACTGAGTGCATGGGTTAGTGACTAAACTGTCTTAATTTGTGCATCATTATGTCTGTTGTTCTGTAAACTGCAGCATGTGTTAATCAGTAGCTATATGATTAACTATATGGGTTATTGATTGGTTGCCCAAGTATTTGTATGGGAGACTGAGTGTGTGTGTGTGGGTGGCTGGGAGGTGTATGACTCTGTGCATAGATGTGTGAGCAGTTGATTCACTAGATGTATGGGTTCAAAAGTGCATGTGGAAACAGCTGTATGGGCGGTTGACTGTGTGCATGAGTGTATTGCTGAGTGAATGGATATCTCAGTGCTACATGTCAAAGTAAGTACATATGTAAAACACAGTACATGTGAGAGTTGACATATATAAATAACTGTGCATAAGAGCCAGTGAATGTGTGAGTGGCTGTATGGATCATTGTGAACTTGTATCAGGGATTGTATAAGAGAGTAAATATGTGTTAGTATATGTTTGAATAAGTAAGGTGTGTATAACTGTATAGTTGAGAAAATGGAGGTGTGATTGATTCTTTGCATGACTGACTAGGTGTGTGTGTAACTCTATGGATGAGTGACAGTCTGTGAGTGTCTGTTTACACTTACTGTATCTAAGGTTATATTAGAGTCTGAAGAGCTTCATCATATTATCACATGAATGATGTCATCAGTGATGTGATCAGTAATGTCAAATGAGATGTCATCAGTGATGTCATCAGTGATGTCATTTGAGATGTCATCAGTGATGTCATCAGTGATGTCATTTGAGATGTCATCAGTGATGTCATCAGTGATGTCACTGACCATGTCATGAATGATGTAATATGTGACATGATCAGCAGTGGATTGCGGGTGCGCGATATATAGTTAGTACAACTAACTATATATGGAATTTCAATGGTTTTGTGTGAGTAAAATAAGGTTTTTTAAATGCTAATTCCTAACTATATATGGTGTATAACCTATGGTTTTTTCAGTGAATATATATATATATATATATATATATATATATATATATATATATATATATTGCATAGGTTTAATTGATTAAATCAAGCAAAAGTGTTTTTTGTACAGCAGACATGCTGAACGTGCGTATTTGAAGGTGCTCTCATATGTAATAACTAGCAGCCCGTCCCGACGTTGTCCGGGAGCAACCGGCTTCCCCGACCCCCGCCCGCACCGACAATGTCCAGCAGCCCGGCCCCCGCCCGGCCCGTCCCCCGCCTGCCCTGACCCCCGCCTGCCCCGACATGGGTCCCCTTACCTCAGCCGCCGCTCCTCCCGCCTGTCCACTGCTGATATACTGCTTTAAATATGTTTGTTCTTCTTTGCAGAGGTGTACAGCTGACCAATCCGTTCTACAGTGTACATTGGCTGGGAAAGCTTACATCATAGCTAATCTCTTTGGCCTAGAGGTGTGTTAATGATTGCTGTTTCACCATAAAAACACGGGATCATTCTCTTTTCTCCTGCAGCCCGGGCCCCCGCCCAGCCCGTCCCCCGCCTGCCCCGACATGGGTCCCCTTACCTCAGCCGCCGCTCCTCCAGCCTGTCCGCTGCTTGCACCGCCGCTGGCCTGTCCGCTGCTCCTCACGTCAGCGCTCCTCCCCCGCGCCATGTCCGCCGCTCCTCGTCGCGCTCCTGGACGACGCTCCTCCTCGTGCTCCT
Source organism: Lissotriton helveticus (assembly GCF_964261635.1). Classification (NCBI taxonomy): domain Eukaryota; kingdom Metazoa; phylum Chordata; class Amphibia; order Caudata; family Salamandridae; genus Lissotriton; species Lissotriton helveticus. The sequence continues at coordinate 1,203,205,360 of NC_136068.1, read as the reverse complement.
GACGTGAGCACGCACGTCGCGGCCGGCGCTACTTCGGAGGGAATACTTTTTTTTCTGTAAATTTTTTAAATAACTTTTTTATTTATTTATATAGCCTATAACCATCTACACACCCTGATGATTCCAACGGTGTATCGGGTGTGTGGATTGGCACTGTGGTTCCCGTGTTTACCCACCTCAAAGGCTGAAAGTTCTTCCTTTATTATAGTAGTATAGATGAAGAGAATGGTGGCGCAGTGAAATAAAATATTTGCCCAGGATCACAAAATTTGTAACCAGTTAAGGGGTCAGGAGCCTTATAATTTAAGTCAATAGACCGGAAGGTCTAGTAACATTTATTTTTATTTTTTTAGGCCTATACAGTGCACTAGGCTGCAACTGATTCAACAAAAATACATCATTCCTTGAATCTAGTGGATCAGTCAGATTTAGAATACAAAAAATATACAAACCATTTAACTGTCCACACTAAGGGCCAGATGTAGGTAATCCCCGATTACCGATTCTTAAATACCGAATCATACCGATTCGGTATTTAAGAACTGGCAATCGGGATGTAGGTATATTTACCGAATTAATTATCGAATCGGTATGGTTCGGTAATTAATGTATCGGTATTTACCGAGTCTGTAACTACCATTGTTTCCTATGGGCCTTGAGGCCCATAGGAATCAATGTCAATTACCGAATCGGTAAAATTACAGAATCGGTAAAATTACTGATTCTGTAATTTTACATGCCCCTACATACCAATGTCCAAATACCGGTCGGAAACAGCCGAAAATCGGTATTTTCGGCTGTTTCCGACCAGTATTTGGACACCTACATCTGGCCCTAAATGAGTACAGGTCGACGTTTCAGCCCAAAGGTAAACTTGACCAGGGCTATCATCAGGACAATGTATTGCAGAAAACAAAAAATACAATTTAACCTGAATAAAACAAAAGGAGGAGGGCACTGAATTATTAATATTAAATATGTTTTTGTTATGTTCTAAATACTTATAGAATGCACAAATACCTGTGGGTGTCTTGGTGTTAGCTCTGCTGAACCGAAGGAGGCGACCTAATAGTTGGTGAAAAGCCATGTTTTCAATGCTTTCCTGATGGTAATGAGGCTGGGCGTGGCTTTGATGTGTAAATGTAGTGAATTCCAGATTTTAGTGGTACCCAACACAAAACCTTTACCTCCCCAAGAAGAACATTTGAAATTAAGAAGCCTGAGGTTTTTTTCTCCCACTGAACGTAAATTTATATGTGGCTTGTACCAGCTGAAACTTGTTTCAGGAAAGCTGGTCAAAAATCATGCAGTGGATTATAGGCTGTAAATAAGGCCTTAAACATAATTATCCATCTGACTGGGAGCCAAAGAAGCTTATGAAGGACCCTGGAGCCGACTGATGTTTTGAGATTCCTAGCAACATTTGTGCAGGCGCATTCTGCACGGTTTGAAATTTGTTGAGATGTTGTTGTGGCTTATTGAGATAAAGACTTTTACAATAGTCTAACTTTGGGAGCACTAATGAAGATACCACAATTTTCTGTGTATCTGAGGGTAACAACTAGAGCATTTTTTTAATAGCCCTCAGGATGTAAAAAGAAGATGTTGGGATAGAGTTAACATGGTCTCCAAAAGTACGTTTGATGCACCTGACAACCCCTAGGTTTCATGCCTTCTTCACTGGAGAAAGGTAGAGTTCCTAATTCTTCTGCCCACCATGATGGGGACCAGAGGGAACCTGTTTTCCAGACAGAATAACCTCAGTCTTTCCAGAGTTAAGTTTCAAGCAATAGCTGTTCATCCAATTGCTGTCAGAGCGCACATAATCATGAAATCGGAGTACTGTATTATGATCTTTATTGGACAGGGACACAACAATTTGCGTTTCGTCGGCATAAGAAGTCAGAGAAAAACCAGACCTAATCAGGATAGCTGGTGATGTGACAAACATGTGTTGTGACAAACATTAAATAGAGAGGGACTTAGTGAATACCCATGGGCCACTCAACAGGGCAGTACAAAATGATTGGAGGCAAACTCATTTAAGGCTACAGTTTGCTCTCTCCGAGTGAGAAAAGACTTGAGGAGTCTCAAAGCCATCCCCTCTATTCCAATAGTTGCTTGATAAGCAGGCCATGATTGACTGTGTCGTATACTGCGGATAGGTCAAGAAAAACCAAGGCAGCATTCCCTACCTGGTCAAGAGCAGCCCTGATTTCTTCAGTTGCCTTCATCATGTCTGTCTCGCTGCTATGGCCACTTCTAAAACTAAACTGCGTAGGGTCTAGCAGGTGGTTCTTCTGAATTAAATCCCATCAGTTGAAGATCCATCATCGTTTCCTCAATCTTTTCCTCAATCTTAGCTGGGAGCGACGGGTGTGATGTACCTGTTTAGATCTGTTAAGTTAAGGCTGAGTTTTTTAATGAAGGAAACATTGATGCTACTTTCCAGGTAGCTGGAAAATTGCCTATCTTAAACATTTTATTAAAAACGATTGCGAGATTAGAGGCAATAGTCTTTGGGGTTAGCTTAACCACTTAGAAGGGGCACTGGTCCAGTGGAGAGCCAAATGAATGTAGCTTGTTTTCTGATCAGATGTGACTGCGGCGAATTCTGCGAAAGTCGCTTACTACGCGCTGATAGGGCCGTGCTTGTTCTCCTCTGGGATTGCACCCTTAGAGGGGGGAGAATTTCTTATAGATTTGTTTAACTTTATCTAAAAAGAACTCGGCCAAGGTATTGCAGGAAGAATGGCTATAATCTATAAGATTACTACAAGGAGCCATGGTCAAATACATGCCTGTCTGGAATAGTTGTAGAATTTTTGGAGGTTTCGATTTTTTGGGTGAAAAACAAATTTTCCCTTTTTTCAGTAGGGTCTAGTATTCTGCCATACCATGTTTATAATTAGCTTTCTCTGCCTGACTGTACTCTCTTCTCTACTTGCATTCCATTCTCTTGCAGCACTGCTTCTTTTGTCTAAGCGTGTCGATAGACAAGGGAGCAGATGGCTTATTTTTATGCTGATGCTTCTTTTATCAAGTTGGAGTAATTAGAAGTGGCCAAATTTAAATCCTCAGACGTTTTGCCTGTACTTGGGTCAATATCTAATTAAATTGCTTAGCTTGGATATGATTTCAGGCCTGTACATTGTAAGACCTATGAGTGGTGGCGTTGAAGGGTGTTTTATTGGGTATTTGGATATTAAACCTTATTAAGAGGTTCACAGATATCAAGCTTATCTTGCTTAGAAAATCATAGTAAAAATACTATTAAGTGTGTGGCCCGCTGAATGAGTGGATCCGCACACCACCTGGGAGAGACCGAGGCTAGACATCACAAACAAAGAAGCAAACTAAAGGTAGTGAAGCCAAAAGGAGGAGGACACAAAATGAAAAGCGAAAGGTACCATCACCAGATGTGTACACTTACAATACGGTTAAAAACCAAAAGGGTCCAGAAGATCCAGATATATTATCACCGGTCAAGCCAGGCCCAGTGTCCACAGTTCCAGGGAAGTATAGATATTGATTTACAGATTCAAAGAAAGGCCCGAAAGGTCTTTGGAAGATTAGAAAAGTATTGCAGAAAATGTGCTGCCAGGAAACCCATCCCAAAATGACCCCCAAAGTTGGGTGCACATGCAATATCAAGATTTTTGTTAAGGCATCACCTGAAAAATAAAGAAAAGGGTAGCTAGAGATTGTATAGCCATATATTCGTCTTTTGTAAAGTTGTATATGATATACGGTTCTGCAATTTTATTTAATCAAATTCTTTCAGAATTTTATTCTCAAAAACAATCCACTCAGGGTGCATTTAGGCAATAGAGGGGCAGAAAGTAGAAGGTGGCCGAAACAACGTAAACTGGTACCAATCAGATGATGGTTTGCACCTAAAAAGAGTCTAACCTTCTGAAAAAAACGGAAGAGTTCAAGTTTGGTCTCAAAAAAGTCAGGACGATTGGTGGGTACAAAACTTAAACCACGACACAGACTAGATAATTCTGATTAACTTAACTCATACGTGGATGAGTTAAAGACTGGGAGAGATGTTAGTACCACTAGTAAAATCTACTCAGAGTCTGCCTCTCCTCGGATTGCTAAGGACTCTGCTGGCAAAATTGACATTGCCTCTGTCCTCTCCCTCTAGATCTGCCCTGACCCTTGCCTCTGGCTAAAAAAATAGGAGCTGGTTGTACTAGGGGTGATGGGGGTGCTGCAGTCACGGTGTTACTGTATGTGAATGTGTTCCAATTCATGCTCATAGTCTTATTCCTTGTCGGCTGAGGCTATCCCAAGCGAACCATAATGTTTTGATGATATATAAATACCCTAGTTCTTAGGATTACAGGGTTTACCCCATAAATTGACATTATTATTATTATTATTGTTAAGAGATGGGGGGCAGCACTTTCTCACCCATCGTTATTTCATATCCCTTATGGGAAAATCATCAACCACCTATTTCTGACTTCCTGGAAGAAAGTGAACCAGGCTTAAAACCACTTCTCCTTCATCCAACTTCTAGTGGTGTGGTAACTGACTGAATAAATCAATTTAAAGGAGGCCATGTAAACCATCCTCCACTCATACCCAATGAGAGGGTGGTGCCCCACACGATCCAGCATTGCTGTGTGCCCCTTTGGAGTCCAAAAACAGGGCCAGATCATGGTTCCCAGTGATAAAAGAATCGGAAAGGGTGGACGCTGCTTAGGAATTCATCATCCATCTTTCCTGCCGGATTCCGTCGCCTCACTTGAGCTCCTGGAACTCAACAAAGTCACCTGTGTACACTAATAAGCGATAAACCAGGTCCCAGTGATATCCCTTTTAATTCCTCTTGGTCTAATCCTATCTTCAGGGGCCGCACAGGCTACTCCCAGTTTCAGGAACACAGAGGGAGCATGTCACAGCTCACCACCACCGAGGCACTATCCGCATGAGATCACAGTAATCACAGCTCATGTTGGAGGAAGGAAACGTTCAGCCCTCTGCTATATTTTCTGCTGTGTGTTTGTTCTTTCCCTTTCAGCACCAATGTTGTCAGGCCTCAATGGTGAACAACATTTCAAAACCCAAAGGTGGCAGTGCTCTTTAGTGGCAGCTACAACAGGTAGCAGCTTTCTATGGCCCCAGAAACTATCTCAAATTGAAAGGGCAGCAACCTCGTTTCAGCTGAAACTTATTGTAAACCGTTGTTCACTTTTCCTTAAGAATGACTGTCTGGATTACACGTCGGTTCGTGTGAACAATGCCTTGATAAACTAATGTCAGCAGTAAAATAGTTCTAACATTATTGCAGCCAAATACTTGCTAGTCTCCTGGACTCTTGATCTCGGGAGAGTGGACGATGAATACAAACTATTTAACTGAATAAAGATGGTCCAATTCTGCGCTGGGCGCACGCTCTACAAAATAATTGAAAAGCTGCCGTGTCACGGTGCATCCTCGTTCTCGTAGGGGCGCGGCCGAGACGAGTATGTCCAAACATGATCCCCTGCCCTAGTGGGCACGAGACTCAAGGTTTCCCTTACAGATGAGGCCCAGTCAGGGTCAATCGCACATAGGGGTGCTCATCATCTCGTATAGAGGGGTGGGGGCACGCTGTTTAGCTCACACTGCTCGTACGGGTTACAAATAATGAAAATGCTGCCCGAAGAACTCCCACTAGTTTGCAAGCTTTAAATCTCAGGCGACATTTTTTTCGATGTCTATTCGCTAAGGCACAGTGGGCCACAGCAGGGGACGATCGGTAAAACTGGTGGTCTTTATTTATGAATGCGCAGTCTAGCCTCGAACAAGTATCTGATGTTCCTACTGCCTACATACACAGCTCCAGCACTCAGTCACAGTAAAAGCAACACAACGTGTTAACGTTAAATGTCATGCGCAATACAAGACAGCACTCCCTGCTAAAATTACGACACCGCCCGCAACCTCAGAACCAGGAATGTAAGCTCCTGCTTAGCAGAACGGATTTCTAAGAAACCGCTGCACTTAGCACTGGAGGTGTTCTCAGAAAAGTTGAGATCTGTCTACCAGATGTGTTTTCTTTTTTCCTCATTTACATTCTAAACACTGAGGAATATGCAAAGCAATGCACAATGCTAAAAAAACACAAGTAGGTTCAAAAACACAGTTACTAGTCTACCTTACAAAAAGAAAAACCCAGTAATTTTTTATCACACGTTAATTAATGTTGAAAATGCATATGGATAGAGAAAACTGAGAAGCTAACGTCGAACTTGCAGAGCATGTGCACTACCGGAAGTGGTGTGCCATCAATGACGTGTTCATACAACAACGTAAATTAATGAACTGTTAAGTCTTTCTACTCAATAAGGACTGTCAGTCTGCAGATGTACACTTTCTAGAAGTTTCAATTTGATGAATAGCATTTTTGAAAAGGTTGAAACCTGTTTCAAGAGAACCACTACCCAGATGAAACTGCTATTAACCAGTGGCGTCACTAGGGTTGGTGTCACCCGGTGCGGGTAACTCATGGTGTCACCCCCTCATGACTTACCGCATGGACCTCCTCCACTCCACCCGGTCCCACAGTGTTTTCAGGGGCTGCTGGATGTGCACGAGACCCGCCGGGCCCACAGAGATACCGCGGGTCGGGTATTTCTATTGGAGCTGGTAACTCCTGCTATTGCCCTATCTTAGTAGGGGAGCCTTTGGAATAGGGTCCAGAAAAGTAACTTTCAGTCAGAGTTTTAGTAAGACGAACAAAAAAGAAAATCATCTCTAGTTACATTCAATACCTGTACACTGTCTCTACGGTGGGACGGAGACCGAAAGAAAGACGCATGCACTGGCACCCTATCTCACAGACCGAAAAAACCCATACAAATGATGCTGCAAATGGCGTCCCATCATTAGCGTGAGGTAAGGTTCATAGTCAGGGTCTTGTCCTCGGGCCAGGGGACCACGCTGACGTCACTGCCCACACGAGCAGGGGTTTGGGACCGGTGCTACGCTCCTGTGATGCTCAGCATGCATCCCTGTCACTGCGTTTGTAGCATCTTGTTCTGTTTGACTGCCTTCTATGACAGTTTGCTTTGTCAGGAGCAGCCTCGCCTCACTGTATTTCTTTGTTCCCCTCCTTTCATGTTGCCTTGTACTTTGCATGCGTGCCTTGTTGCGGCTGTCAGGACCTTGCTGGGTGGCATAAGTTGGCGCCTTTTAGCCCCTTTCTTCCTCTGTCCATGAGCTGTCTCTGTTGGCATTCCCTTCCTTCGACCCTGAGTTCCCTTTGCTGCTTCTCTTGGCCCGAGGATCTGCTCCCTGTCCCGGGTACCACCCTGTCCCAGTCTTAGCTCTGCACCCCCCGTGGCAGTGTGCAGTTGTTGCCCCAGGGTGCAGTTTGCTGTGATCTCTGGTTTCTGCTCACAGGGCCCCATCGTGGTTTCTGGTGTCACGTGTCCACTCTTCAGTAATACAAGCTGTCTCGGGTCTCTGCCTCTAGTTCACCCAAAGTTTCCTCATGCCTCCTTCAGCTGTTCCCTCTCCCGGGTTCTGCTTTCTCTTCTCACTACGACGGCCAGTACCATTTATTCCCAAACGCTCCCTTACTCTCGGTTCCAAAGAGGGCCTGAAGCTTCGGGTGTTGCATCTCCACCCTCTGAAGTCGCACCTGCCTCGGCACTCTTGTCAGCCCGGCTCCAGCTTCACACCGAGGAGTCGAGATGCAACACCTGAGGTGCTGTAGTGAGAGGGCAGAAACTAGGACTGACTACTGGCACATCTTTCATTCTCAGGCCCCTCTTGGAAGGTCGCTCGTCATTGTAAATTTGTATTTTTTCCTGTACATTCCTCACCCCTGCGTGCTGTGTTGGATTTTGTGTTTGTGTGCCCTTCATTTTTAGTCTCCTGTTTTTCTTTGTAAATTGTAATGTTCTATTTTGTACCACTTTTCTCTTGTAATGTAACTAGCTCTATTGTACAGCGCCCTGACACCTTCGGGTAATGTCCGCCCTTTATAAAAATACACTAAATAAAATAAATAAATAAAACTGCTTCAAGCATCCTTCAGGGACCTACCAGAAGACCCCATGCCAGGACATCCCCTAATCTGAAGGCTCCATACAGGGCCGGACTGGGAACCAAAACCGGCCCTGGCAAAGAGCTCGGCCGCCCCCCCCCCCCCCGCCCCCTGGGCGGGAGGGGGGCGAGCGCTTTGCCAGGGCCGCTTTTCAGCCGATTTTGTTACAGGGCCGATTTTGCAGCTATGCTGCAAAAACGGCTCTGCAACAAAAACGGCCCCCAGAGCCCAAAAACGGCCCCCACCCTTGCGGCCGACCGGGGGATTGCCCGGTGCCCACAACAGCCAGTCCGGGCCTGGCTCCATACCCTATACCAGGACATCCCAAACTATGAAGATCCCAACCATGCCCTAAATCAGGACATCCCTTACTCAGAAGACCCCCACACCCTGCACCAGGATATCCCGTACTGCCGTCAAACCCGGGGGCATATTATCAAGAAAGGCAATAACATTATTGCCGCTTTAGCGGCAGGAAACTGCCGCTAAAGCAGCGATAATGGGCTTGATAATATGCATTTGAGAATTTCCATAGAAGCCCAGGTTCTGGTGTTAACATGGGCTTCTATTGGAATTCTCAAGGGCATATTTCTTGATAATATGCCCCCAGGTTTTTCACGTGTCTTGCTTCTTTCCTGTCTGTCTCTCTCTCTCTCTCCTCTCTGTCTCTCTCAGTCTCTGTTTCTCACTCCTCTCTCTCTCCTCTTCCATCTGCCTCTCTCTCTCCTTCTCTGTCTGTGTCTCCCGCTCCCCCCCCTCTCTCCCCACCTCTCTGTCACTCTCTCTCTCTCCTCTTCTCTCTGCCTCTCTCCATCTCCCTTTGCCCCTGTCCGCCGAACATCCTCCGTTCTCCAGTCCACCTGGCCTGTACCACAGTCCCCTACACACCCCACCTCACCCATTGACATCCACAGACCAACAGAGAAGACACACACTGTCTGTCGACAACTGACAGGGACGGGGGCTGAAAATAGGGAAGATGCACAGGTTATTGTGTGGACAGATGAGTAACGACAGATGAACATGTCGCAGATGGACACGCAGTGTATAGATCACTCAGATTGGATACAACATTGATTGTTGGAAACAACATGCTGAAATAAAAGTTTCACCATGTCAGTAGGTGGGAAGATGTTATTAACAGCATTTCATGATTTTGCCCCCAGTCAGCACTTGAACTGCGACTTTTTAACACAATGTGAAAGACACACAAAGGAGGTTTCTGGTGTGTGCTGAGTCGCAGTGAAAGTGTCCTATAATCATTATTTGGTTTATTAAATCCTGCCATTAGTCCGTCCTCTGTTTCTACGCCCCGGGGTGGGTGCCCAGCGTTCGAGGGGGCGGAAGAGCAGGTGCCCAGGTGATCACATGGCCCTCCTGGCTGCCCCCCCCCAGGTGTGAAGATTGAACGCACCTGTAGAAGCGTGTCCTCGGCGGAGGGGGAGGGGCTTACAGCCCTCTCCTCGCCCATGCACGAGGCTGCACACAGACCTGGCAGGCTTTAATAATCCACAGACCACCTGTGCCCCCCACACACAGCACTCAGCCTTAGATCAGACCAGACAGGAAGGGATTCATCGCCACCGGAAGAGATCGGAAAAGACCCAACCCAAGATCAACTGATGATGCCGCAGAAAATGATTCTCCAAAAGAAATAGCGCTGAGTGGGCCTGAAGGGAGGGGCGAGGAGCTTTACCTCCGTGTAAACTTTGTTCAAGGACACGGCTCCACCTTGGATAAACAAGAACATACATGTTGAATGTGAGTACATGGGGGTGGGGTCACGGGAGCGCATACATCAGCGCTGCTTTGGGTAATGAGTAATCTGACTGTGTAGTGTGTACCTCAAATATTTTTATAAGTGCTGATTAAAGGACACATTCTGGAACTTAGGGGGTGACACCCTCACTTTACCCCCCTCTCATGAGGAATTCCATTGGCAATGGGGCAGCCCTAGCCTCCGCGATGCTGGGTTAAGTCGAGCCCTGGGGGGGGCCTGGCAGAGCGCCTAACTCAGATCAGCACACAGCTCCAGTGACGGGTATATTTGTTTCTCACAGTCACACTCAGTGTGAGTATGACATCTTACCTTAGACTCCACTGTGGTGGTGTTGGCTTGGGCCCCTACTGTAGGGGGTCTGCATATCGCCCGGCCAGCACTGACTCGTGACTTCCCTACCGTCCCGAGACTGTCTGTGTCTCCCTCCACTCAGAGCGTGGTGGCGACGCGCGTCGAAAGAGAACAGCGCGGGGGCTGTCCCAGGGCCGTCATTGGTAGTGCTAGAAGATTGACGGCCCTGAGACCCACAAACTGGGTGCGCTGCTGCCGCGCATAGCACCATCATCACCACTGCTAGTAGGTGGTGGTGCGTGAGTGGCGTGCACTAACTGCAGTATTTGTTTAAGCAGCAGGTGCGCTTGCACAGTGCAGTAATAACGGCCCCCGGCCCCACTGCCCCCCCCCCCTTAGCTACGCCACTGTTGGTACCGGATGCTGAGCCTGACTGGTTTCCTCTTACTTTGTAGGTAACATGAGCTCCCCCTCCTGCTGGAGGCCCCTGGAAGTTGTTGTCCCAGGCCCTTCCAAAAATCGTCTCGCAAACTTGCACCATACTTTTTTTAAGAACCTTTTTGGTGCACCTCGATCACTTTCCTAACAGTTAGACCCCCCCCCCCCCACCCCACCCCATGCTGGCCGAGGCTGCCGCTGAAATAATTGCATAAAGAGGGGCAGTCCTTGCTGGTGGTCTTCCTGGGGCAGAGAGCTTTGCAGCCTAAGTTCAGGCTTCTATTCAGGAGCTCAAGACGGGCAGAGCGGAGATGGTCTTGTGGGACTGAGCTGGGCTGGGCCAAGACAAGGTTGGTGAAGCATAGGGTGTGAGGCCTCTGCCCTGAGTGCTTAATTGTCAAGTGATGGGATCAAGCTCCTCATGAACGCAGGAAATCATTCCGTTCGCACACGTCAATATCATGATTGCAAAAATGCTAAGAAATCGCAGCATTTCTTAGAAGCCTTTAACTCCTCAAAAACGCGAGATCCGTAGATTTTTTTTTTTTATTTACCTGTTCCCTCAATGTTTAAATTGTAAAGTACTGACATCTGAAAGGAGAGTGCGCCGTAGCCAATCGATGCAAACATGTCCCAAAACGAATTTACGGAAAAGCAAAACAAAAAAACAATCTCTGTCAATAAATGTGGGCCAATTTAAAAACTGCCTGTCTGTCCTTGGTAAGAGAAATGCATTGCTGGCTCGGCATTTACTCAATTTCCTCAGTCAAATGTCTATGTAAAAATTGCTTCTTTCTATAACGTGCGGCGCATTTGATTCTATGTTCCTCACTGGAACATTTCGTATTTAAACTAGGAAGAATATTTTTTTTAATGTGATCTTTTGTTCTGTTCCTCCTTTATCAATACAAAGTAAAGCAGTCTGCAGAGGCGAGGCAGCACTGAGAGCTGTGATCACAGATTGGTGTCACCCCCCACTGATGGTGTCACCCGGTGCGGTCCGCACCCCCCGCACCCACCTAGTGACGCCACTGCTATTAACCACAAAAAGCATTAAAAACGAAATATAACGGTTAAAACAAACTCCAACCTTTGGCAGTGTTTTTTTCTGCCATTACATCCGCAGTGGCTAGTGAGTTTTGACAGTAGTGAAGTCATTGGTGCAGGAGAGAAGACACTAAAAAAATTAGGAGGGATTGGAACACATTTACGGTTTTAGGGGCGATTTAGAACATGGCATATGGTGCTAATGGGTGCTAATGGAAGCTTTGCTGTGTTGCAGCCTTGCCGCCATATTGTAAGTTTGCCATCACTCTACCTAGCCTTTTTAGGTTGCAACCTACCAGACACCACAGCTGTCTGGTTTGCTAAAGACATCTTGGGGGCATTCTGAAAGTTGACCTAGGAATGCATTCCGCCCGTTGTTTACCATTGGCTTTGTGGTTTGTAACTCACATTTTCTGGCTTTCTATTTGCTGGCTTTATTTGCTTTAGGCTGTCCAGCTCGGGTTCATCCCCCCCCCATTGCCCACATTCTTGTTTACTGTATTCTTCCACATACTCACTTTCTGTAAAAAGGCCTTTAAATCTTGCTCTTATCTTGTCACATTTGTTATGCATTCAAAGACAGAGGTCCAATGTCAGGCTGTGTCTTCCAGGGAGCTTGGTATTTATGTTTCTTACTCTGACTTCAAAGTGATAGAATTTATGTAACAATCTTACTGGCTACTGGGGGTCCGCTTGAGGAATGCTGTAAGATGTTCTTTTGTTTTTCTAGCACATAACAAAATTGAAATGTCTGTAAATGAACTGTGCTGAAGGTCAAATCAATACATAGGGTGATGCCATTTCCACACATTATTTGTGCACTGTATACGTTTATCAGTAAAACTGTATGTGAGTGCAAATGTAATGGTCATTTCAATTGTGTTGTCTGTGATGGCAGTGGACTACCACACCATGCCTAATCCACTTTACCCATTTCTAATATATAATTAGGAGAAAGGTACTCCCAAAAAACGTGATTTAAGGTCTGAGATAAGGGGGAATTAAACAAAACAATATATGGTACTGAACCATCCCTCAAGACCTCTATTACTTCATATGGGGCTACTAATAGCTCCTGTTGCTGTCCCTGTATGAATTACCCTCTACAATAACACATACTCTTTTTTTTCATCAAACTGATTTATTTTTCTTTCTTAATTTGTTTGATTTTTTTCAAAAGGTACAAATTTCAATTAAATTATACATGCAACATAATATAAATACATACAATCTACTCTATGCCAGTTCACTCGACCCCACTCTACTATGTGCCACTGCACTCTACATCACTCCAGTCTAGGCCACTCTGTCTGCACAACTTCACAGTATGTCACTCCACTCTGCAACACCGCACTCTATGCTAATGCTTTCTACGCCCCCTACTCTATACCACTTCACTCTATTCTGAAACAATCTGCTCTACGCCAATGCACTTTACACCACTCTACTCAGCTCCACTCTACACCACTGAAATCACCGCTGCACTACTCTTCTCTACGCCACTGCACCCTACCTTGAAACACCCCACTTGGCTCTGAAACAGACTACTCTACTCCACTCTGTACCACTCCATTCTACTTTGACCCACTCTATGCCACTGCACTCTACAATACGCCAAGTTACTCTAAACCACTGCACTGTACACCAAGTCACTCTACACCACTTTACTCAAAATCAATGCATCCTATGCCACTGTAACTATGCCAAATACTTTGCACCACTGTACTGTATGCCACTACATTGTACATTCTACTCTATCCCACTGCACTTTACTCTGCACCACTGTACTCTGTCACTGCTCTCTGCACCACTCTACGTTGCTGCATTCTACGCCACTGCACTCTACCAAGCACCACTCCACTTTATGCCTCTTCACTCTACGCCATTGCACTCTACCCCACTGCAATCTACTCTGTACCACTCTGCCACTGCACTCTACACTACTATACTTCACTGCACTCTACGCCAAAGCACTCTACACAACTTTACTCAAAAACAATGCACTCTATGCCAATCTACTGAGCACTAAAGTACTTTATGCCAATTTACACTAGGCCACTCTACTCCAATCTATGATGCTATACTCCATTTAACTCTGCTCCACTGACACTGTACTTCACACTATGCCATTCTACAACTCTACTATGCTCTACACAAATCCCTCTATGCCGCTCCCTGCCACTTTACTCCACTCTGTTCTATGACACACTACTCCACTCTACTGCACTCCACTCTATGACAATCTACCCCGCTCTACGTAAATCTACAACACTCTACTCCACTTTCCGAAATACCCTCTACTCTACACCACTTCACAACACTCTTTGCCACTCCACTCAACTCTGATGCAGTACTCCACTCTACGCCACTCAACTTTATGCCATTCCACTTTCTCTCTACTCCCTTCACAACACTCCACAATACTGTATGCTAATCCATGACTTTCCACTTCACCCAATGCTACTGGACGCCACTCCATAACACTTCACTCGACTCCACTTTAATGACACTCCACTCTCCTTTACCCCACTAACTTTTAGCCATGCTGACAGCAGCCACTCAGGTCTACCACACTGCTAAAAATATTGTCAAAGCCAATAGCACTTGCATAGGCGAGACCCATTGGCTTCGCCAATGCTGGTTTCCAAAGTGCTGCCGTCACTTTTGGCAAACGTTATTGATGGGTAGGCTGCCATGTAGCAGTAGCCCATTAGTATGCGTTACTGAAATAAACACCAAGAAGCAGAATTCAGTTTCTTAACTATAAAAACACATATTCCTGCGTCAGGAGCATTGGTTAAATGTGTCCGCGTGGCAACATAGGGAAGTAAAATGGGCCTTCTAATGTTCACACGGAAGAGCCACTGTGGAGGAGTCACTTGTAAAAGTTTTCCGCCAGTATATCTCATCTGTCCGAGACCTGGCAGTTCCTTCAATTAGGCAGTGAAACCGAGAGTTTGGCAAGGCAGAAAAGTCGATTTCTGTTGGTTTTCACATTCAGCCAAAATCTAAATGGTTCCCTTAGAAATGATCCATACCAAAATGTAAATGATCTTGCTATTCAGCTTCTAATTCCGTATAAATATGTATAAACAAGAACAAAAATTGCACGTGGAATAATGAAAAATTAAACCATAGCGATAGGTCGTGCTATAATGCCATCCAGGAATGAAAAAAGACTTTTAGGGGAAGGTCAAACTGCAGGGGTCGTTTGCCAGTCGTACAGGACTGTTGAACGAAGCTCACACTTCTAAGATGCTATTACATAAGAAGGATGAGGATTTTCAGAGCTGTCGTAAAGTTTGGTGAGTCATGCGCTGCAAAAATATTGGTGGATAGACCCATACTGAATGGCTCCTCTGTCTAGTACATGGCCCTCTGTCGCCCTACGCCTCACCTCCGAGCATGGTCCCATGTCCTTCTCTCAATACACAACAGTTTGTGTCTCATTACCGCAACTCAGCGTTCACCCATCTTCCAACCAAACTGTATTTAGGACAAGTACTAGTACATGCACATTCGCACTTTTGGTACTAGAGTGCAGAGGTAGCACCCCTTTTAAATGCAACAGTAAAGCATCACTGTAACTAGCAAGGAAAACACTGCTTACTTCCTCACAAAATGAATGTTACAATGTCTTGAGAGACGAAAACAACTCCCCTAACAGTGACAGGCCTATCCGGTGTCATGATTTTTTCTCAGTGAGTGGTCTGCGCTGTGGTTCTTGTTAAATACTTTTACTTCACATGATTTATTGAGGATATAAGGATTGAAAAGTATGCTGTTTATTGAATTTGTAGATGGGGAGGAGTGGCATCATGACTCACTTGAGTATTTACCTTTTGTCAATCTTACTCCCGCCCCACACTCAACAATGGTAATAAACAGAATATCATTTAAAGCCTGCCCAACCGGTTGGCCGGAATGGGAACTTGTTTGTAAACTTAAAGCCACAAACTGATTGCATAATTGTACCAGTGGAGTGACACCTTTCTTCTGATGTACAAGCAGGTATTTTTTTTCAAATTGTTCCGACTCCGCAGCGGTTCATTTGGATCCTTTCCTCCGACAGCGCCGGGGCGAATATACATGTGGTGCTTGTCCCAATCACCCTCCTTGACTCCTGCTTTAACCCACCTACACCTATTGGCGAGCCTAGTAGGCAGCCCTTTTATGTTCACAGGTACCACCTTGCTGACTACCTCAGAGCGGCGACAGACAGGCCGGTGAACACACATTTGCACCTTGTTCTCTCACTTCAATCAACAATTCAGTTGTTAAACTGGAGGTGAGAATCCCTGGGAGGGGGTTGTGGTAGAAGGAAGAGGGATGGGGAAAGAGGTCATCGAAGGAGGAGGCTAAGAAAATGAAAGACGCAGCTTGGAGCCAATGAACTGAACTGGCGGGCTGGAATAAAAATTGTATTAAGGGCAGCTCATGGGATCAACTATCTGTGCATCTCTCCAACTGGAGGCATCCTGGGCCAGCTGCTCCATCCCGCTATATTCCGATCTTTGATCTAAGTTCGATGTATGTGTGTATGTATGTAAAAATGTTTGTTCGTCTGCCACACCGTCTGTGCAAATGTCCTATGGTGTCTGCCTGTTTCTCACGGCAGTTATGTCCTTTCTGCCTAGGTGCGTCAGAAGAGTGCAATATTTTTTGTGATACACAGTTTAAGAGTGGGTTTTCAGTGTTTACTGGATAGCAGTGAGAAACTTCGCACTGCATTATAACTCGCAGGAAAGTGTATACATCTTTCAGGAATGTTTTCTCTACCGAGTCTCCCCGATTCTCCCCTCAGGGAGTGCCTTCGAAACTCACCTCTAATATCTACCCCTAAAGCGGAGATCGGAAGGTCAGAAGGTGATGGCAAAGCCTTGTTATCTCATTTTATTGTCTAACATTAATTATCTCATGTATTGTCAGCTGGGATTTGGCCCAAAGTAAATGTGCACTGGCTTCACCACCATAAGTGACGGCTTTTGGAGTCCACACTGCTTAGACACTACTATTTGACGCTCACACTACTGCGATTAGAAAGCATCTCTAGCAGATGATCATACTGCATGAGTTTTGATAAGACACTCCAGAAGGAAGGTCACAACACTGAATCGCACAGTCCTGAGAAATGGAAACACAAAGAGTTTAGTTTTGAACCTGCTGCAAATATTAAGAATGCAAAAAAAACAATTGATGGACAGAATGCAGAACAATGTCATACATTCACCCCAGTACAAGGATCTGGGCCTAAATCCATCGTTTTTTTGCTCACCATGCCATTCCAGTTTTGACCCAGCCATATGCAAATCAGTCTTGACCCTGCGCCCAATGGGAACAGTCCAGCCCGAACTGCAAGGCCTGGTCCTCCCTGGACTGGAAACAAGAATCCTAGGACCGGTTTCGGGCTTTCAGCCCTCATCAGCCAGGATAGCTTAACTCTAGTGTAACTAACTATAAACTTTATTGACTGCATAATTAATTAAAATCTTTACAGTAAAAACAATCAGTATAAACGCTAAAAACAGTGATTTAAACTTCTTATTCTGGGTAAAATTTGGCCCCCCTCCCCGAGTACAGCGTAGCCAGATTTTCCCCGACATTTGTGGACGTGATCTTGAAGCCCCCGTTTTATGCCCAGCAGTTGATCTACCTTACAGAGCTATTAAACTTCCCTCTGTGGCGCTCTAAGTGTCTCTCTGATAAAAATGCTCTCTTGGGGGGCGTGCAAGGGGGGCACAGTCCTTGGTGCATCGTTGAGTGGTCCCATCAGCGTTCGTCAGCAGAGTTTACCATGCATTTCCCCAGGTTGTGCTGCTTTCATAGGCAGCTTTTAAAGCTATCCTGATTTGATGGATGAATTTCGCCAGTCTCGCTAGAGCCATTGTGTTGGTGGTTGAAAATCACAAGGCTGAAACTTCGCTGCACTATTTTATACCCAGATCGGGCACAGAAGTCGCCGGCGTTCGTTATTGAGTTTGGGCCAGCAGCATAAGAGATGCAGCCAGGATTCCCTCCTGTAGGATCACAGTCTGCAAGTTTTGGATTCCCCTCTTTGAGCCCATGCAGGATTGAAATCCGCAATCCCAAGCGCGGTCAGCCTCATGAATAAGATTTTACTTTGGGCCTGTGTAGTGAGTGCCTCGCTTAGGTAGGGTTGTGCTTTTCCTGCGTGTAGGAATTGTTCAACGGATCTAGATGAGGGCTTGGAGAAGTGCTTCCTAGTCTCAGTTGCCCTTTCGGTCTCGCGATTTGTGTCTTGGGGTTCCCAAGCTTGGTTTGTAGGTCCTCAACAATGTTTTCCCGTCTGTTTATGGGTGAGAGCTCTGCGGGCAGTCTCCCTTCCTGTACCTGGCCCAGCCATGTTTGAAGTGTGGTCCCGGTCTTGTCTGACCACTTGATCCTCCTCAGGACGCAGTGCATTTCCTCCCAACTTGTTTCCCCGATGGATTGGTAGATGGTGGCTGGCGGTACGTCCAACTGAAACACTTCTCTTAATGGCCGGTGGTCGCTTTCCTTCTGATCTTCAACTTCAAAGTCTTCCATTCTGGCCGACATCTCTTCGCTGGCCATGATATAGCCGATTCGTGAGGCGCCCCGAAAGGTGAACTGAGGATGCCAAGAGGCCGAGCAAGCTTTTTTCAGTACGTAGATTGATGTCAGCTTATAATTGTGAAGTCCTGCAAGGGAGCTGCCCTGCCTGGTCCCCGGGGGGGGGGGGGTGATTCTGTTTTGTCAAGATCTTTCTAATTAAAATCCCCGGCTAGAATTACCTGGTATGATATGTGTTTGTTTAGCAGGTCTTCTAGGTTCTGTGCCAGTGCCTCCAGCTGGTCTTTCATGAGGGTCTGTGCGGGATTGATGTAACAATTTATTACCAGCAGGCTCATTGGATGTTTATTGACACTCAAACCTCTGATCTGTAGGGCTTGCAGGCCTGGGGAGTTCCCGATTGATGGTTGTGGCTGCGAGGGCACATTTGTGCTTTATAAATACTGATAATCCGCCTGCTGGACGGCTGAAAAGGTTTCTTTTTTATGGCTGGGACCTGATGTTCCTAATACCCTGCCAAAGGGGTACTGGACAGGGCCCATGTTTCTTGGAAACAGATTATATCCCCGCTTTCCAGGAACTGCTTCAGATTTTCATTTTTGCAGATTTTATTGATCCCTGCTATGTTCCAGGAAACTATTGTTAAATGCTGCTTGTGGGTTAGTCCTGGGCCAGCGTCTCCTCTGACAGGCTGGCGTTTGTCACAGTTAGGAATACTGTGGCCTCCTTCTTGTGTGTCGCTTTTGATCAGAGGTTAAGGAGGTGGTACATATAACCCAATGATTGTTTTGGCATGAGATTCTGATGCCCATTGGGTCCCTTTGGCCATCTGGCTTCTGACCAGGGATCCCAAGCTGTTTGTCCGTGCAGGACCGACCGGGTGACCTTTCTCCCAGTGTCTGGGGCCAGGACGTGTGGGAATTTTGGATGCGGCAGCGTCTGAACTTCAATGCCCCACTCAGCGAGTAAGGTGAAGTTGTTTACGACGACTTGTTGTATTTCTTTGTTCCTCAGGCCCACCACTGATGAATTGCCGTGTGTGTTCCCCTTCATACTCAGAAATTTGACCCATTCTAGGTCCCCAGTTTGTATCTTATCTAGGGTGTCCAGGTGTTTGAAGAGGCGGAGAATGTTACTCCGGTTCAGGATGTCATGCTGTCCCGTACTGAGGAATCTCGGTGTGAGGAGCACCTCATATACTACTGCTGGTTCACCCACGGTGTGGGCCCTTTCCCCCCTTTCTGGTGCTGACTCTGCTGGGGTCGGTCCTATGCAGGTGTTTCCTTGGTGGCTTGAGGCAAGACCTGCTTGGGGCCACTTGCTTTGATCGTTGTTCTTCCTCGTGACAGGCTGAGGCCCCGGACTTGATTGTGATGGATTAGGATTTGGGCTAACCGACTGTAGAGTTGATTTTGCCAAAGTTATCTGGGTAAGTAATTCTGCAGGAGATGGACTTGTTCCGACCGTTAGATCGTTGTCTGTAAGGTGATTTGGCCTTGCTGATGACTTTAGGCCCTTCTCTCTGGAGGTACTTGGTAATATGGTTGGCTTATGCTGAATTTCCACAGGCAGGGAGACCAGGGAGACCAGGGAGACCTTTTTTCCCCAGTTTTGTCGGTGAAAATTGGGTAAAACTGGGTGGCTTTTGTACCCCATTATGCGGGCAGTTGATGGTTCTTCAATGATTGCAGTTGTCTCACCTTTAGCTCATTTTTTTCTGATGCTTCTTCACCTTCTTTTTTGCTCTCCTTGATAAAGCGTGTTTGTGTGTGTCCATCACGAGTGAAGGGTGTTCCTGCAGGTCTGTTCCAATGGCGTCGTTGGCCCTGAGATTTAAGCTTTGTGTATCTTTGGGTGTTTCTGGGTTGCTGATGGGTTTGTTGGTAGTTTGCTCTGCGCTTTTCCCGTTGTCTGCTGTTTTCTTCTGTCCTGATGGAACCCCTGCTGACTGGGTCACCTTCGGGTAATGACTGTTAACCTTCGCCCAATCGTCAATGTTGTTTAAAGTCTGTGCCTCCATACGCCCTTTCGCTATCTCAACTATGTCTTCTAAGGCCTCAGGAAGGGAAGCCCACTTCTCGATGAGATTAGAGCAATGGCACGAGCAGTCGCCCCGGTTGGAAGCCACATGTTGGGAGATCCTGTTGTCTAGGACCTCCACCATGGAGCGAATGTCAACGAGGCACCCTGCAATTGCTTATAGAAGTTCTATTTGCACTTCCATCTTGGTCGATTGCTACAGGAGGGTTTTATTAGTTTCGCTGGTTATCTCAATGGAGGATGATTTCTCCGAGGCCACGGCGGCGCTGCTGTTGCAGTTGCGATAGTCAGCTTTTGAGTTGGAAGCCCAGGGGGACGCTAGGGGCCACAACAGGTTTGGGGTTAGATCAAGGGTTCTTTCTATCTTTTGACCAAGATTGTGAAGGAAGGAGGCTGTGAGCTCCCCAACCACAGGGGGCACTGGGGTCAGGGGAGCTAGGTGGGACTGGGGGTTTGTTGGTTTTGGCTCTTTGAATTTGTATTGGGGCTCACTAGACTCCGTGGACTGTAGATATGGACCAAGGGAGTTGGGCTGGTGAATTTGCACCGTCAACGTTACTGTAGTGTCAACTTTGGGCACAGCTATGTCGGGAGTCTTGCTGATTGTAGTGTCCTGCCCATTATCTGTAATAAGAGGGGGGTTCCACCCCTGAATTGGCCTTCTGGTTGCTTTGAGTGTGGATGCTCGTGAGCTGCTCTGGCCGTTTCTGGAAGGTCCTCAGTTCCTCGCAGGGAGAAGTCTTCTCCTTAGGTATAGGTGTATTATCGGGCGATCATCTGCTATGATCATTAACGCAGTTTTCATGAGCCGAGCGTGGGCCGGCGAGTAGAGTGTCCTGTGTAGTGCCGTTGTCACTGCTGAGGGGATCATTTTTCTTAATTAGGAAGTTTCTGATCGAGCCCCTTTGGTCTACCTCTAGTGGCTTTTCATTTGAGCTGTCTGTGTGATTTGCTCCTCATAGTTATTGTCTCGTTATTTGATGGGTGGCTCATGAGGCTTTCCAGGGTCGTGAGCAATCAGCCCTTTCTTTTGGCCCCTTGTGCCAGAAGCATTACAGGGGTTAACTTCTGACTATTGGGCAAAAGCTCAGAGTCCAGGGCCAATCCCTTGTTGCCCTTTTGTCACTTTTCGTGTTGGTGTCCGGTCAGCGGCTAGCGTTAAGGGCTGCAGGCTTGCAGGGGTATGCAGGGGTAGGCAGGTGCCCAAGGAGGTAACCGAGAGGATTGGCGTCTCTGGCCACCCGCTCCTTTTGTTGACTTTTACAGTTCCTGTGGCTGTGGCTCTGCTGTTCTGCGGCTCACCAACCAATCGACAGGGGTGCAACTGCCGCTCTCCACTCGCTGTTGAGGTCTTACCATTCATGGCTCGCTGCTGACCTCTCTGCTGCACTTTGCAGTGTTGTTCTGAAAATTCTGGACTTGTGTAATCATTCTGAACTCGAGAATTAAACTTCATCGAAACATGACGAATTTGGTATCAAAAGACCGAGAATGACGAGCACACCATGTACAAATATTTTCAGCATATTCGAGTGACGATTTCACCTCGAAATCGTCATTTACGTTCTGAACCCTTGGCCTCCATTTATGTGTTGCCCTTTACATAGGCCTTAATCCAGCTGAATTCAATTCCACAAGGACACATACTCCTTAATCGACTTTCCTATGACCTGTGCAAGTTGGAACCATTGCCCCAGGCCGAACTCGTTAGGTCAGTTCCCCTCCCAGTGGCCGAACAAGATAGCATCAAGGCTCAACAAGTCATAAAACCATTTCAGCGCGCACACCTGCCGTATCTTGCTCACATCTGTCTCTACTCTTTTTGCTTCACCTACTTTATGGTGGGGAGGTGCCTGTTTTATTGGGGGTCCACCGATATCTGATGAAATGTTGGGCCTTGCCGGGTGATTTGTTGTGGGCAGCACGAAGTGAAATATGTACATGTCATCATGACTCTGCTTTTTTTTTGTAACAAAGAAATGTAAATGATATACTGCAAATTCGAAGAATGTTTTCCTGAAGCTGAATATTCTGTATAAAGAGAGAAGCCTGACTTTGTAAAATCGAGCACTCTCCTGAGAATATACTTCCCCGTGTGTTGTACTTCTAGGACACTTGTTACCTTGGTTGCAGCCAATAAAATCGATCCTTGACTTCACCTAGAAGACTCTGAGTTTCTGTGGTCTGAATCAGGAAGAACCCGAGGTCTCTGGGTGTACCCTGACACCGCTGGGTTACCGGTTCTGTGCCGGTTCTTAAAAACCCAGCACCTCAGCTGGCGCCCAATGTTTGGGGCGATTCCAGTGGTACCAGCCAGCCAGAGGTTCGTGAGGAGCTTCGTGTGGAAATTCTGGAGGACGGCCAACCACCTCATCGACCCCTGCATGTCGACGTGGCTCGAAGGTCTTTGCTGCGAGGTTCCCCGCTTCCCAACGGCTACAGAGGACTGCTGCCCTGGCTATCGCCCTGATTTGGTCCCTTGAAGTTTTGTAGAGCGAAACACTAAGACGAGTCTTCTGGTGACGTCATCGATATCTCAGTTAAGTATAAGTGGAGCGTCTCCCAGTCCTTAGTTGGTCTTAATCTTGGGTATCCTTTGGGATAATTGTTGGTACTTGCAAGCACCAAAACCGAAGGACTCGTGTATTCACGAGAAAAATCGTAATCGATAATCCTTTGAAGTTTGGAACTAGACTAGAGAGCGAAGATGCCTAGTCTTAGACTTGGAATTTTTTTTGTCTTGGTTGTAATAATAGGGACTCCCGATTGGAGGACTCATGTCCGGTTCCTCCGGTTGGAACTCCAACTTACGAGTTATATGTGAAACATGGGGTAGGCCCCATCACATACAATGAAGTGTGGATCAAATACACAAGGAAAGATGGTGTTTTAAAATGGCCCCAATATGGTAGCTTTGATACCGAAATCTTAGATAACCTTGAAGTTAAACTTTTCAAAAAGAAAGCCCGGCCGGCGATGTTTGACTCTTTCCGCCTATGGCGTAAGGAGGCCAAACAAAAAGAAATCAAATTAGCTAAGAAAAATAAGAGAGAAGGGGGAATTTCAGTAATGCAAGCTGCTATGCAGTTTAAAGACAATGAAGAAGAGCAGATGAGTGAGCAGTTGCACAGGCAACGTAAAATGGCAATAGATAAATGCTATCCAGTTTTGCCGTCTCTTCAGCAAGAGGCAGCAAAAGAGCGTGAAAGAGATCCGTTAATGTCACATTTATTAAATTCGCCACCCCCCTATGCGCAGAATGCCACCGCACCCCCGCAACCTTTAGTTGTGCAACCTGTGCCTCCTATTCCTCCGCAGCACTCACCAGCTGTTCTCCAGCTGGCTCCTGTCCCTACGGTGCAGCCTCCTCCAGGCCCACCGACCACATCTGCTCCACCTGTGCCTTCTACGATTTTGCCTACTGTACTTTCTACTTCTCCTAATACTCCCTCTACGATTTTGCCCAGTGCTCCTTCTATTTCTCCTGATGCCTCCTCTGCTATTGTCTCTGCCCCTGCCCTATCTCACCCCGTTTTTCCACCCGTTCTTCCTTCAGTTTCACCTTCCATTTGGCAGAAAATGGCCAGTACTGTCACTAACCTTTTCTCACCTCTCTTTGGGTCGCCTACTACGACCCCTAACATGGGACGAAGACAGTTGCGAAGTCGACTGCCTGACTATCAAGAGAGAGACTCATTGAATCGTTTAGCACGGAAATGGGTTATGGACACTGTAAAGTATGATGTAGAGTCTATCATGGAAGTCTTCCATCAATGGGAAGCACCGACGCAGAGATATGTTTTTGAACAGATGTGTGTTTTCCTTTGTGAGGATTTGGAAGACAATGATCTGCAATGCAACCCGCAAGAGTTGTGTCGTGTACGGTTTAAGTTTGGAGAGGGCATGATTGTGGGTCCCGATGTGGAGGAAGCGGTTGAAATATTGTTATCATATCGGAGTAAGGCGAGCAGTTCTGGGTCACAATCTTAGCCTGGTGCATCTAGTAGGAAAAAGGCGCGACAATACCCGATGAGAGAAGTTCCCCCACAATGGAGAGAGGGCGACACAACTGTTAACCCACCTATTCTGCCACACTTTCAGCGTGTATGGGTACATGTCCCATGGAAGCGAGCTGAAGTTTTAGCGCTCAAACAGACATTACCTGATCCGCGTAAAAATCCTGCAGGGTATTACAAAGAATTGTCACAGACTGCTGGATCATGTATAATGAATTTAGCCGATATCGATATGTTATTTGGGAATGTTGTTCCACAGCCTTTATGGGGTAAAATTCGTCGTACAGATCATGATCAGGAGTTAGGTGACTCATGGGCTAATATTGCTGCTGCAGATGCCCGACAAGTTGGTGGTGCTAAGCCTGAGCCTTTGATAGCAGAACTCCCTGGTAGAATAGTTGATTACATGAAAACGATAATGCCCGCAATACGTGTAAATTGGGATAAGTTGTCTGCATGCAAGCAAAAGAAAGAAGAAACTGTCTCAGATTTCTTCACCAGGTTTGAAGAAACATTTGTCGACCACAGCGGTCAAGGTATGACCACAGAAGGTGGTCAGAGATTGTTCGTCGATAAATTCGTGCACAATCTGCTTCCAGAATTGTGTAAAAAGTTAAAGGATTCGGAAAGTTCTTGGGCTGTGTCATCTTCAGCCCAGATATTGGCTACTGCACAATATTACAAGAATAGAGACAAAGACGAGAAAGATAGAGCAGAAAAGAAAACCAAGGAGTTGAAAACGAAGGTTTTGCTACAGCAAGCATATCCACCACGTGGTGGTGGTAATCAAAATAATAGTGGTCAGAATCATTACCAGAATAATTTTCAGCACACTCAACAGTATCAGAGGAACTCGCAAAGAGCCGAGTACACTCAGCCACGTGTCCCTGTAGGCCCCAACCAGTGTTCGTATTGCAAGGAAGAAGGTCATTTCAAGTATAGTTGTCCTATTTTGTTACAACATGCAAATGGTGCTTCTGGTGTAAGAGGTTGTGGTATTCAGCAAGCACCTAGAGGTAGAGGACGTGGAAACGTCCCCCAGAACACATGTCCCTTTCCACCCCAAAATTCTATGACGAGGTTAGATCAGCAGAACAACGCCTCTGACAGGACAGCTCAATACTACGTTGATGATTACTATACAGAAGATGAGTATTTGGAGGGTAATGATTGCTAGGACAGCCATAGACAAAGAGAGGGAGTTGTTTCAGTTCCAGTAGATCAGAGTGGACCTTACGTCGAGGTGATTACATCAGGTGTGTCAGAGCCTTTTCTGTTGGATACTGGTGCTACAAAGAGTTCTATTATGCACTCCAAACTCCCTGGCGCACCTTTGTCTGGCAAAATGAACGTTTCTGTAGGTTTCTCTGGCGCCCCAGTTAGAAATCCGATTTCTGACCCTTTGTCTCTTTCTGTTGGTCCTTGCGAATTCAAAGCACCCCTTATTCTGACAACAGGTTGTGGTGAAAACTTGCTAGGATTGAATTTGTTAAAAAGATTGTATGCGACTTTGTACTGTTCTCCTTCAGGAGTACAACTTACTTTAGGCAAGAAAGTGGTTTCTCCCATGTATTTGTCGAGGGATAAACTTCCAGCAGAATTGTCGTTTCTTCCAGATATTCTTTGGGCTGCTGGTCCTAATGATGTGGGTCTTTTAGAAATTCCACCATATGTTGTAACATTGAAAGCCAATGTTCAAATGCCACGAATTCCACAATATAGGATATCTAGTGCGGGTGAAAAAGCTTTGCTAGCGATCGTTTACGAATTGATTGAAAAAGATGTGATTGAAGAAACACGAGGCAACGTTTGCAATAGTCCTGTTCTGCCTGTTTTAAAACGAACTGACCCTTCTTAGCCACCTGTGTACAGATTCGTGATTGACCTTCGAGAGGTGAATAAAATAGTTGTGCCACAATTCCCAGTTGTCCCCGACATTACCACATTATTGACTATGATTCCAGCATCTGCCTCTTGGTTTTCGGTGATTGACCTGAAGAATGCTTTCTTCAGCATCCCGATTGCTGAGGAAAGCAGGGATATTTTTTTGAATCAACTATGTTCGTATTGGATGGTCCCTGCGCGCCTGATGTTTCCTCTCGCACCTCAGCATCAGCATTTTGTGTCTGTGAGATCTCAATGAATGCCGTCATCAGAATTGATAGCCACTGGGGACAACAAAGAGCATGGGCCATTACGGGGTCCATCAAAGTATCAACATCTGTTGGCATGACTGATGGGAGTGTTAGACAGGTGTCTAGCACGCATTCTTCTCCGCAGAGCAGGCACCGTAGAAAAGGTAAGATGCAATCTTGCCAAATACGTCTGAATGACAGAAACCATGTGGTATTTAATTCTCGTAGACGAGGTAGTCTCAAAATTTGGACGATGCGCTCACGACACTTCATCACCAGTAGAGTTGTCTCCATGGAGAACTGGGTGTTGCTGGTGATTTGGCTTGCCATATCGTAGCAGTAGGAGCAAAAATAGTATCCCTGGAATGAGTCCCAAAATGAGGGGCAGCCCGCCAAACACAGAGTGCACGAAGTTTGGAAGGATTCCGAGGACTGCTTGAAAAAGTGCCAACAGTCCGGAAAATACAGTGTTATATACATTTACAATACCGCTCCCATCAGACATGTTTAAGATACGACTTAACATTTCTGAGAAATGTATAGGGCTGTTTGTATTCAAAAGGGCATGTATCTCGGCAGAAGTCCTTGCGACTTGTAGATCATAGGTCTCTTTGGCCGAGGTCAGTGGCACTGTTATTTGCAAAAGAATTACTTTCATTCTGCTTGGAGTATCAATTCATATAGAAGAGATGTTCAGTGAAGGCCAAAGTGGCAACTCCCTGACTGTCTTGGTTTTTGGAAACAATACTTGCATACAGCAAGTGACCCTGGATGACAGTTACTAGATATGGTATACCTGGCAACATGCCACAGCAGCTGTGATCGTTCAACATGAGGTAACTCCCATTCGAAAGTTGTCCAAAAATTGGATCAATCACTGCCGCTGGTGAACCTTGCAGGTGGCAGCATAAATTGTTGGAGGAACCATCGCAGGCCCTGTGTAAGTTAACCCCTTGAGTGCTTGTGACGAGCTCAGCTCGTCATGAGGCACAGTGGAGCTGCACTCATGACGAGCTGAGCTCGTCACGGCCGTTTGAACGTTCGCACGCGGGGATTATTTCCCTGCTGTGCTGAACGTTCCAAAAACCGGTATGTCTGTGACAAGCTCAGCTCGTCACAAGCACAGTGGCGCCGCGCGCGGCTCCCCTCCCCCCGCACAGCAGGGGGAAAACACCCCGTAGTGAAGGGGTTAATACCCTGACAAAGGAGAGAACCGCTTAGTGCGTTTTCACAGTTTGAACTGCTAAGACACACTTCACGTCCCCCACTCCAACATCTGTGTGTGTAAGGTAATTCCCAGGATGTCTTGATGTATACTTTACCCAACCTTTCATATGTGCCTGCTGGTATGTGTCATGCCATGTATAATCCATTCAGTAGCTGGTTTTTCTGCTACCGTATATGGCAATCTTTCCAGCTTTTCAATGCTCAGGACCTTATAGTCTGCTCCCCTTTGTGCCAATTTAATCTGTTTATCAGGGAGATTGAATTCTGAAAACAGTGACGTAGTATTGATTAAACGCCAAGGCACATAACCTGAACAAAGGTTTTGTAACGTCCAGCCTAAAAGCATGATAGAACGTAGCTGAGACTGACCATGTTGCAACATAACCAAGTCCTGTTCCATGATGTCTATGGAAGAAGACACTATGCTGTCCAATGAATATATCCTGGACAAGAGAGTATTTAACCCATTGTCAACCACAGAGAGAGATTTCTCTAAATTAATACGATCAATTTCTCGTATTCGTTCTGCAGTCTCTGCTTGCGTAATCTTCCATATTTCGTTATATGCAACATATATACAGGCATATATGAAACGTTTTTTACGCAGTGTTCTTGTTCCTAAAAAGAATTGCCTAAGATCTGCGCCATCTTTAAGTAACTATCAGTGCAGAACTTTCCTACACTGTATGTTGTTAACTTTCCAGGATGCTGTCTTTGAACATATCTTGGGTCCGGCCTATTGAATGTGAAACCTTGTGTTTTGTTCAGGAATCTATCTTGACAGTTGTTTGTGTCGGTCAGATCAACCATTTATTCCAATCTGGATCTGTTCTATTGTGATGCAAAATAGTAAGTACGTCGACCTCCCCCTCTGAAGTGTCATCACTCTAAGGTGTAGGTGTAGGTAAGGACGGATTGTTCATGTCTTAGATCTTGGCTAACCCAAGGCAAGACGTCTGTTGGACAGTGTCATTCAAAAACATAATTTGCTCAGGGATGATACAGGCTCTAAACATAGCTTCTATACCCTGTATTTGCCAATCTTTTGTGCCCCAGACAGTTTTTGTCTCAATGTTGTCTTTCCAAAAGTAGAAACCTAGTCTAGAGAGTTGGGCAAAAAAGGCTGCAGAATAAATCTGTTTGGCATTTGTTAATATACTTTCCATTCCTGTGTTGTTTACATTCTTAAAGTAAAATGATTCTGGATTGAATACATTGAACCCTGAAAAGTGTGGAAATTTCATAGCAAATGTTTTTGAGCTACCCTTTGGTGGCGTAGGACAATGTTTCCATTGGTTATACATTAATATATTTCTAAGACTTGCAGATTTGTGCAAGAAATAATGACCATAATGGTTACAACAATGCATTTGTTCATAGTCTGATGAACCCTCTAAATATTCAAGATTTGTGAATACTGAAGACATTTCTAGATCTGACATCATATTATTAACAGTCTCGAAGTCCCAATCATCAGAAAAGGTACTAGATGAAACAAAGTCACTTAATGAAATCTTGAATAAGTGTGGTATCAGCTCCGACGGGGCAAAAATGTCATATTCTGTTTTGTCCTAAGCTATACCATCAGGTATAGAAACGGCTGTGATATTCACTGATGACAAGTCTCTCTGTTCACGATGAGATAATTTGCGTGGCTTGAGGAGTAAGTTGACTTTCTTACTTGCTGTGTCCATTTTGACGTATCTTCCATTTATCAGCATACCCAGAGTTTTTACCAGAGCTAACCAAAGTAGAAGAAAAATTATTCCCAACACAATCCATAATTCAATCCAATGTGAAAACAGATAAGTCTTTTCCGGGTGATGAAAAAGGTCAGTTGCTTGTTCTTTGAAAGTTCTTTTCGCTGGCGTTTGTTTCAGGCTCGCTGGGATCCTCAGAAAACGTATCAAAGTTAATGAAATAGCCAGAGGCAGTTCTGTCAATGGTGGGAACTGCATCCAGATTTGTTGAAGTTGCTGGAACCACTTGATCACTTGTTACTTCGTTGTAGACAGGTGTTACTTCGTTGTACACAGGTGTTTCATGACAAACTGTTATTTGGTCCTCAAGAGGTACAAGTTCCATAGCTTTGTTGCTTAGTCCTTCTTTTCTCACTGCATATTCCTCAATGGTGATGAGTCTCTCAGTTTGAACCTCTTGGATTGTAGTTAGAGGAGTGCGTCTGCTACTTGGTCGGAGTCCACATGGCCTACTGCTTAGTATCGGCCACATAGTGTGGTTTGATCAGGTCGATGGACACAAACCTGTTCTCCTTTTTACCAGCAATGTAGCGTGCCAATTGTGTATGTGCCGATAAAGACTTGCAAATCTTTTATAACAGTTCGAGCATCAGCCGAGCGCTGAGGCCAACTTCCAAAGGAACCTTGTCTTAATATTTGTGGATTGCATTTGTCCACAGGGACGTCTGCATGTAGAAAGTCTAATGCTGTCTAACAATGGTGTATGTACTGGGCTGGCTATGCTAAAGTCCGGTATCTGGGGGCGTTCTATGCTGCGATCTCTATTGCAGTCTATGCAGTCAATGACAAACATGTGAATGTGAGCATTCATTCCTGGCCACCAGCACATTTCTTTTACAATTAATATCGTTTTAGAGATCCCTTGATGTATCAGACCCTCTCCCAAATGTGCTTCGTAAATCAAAGCTAATCTACGTTACCTGTTTGGAATTACCCTATCCCCCACTCCAGGGATTCGAGCAAACGGAACGTTGTTTGCATCAATTATATATGAGTATTTGAGTGGAAACTTTTTAGGTAACACTACACCGCTGCCTTTGCTTGTAGTATTGACAGCCTGCATTATTTCACTGTCTATTTTTGTTTTTGAACAAGTGATTGCAGCTACGGAAGCAGTTTGCACAGCTGCCTTTGTGGCTTCTTCAGCAAATGAATTCCCTTCAACGTGAACGCCATCACGTTGATGACTCAGCGTGTGTATCACGTGAGTTCTTTGTAGTCCGTCTCGCAACTCAACTACTTGTTCCCAAAGCGTCTTATGCTCGATTGTGCCACCTTTTGCATCTTTGAAACCGTTTTGAAGCCAATTCTGTAAATATTCATTATATGATTGAACACAATAGAAAGAATCGCACACTATGAGCGTCGGGAATTCGTGATCCGTATTTTCAAGTGCCATTTTGAATGCTTGTAGTTCAGCTCGCTGAGCTGTACAATCTCCAAGAGATTGCGTTTTTGTGATCGTAGGTCGGAATTTACCATCTCACATATGACCTTTAAGGATCGCGCATGCAGCACTATGAGCTAGTTTACCCCCCGCAGAGGGTTGTGCTGATCGGTCAGTATAAATTATATATTCATACTTGTCTAGAGGCCGAATTTCAGTAGGCAGAGGACATTCTTGTTCATATTGCAGGAATGCTTGTGTTTTCAAATAAGGATCAAAAACGTATTCAACATCAGTTGCAGCAAGAAAATTAACCCATTGTATCCATCTCGAATGTAAAGCTTTAGTATTTGGAATGCTCGCTTTTGTCACTGCCTCTAAGGCTGGTACAGGTGTCACGACCATAATGCGTTTTCCCTGTGATAGGGCTCTTTCTTTTGCTACAGCGGTTGGAACGGCTGTCAGAATTTTTTCTGTAGAAGTGAATTTCATTTCTGCTTGTGTGTACAAATGTGATTTGTATGCAATTTGTACTTTTTCCACCTACTTTCTGGTGCAATGTTTTGACAAAAGAAACCGTTAGAAATACCTAATGTGGCTTTATATTTTTTACGCACAATGGTATTCCTTAATGCTGTACTGTGCGCATTTTGCACTGCAAATGTTTTGCAACAAGAGCTTACAGGTTTGTAATCCAATACTAGACGATATGTATTGTCTGGTTTGGAGACAGGAAACAAAGGATTTTTCATTGATCAGGTGCATGTTTCAATCATCCCCTGGTATTCAAGTTGATCTAAGATTTCCCTGACCTGTTTTTTAGCTTCTTGCTTAACTGGGTACTGCCTTTGTACAGTTGGTTGATTTTTCAATTGGATTTTATGGTGAGGTGAGTCCTCATACCATCCTACATGATTCTTATATAATGCTGGGAGTTGGGCAACTGCCCATTTTCTGGCATAAGCATATTTTAAATCTATTGGAATATGGTTAGAGAAGGCTGGCATAATGATGTCTTCGCCATGTGGGCACTCCCTGACAAATTCTGGTGGGCAGTCTTGTTCAGCTAGAAGTATATCACAACCTTTTGAAAGTTGCTCCCAAAAGAGTGCTTTCACTTTTCTTGGTAGGTCTCCCTCCATCCGGAGTGTTATTTCATATAACCTTTGTGGAGAACTAATTCTGGTGTCTGCAGTTTCAACTTGAATGTCCTCATTCAAGTCTACTGTCTCCAGAAGTCCCTTCAGGTTCTGGCGAGTTATTGTTACTTCTGCTGCGTGGTCCAACATTGTCAGAGCCCATTCTCCGTTCTTGTGTTGTGTCCTCAAGATCCTCGGCATGTCAGATTTTTAGACCTGCTACCTTCTTCTTGGTGAAATTAGATTTTCTTGTTTTTCTAAAAGTAATGATCGTCTTTGGACTTCACGCGTTCTTCCTTGTTTTCTGACCCTCCTCTTCTTTCGGATTTCTGTGACGAAGTCTGAAAGGTACGAGAGGAACGTGTATCCGTATCTTGCTATCTATCAGGTTTTCCCAAATTATCCCCATTTCTGAGGTTATACCTCCTTTCAGAGGGCTCCTTTTGCGGAGACCTACCACGGGAATGAAAACGATTATCTTTAGAAGTTTGTTTGCTATTTTCCCACTTCTTTTTAGAAGGAGTTGGAGTGTTTCTAGTAAAGACTTTTTCAGGACTTTCTGACAGTTGTGGTTTCACTGGTTTCCCATCTAAACAGTCTCTTCCTAATTCTTCATAGGATTTCTCAATATTTCTGGAGGTTGTTCTGTTACATCAAGTTCCCTTGATTTCTGGCGGATCGCCACTGATGCTGCTTCACCTTTAATATTTGATAATATTAGTGTAGAGACCTGTTTGAAATCTTTCAGAAGTTTCATACCTAAATTTAGAGCAGGTTCTGACCCATATTCATTTTGAATCTGTTTCAGGACATCAGGTATTACCGCCATAGACGGAACACCATGTGTTTTAGTGTAGATTGCAGCGAAGACTGTACCCCAAGTGTTGCAGTCCTCCACATGTGGTGTGATCCCCATTGTTAGACAGATTGTTAATATTCTGTGTTTCTCATGAGGGCTAGTATTAGAAAATACTGCTTTGATCTGAGTATTTTTTTGAGCTATCCAGAATGGAATTTGTTCACGTTTTGTGGGTAGTTTACCTATGACTGCGTGTAAAGTCTGTGGTGTAATTTTTGTTATATTCCCCTGGTGAGAGGTTTGTTGTGGAAAAACTATTGTAGGTTGGACTGTAAGAGTCCGCATGACATATTGGACCAATTGTCTATAGATTTTGATTAACTCTTTGAGTTGAGCTAGTAAATCTACGTCTGACATGTTGTTAATGTCAGGATGTGGTGTATAGCCGGCTAAAACCGGCCATGTTGCTCCTGGTCTAACTAGTGGACCAAGCCTGGTAATGTGATTTAGATGTTTTAGGGTGCCGTTAAACTAGAGCTCATGCTCCTGGTATGTGAGTGGAATTTCAATATCCTCAAAAGGAATATACTCATCCGGTGGTTCATCTTCTTTGTACAAGTGAAACATTCGTGTTATTGGATTTGCTTCTGGGAAGACTATCCATGAATAGAATACCTCTGTCTGGTGATATTCATGTGCCTCTATCACAAAAACTGCTCTAATACCTCTTGATGATAAGCCATGTTTTATATGTTTGATAGTGATGGATTTCCTTAAATTTTGAGGAATTATTACAGCATTTGCATCGGTTTCTTGAAAACCTGTGAAGTTTAAAGCTGTTTCGGCGTTGCCGCCTATAGCTGCAGTCGAGGCGTTATCCTCGTCAGCCATTTTAATGAAAGTTGCAGAGTAAGTTTCAAGTGAACAAAGATAATGTGAATAATATTTTGGAACATTGTATCCTTCAACGTTGAACAAACCAAAAAAGCAAATACATAGGATTTTCCGTCCTACTCAGCTATGGCGGATATTATCCCTTACCCACCCCAGAAGTCTATTGGAGTATTATGAGTAAAGGGTCTCTGAGAAAAGCAGGACTGAGTTACTTCAGTATCTAGCATTAAATTAATGCCTTACCAAATCGTTGGGCGCCAAGTAGTGTAGTTCCTATATTCCTAATAGGCTCTGCGCATTGGAATAACATACACTATAGATTTGACATAGGACTGAAGTCAGTATGTCTCTATCGAGTATATTAAACTTAATTGTGTATGCCAGCTAACTCAGAGGTCACTAGAAACTTTCTCGAATAAACAAGAAGGGATTAGTCTCTGACAACCGCATAAACATGACAACTTTGTTTCCCTTAGAGTTGGAACAATATCTTCAGAGTCGTGGAAACAATAGATAACTATTTCACTCAGTCAATCGTGCATGCTTAGTTTCTACAGAGTTGCATAGAAATAGAGAGACGGGCGTTTTCAATAAAAGGGGTTTATTGAACAGTCTTCTTTCTCATGCAAGAGATATGAACTGCTATAATCGTAAGACAGAATGCAAAGTATAATGCATAGGCGTAAACAGTAATATAAAATAATACTGTAATAGCATTGTCTGTTGCTATGGCATACATAAAAATACATACATAAATAACAGGCTAAAATACTCAACTGGTGCTTCCAAAATAAGCCTACCCCAGTGTACCTAACCTAAGTCTAGTACTAGGGAAGAAGTAGGTGCTGCTTTAGCATAGGTTTAGTTTTGCCAAGAATTGCCAAAGGTTTCTCTAGGTTGTAATCAGCTTCATACCTTAGAATGAGAGAGGTTGGTATCTCTTTCCCGGGACTCGATTTCCCAACACCCCGGCAGGAGGATGACAGCGTCTAGTCAGTGCGTCAGCTTGGGAATTGGCTTCCTTCGAGACTTGCTGTGGTGAGCTGCATCGTGCAAGCAGGTAGTCAAACTGCACCGAACCACACCGTGCTTTGCCATAGCAAGTGAAGGTATATTTATACCTTGAAGGTGTTTAGGAATGCCGGTATTGACGTAAAAGTCGGGCATATGAACGTCATGAATGAACCCCTAAGGAATAGATGTTCATGCATAATAAATGAGTTCTTGGAGAAATCAATATCCAGACAAGGGGATATCCCGAACGCCTTAAGAGTCTGGTTTTCCAAGAACTCGTTGTGACGTAGATGAATGGATGGAAGTAGCCATGCCTGTATTTGGGTAGCATGGGCTATGCCTAAATAAGGACTGGATTTCTATGCCTATATAAGGGCATTAATCGGGAAATTCATACAGAATATAAATCGATACACAACAATTCCATCCATCATTTGTTTGCTGTAACAATTTTCTCCCTAAGTGAGAAGGGTATGCCCAGACGTGTGTCCCTTGCTCACTGTGCCACTGGATTCAAGCTAGCCTGGCTGAAGAAGGGTGACATACCCTGAAACAGGTCCCAGGATGCTTGTTTCCAGTCCAGGGAGGACCTGGCAGTTCAGTCTGGACTGTTCCCATGGGGCACAGGGTCAAGACTGATTTGCATATGGCTGGGTCCAAAATGGGGCGGCGTAGTGGGCAAAAGAACAATGGATTTAACCCAGATCTTTTGACTGAGGGAGTATGTTTGCATTGTCAGCATTCCGACCATCATTTGTTTGTTGTAACGCATTAAGAAGGCTTACTTCAATACCTGTGTGACTGCCTCATGTGCCATACTGGTTCAGGCTGGTGCTTCTTCAGACTTTCATCCTACCTGGTGAGTACTTCTAAGCCATGACCTTCTGTTGTTTCTAGGCCTGTAAGGCCTCTTCCTCACAAGAATGTTCTGGATGGTGGTGACGAGTAACACAGGTGGGCCTTATACTGTTGTCACCAACCAGGCACCCACCTGTTGTGGGCAACCAAAGTATCTCTCTAGGATAGGCTATGCTGGTGCTGCTTGCAAGAAAAAAAGATCTAAGGTCCTTCAGCTGCAAACTCAGGATCAAGATGTTGTTGGGTGAACCTTAACGCCTAGCAGCAAATGTGGGTCTCAAAATTGCTGTCTGATTTTTTTTTAAACAGTAGTTTGGTGCATACCGTTAAGAACAGTGGTCGTCTTTGGCTGTAGCCAGGCAGTGTGTGCCGCAGGGGCCAACCCCTTTCTCCCTTTTGGGCCTATTTGATAAGAAAAGGTGTGTTACTAAATGATCACTGAGAATAAAGTTGTGTCAGTCTCAACAAAAAAAAGGTAGGTGTGCATCTTATAGACCCAGAACCTCCCTCAACACAGACACAAACCTCTACACAAGATGTTTACCAATACGCCTGTAGCTTCAGCGTCCTGGCCTGATCAAACCTAGTCAGGTTCATCCACAACTGTCAGGGGGTGGACAACATGAGAAGACTAGCTCATTTAGTAGAAAAAGTTCACAAAAGTAATGTACCTGTTCTCATCCTCTCATTCAATACTGAAAAACCACTTGACCAAGTCATTTGGGCTTTCTTAGATGTTGTGCCGGACAAACTCTAATTGTGCCGGAAGTTAAAGGGAGGGATCTTGGCTGGCTAATAAAGCTCCCACAACACAAGTTAGGATTAACACTCTCCAGTTGCACTCCAGCCTGTTATTTAGTAGTCCTGTTATTTCATGGAATAGACACAGTATCTACTTCTCTTGTTGAACCACTGGAAATACAGATGAGAGCCTCATGTAAAGGTTTAGGAATCCATTTTGCAGTGAATCACCAAAGACCTGACTCTTCGCTGATAACTTGCTCCTTAAACTAACCAAACCATTCGAGTCCCTGCCCTAGGTCATAGAACTATTTGTTCATTTTGGGTCTGTTGAAGATTTTAAGGTCAACAAGCAAAGGTTACACATCTTAAACTTCACAAACGCGTGCTCGGGAGGTGCTACAGCATCAAATTCTTGTCTCCTATCACTGGTTCCCTCAGTCTATCAGATATCAAGGTCTTAATATTGCAAAACAGCTGGACGACTGGACCACAGCCAACCATCCTGCACTCCAAAGAAAAGACCTAGAGGACCTCTGGCACTGGCACCTGCCTTATATTTCTAGGCTGGGACAGATCAATGTAAACATGGTGAGCTTACCCCCCCCCCCGAATGCTGTTGAATCTGTTTTAATACATTCCAATATCCTCTAACAGACCTATATGTTTGTTTCAAACAATAGTAATTGCATTTGTCGGTGGTGGGACAAGAAACCTTGTATCCCAGCTGCAATCTTGATGGCTCCTAGAGAGAGAGTGGTAGGGGGTGGTCTAGCATGCCTCAACATGATGGGATACTACTGGGTGGTGCACCTACAAAATTTTGCTGAATGGGTGGTAAAGGAAAGTGAAAAGAAATGTGTAGTATCTTCTCCATGCGGGTGACTAACGCGTGGACACTCTGAGAGCGAGCGTTAATAACGGACGGTTGGTACTGGTGTTTGAATGGGATGCTGACTGCAAAAATACTTTTGAATGGTAAAAAAGACAACTTAGTGTGGTTAAAGCGTTGAAACCTTATGATCCGGCTGCACCCTGCACTTTAACTGTTGATTCAAGTTGTTATGGTTTAAGTGTTGTTTTCACTCAAAACACTGACAATGTGGAACACACCATTAGTTTCTCTTTTAGAGTACTCAGGGAAGCTGAAACACATTCAGTAGAATAATGTGTGAAGGAAGTGTTGGCTTATTGGTGGGTCATTGAGAAGTTTAGGTGTTATCTGTGGGGTAGGAGATTCACGTTACAAACTGACCATATGCCTTTGGTATCTATCCTGGGTAACACAACAAACAGAAACAACACACCACACATTGCTAGATCATCTTCAAAACTATTACAGTTTCAATTCAATGTTGAACACATCTAAGGTGGCAAGAACATCCGTGCTGATGTTCTCTCACGCTTTCTTATGAAATGAGAAGAAGTCGAAGGAGGAGGCAAACATTTTAATGAGGAAGATTTTATTGATTGCATAGTTGCAGCTTTGGAAATACAGCACATTTGTGCTATTGATGAGTGTGAATGGAAAAAAGCTATGGAGAAATATGAAACTTTGAAATGTGTAATCAGCTATATTGTTGAGGGGTGGGCAAGAGAAAGGAATATGGGTGTAGACATCCAGCCTTTTGTCAAACTATATGACGAATTGTCAGTTGAAAAGGACATAGTGCTCAGACAAGAGAAGATTACCCCTACTAGTGATCTTAAGAAAGTTCTTTTGTCTAAAGCACATGAAGGGCATTTGGGAGCCACTCTCACGAAGCGTATAGTGAGTGAGCATTTTTGGTGTTCTCTGATGGACCGAGACATTGATGCCCCATGGTACACGAGTGTGCCATTTGTTCCAGGCGTTGCGTCTTTCAAGTTCCACCTTTGATTCCTATTCCCTTGCCCAACAAACCATGGGAAAAACTGGGTATTGATGTAATGGGACCTTTCCACGTGTTACCACATCAGTCACGGTTTGCCATAGTATTGGTCGATTATTACTCCAGGTGGCCTGAGGTCAAATTTGTTGACAAGGCTGACTCGAATGCAGTTGTGGAATTTGTTTAAGACGTTTTTTATGCGGGAGGGTTTTCCCCAAATCATAGTTTCTGAAAATGGTGTACAATTTGTGTTTTCTGAAGTAGACTCATTTTTCAAGGAGTGTTCCATGAATCACCTCAAGAGTTCGCTCTATCACCTACAAACCAATTGTTTGGTGGAGTGCTTAAACACAATGATAGGTGATTGCATATGGTGGGCTATTTCCCACAATAAGGTTATACTAGTGGCAGTCAGGACCATGTTGTGGTTGTATAGAACGACACCACACGCCTCAACAGGTGTTTCGCCATTTGAACTGATGAAGGGCAGGAAACCATGTCTGAATTTAAGCCAGCATGGATGTCCAAATGGTTCAAATAAAGTGTGTGTGCTCAGGAGTTAGATGAAGTAGTCATAAACAAGGTTGAAACCACCCAAGCCAAACAAACGTGCTATTTTGACAAAAGAAAAAATGTTTCACTGAAGAACTTTGCAGTGGGTGATTTTATAAAGATCAAAAAGTCAGTCTTTGTTAAGAAAGGAGAACCCAAGTTTACTTAACCGGTGCGCATTGACAAGATCTGTGGCAGTGCTGTACATGTCAATGAATGCAACTGGTGGAATATGAACAAAATTGTAAAAGTTCAGAGTCCCTAGGGGCGATCCGGAGGAGGGGCTAGCGGTGTGCGGTCCATTGCGATTGTGTCTACAAATTGGCTCCCTTGAGCTTTGAGCCGACGGGTTCCTGGACGACGCACCTGCGTGCCGGTTCGGGCATCGAGGCCTTTGACGGTTGCTTGGCGGCCTTCTCTTCCACCCCTAACTATTTTCTCTACTGATGAGGGAAGTTATCCCGAAACCCGAGCCATGTCTCGGGCGATATCCAAAAACCCTGGACATGTATCGGGTCTAGAGATCATCAGTTCAACAAGTAGCTACTTGCACCCACTGGGGTGAACCACTCAAGAACTCCATGTACCAGAGTCCCTAGGTGCGATCCGGAGGAGGGGCTAGCGGTGTACGGTCCATTGAGATTGTGTCTAAAAATTGTAAGAGTTGATCCCCAAGTGTTGAACAAATATCCACATTGTACAAGTACTGATGTCAAGAAAGTGATGTGACAATCAAGCCAACTCTGGTCAAGATTGCATGCCTCTTGTTCCTCTAAAGAGAAGTGGAAGGGATGTTAGGCTGCCTATTTGTTTCAGGTAGTCCCTCTCCTCTTGTCCTTTG
This sequence comes from Lissotriton helveticus, assembly GCF_964261635.1. Lineage (NCBI taxonomy): Eukaryota > Metazoa > Chordata > Amphibia > Caudata > Salamandridae > Lissotriton > Lissotriton helveticus. The sequence continues at coordinate 1,203,165,928 of NC_136068.1, read as the reverse complement.
AGCATTTTGGGGAATGTGTTTCTCCAGTGATTGGTTTGCTCACCTTTAGGTACTTTAAGCTTCTCCGTTTTTGTTCTCAATATTCATATTTTCCTGTTATTGTGTATATTACTTTTAGTACTTTGTATCTGTGTTAGGTTGCTGTTCTTTGTAAGGAGAAGAGATATGTAGTATCTTGTCCATGCGGGTGACTAGCGCTTGGACATTCTGTGATGTCATGGATCGCGCTGTGACACGCAGAGCGAATGTTAATAACGAACGGTTGGCACTGTGTGGAAAGGACATCCAATTGCTGGCTGGTCTATGGGATTAGCTGTTAACGACTTCAATAAACTTTGCTGTTGTGCTGAACACTGTCGTCTCTACCAAATGTATCCCCATGGATCAAGCAGTTGCGCACAGACTGCTCTTGAATGTACCCCGGTTTGAGCATCAGCATCAACCCAGAAGCACATATCTTGCCAGACCAACAAGAAAAGTCCCTGAAATTTAACATCAAATGACATTCAAACAGGGACTCATCATGTTCCCTTGCTAAAACACTCTCATATCACTAAACCAGAACTATACCCAGGCAATTGCACCCCTGTATTTACAAGAGTGGGTGGTGGAGGAATATATTACTCTAAATTATCTTTTCCAGGGAGGCATGATACAATCTGTTGAAAAATGTAAACAGGAATTCCATGTCTCCAAAGCAAACAGACTCAACTATTTCCATCTGCTGCACTAGGGGCATTCCTCACGGACTACTAGGGCCGCCATTAGACCCCTCACACCCTTTGAAAAGCTATTTCATTCTCTTATGGGCTACACACGTCTCATATCCAGAATGTACAAAAACATACAAAATAGCAGTCCTGCCCACAAGCTCTCTTTCTACCACAGATGGGAATGGAACTGCATATCAAAGATAATTGATTATCTTTGATATGAAATGGGATGGATTATGGCGGGCATTCTGAAAATAATTTGCCGTATCCCTCACAGAGAATCAGCCGCTATGCAGATGTATCCGTGGTATGACACCTTGCCACCTCAAACGCATGTTCCCTTTTGCCACAAACGCATGTTGGCATTGTGGACAGGCACCTGGAATATTTGGTGGTCCTGTCTGGTGAGAAAGACCATCTGGAAATCCTGCAGCATATAAAAGGGACATTGGGGTATCCTTTCCCAGCCAACCCAGGAACTTTAATACTGGGACTGAGAACAGACACCTTGGAGGGAATTACTTCAGTTGACTGGGTCATTATTGAGCATATTGTGGCAGAGGCCAAATAACTTATGGATCTACAGTGGTAAAAGTAGACACCACCCCCCCATGGAACAAATAACCCACAGTCTATCACACTCGGAAAACAAATTTACTATGAAATGGAGGACATTGATTGACTTCCTCTATAGGCTGGAATTCACATGCATTATACCTTCCAGACTGTGCACACTTTGGCTGAACACTCTTCATTGCACACTTGGATTTGGGCAATGTTCCCAAACTCGATGCCCAACACTTCAAGACTCTGGACTCCCTCACATAATTTCCCATTGAATAAAAAAGGCCAGGTCGCACCAAAATACGCTCCTACATATATAAAGTACTATGCATGCCACAGGCTGTACCATCCCCCTCCTCTCACAAAGGTTGTTATCGGGCGGGGGTTAGTTTACTGTTGTTATTCACAGGGAGAGATGGTTTGAACACTGTCACAGTTGCCTGATCAGTATTTAACACTAAGTTCTCACGTAGGTGCACTCACGTTATGAAATTAGAATTGTTGTACAACCACATCTATCTTTGTTAACATTGTTTAATAAAAACATTTTGAAACAAAAGGGATAGAACTACAAAATGAGCTACAAGAGTTCCGTTACAAAGGTCTATAATGGTATCCAACTTTTAGTCCTTCATCTTTTTTGATGCAAGAGAGTCAGTTAACTTTGTTTAGAAATGGAAGACATATGAAATGAACATAGATGACAATCAGCAGGAAACAACTAATCCAATATTTGGTTTTCAATGAATTATGATGTGGATTGAGAAATAGTAGACTGGGCAACTAGAAAAAGCAGACATTAATGTAAGAAAATAAAAATGTAAAGGTAAAAATATTAGCATTCATAAGAGAATCATAGTAGAAAGAGAAGATACAATCCATAACAATGACATAAACCAATCAATCAATCAGGTGTTTGTTAAGCGCGACTACTCACCCGTAAGGGTCTCAAGGTGTTAGGGGTGGGGTGGGGTGCCGATTCCAGTCCATCAAGGAGGGGGTCCGTCGAGGAGCCAGGTCTTGAGGTCTTTTACGAAGATGGGGAGTGGTGTTGTCTTTCTGAGGAGCGGAATGTCGTTCCAGGCCTTGGCCGCGAGGAAGGAGAAGGAGCAGCCTCCTGTTCTGGACATATTATGAATTAAACAGATAAACGTATATATGAACAACATTTAGATAAATATCTGACCATTTAAATAAATACACAATACCCCCTTCTGTGTCTTTAATGAAATTAGAATTTTCCATCATTAAAAACAATCCATATTTTATGTCAAGACTGGAGGCGCCTATTATATTCCTTTGCTAGAAGAATGAACCACAAAACAAGAAACATCTATACTGGCTAGAAACAAGATCTATAATGCCAATCAGCTTGAGGTTGAAGAAGAAACAGGGTCAAGATATTTATAAAGAAGTTAGTAATTCAGCCAAGAATGATTTAAGTGGAGATGTGCAGACCTCACAATCTTTCAAACAGTGAACAAGTATGAGCTTCTGGTGTTGTGGAAATCAAGAATACATCGAAGATTAAGTTAATATCTTTGGTATTCTAGCAATGGAGAAGGAACCTCTATTGTAAGTGCACTACCTGGCCATGTGTTCCAAATATTTGATATTCTTGTGCAAGAAATGATGCAAAATAACATAGTAAGTACGGCAGGAAGGCACTTTAAAGTAAAAACAATTCAATTCTTTCTTTATTCGTCCTTCCGAAGACAGGTCATAAAAGATACACAATATTAAAAAACATCATATAAAATCAAGCACATCTCAGCAAATACAAACTAATTTTCTATTTAAAAGAATACAACAGCAAACAAATACAGTAATCATCCTCGGAACTAATGTGCTAGTGCAAAACGATTGAGTACATAAGTAGCAGCAGATATTATCCAAAGATGCAAAAAACGACTGCAGCCATCAGTAGCAGCAAATATTATCCAATAATAAATTAATAAAATCATTCCTATAGAGGAGTTAGCAGCAGGGGTGGGTATTTTAGTAGCAATACAGATACAATCCATACAAAAAATGATAAAGTGCATTAAAATTAAAACAGCGAGCTCCTTCTCTTTGCTAAAATACTCCCAACGACAAAGCAGACATCACAGTCATTGAATTGCTGCAAAAAGTACACAGCCCCCTTGCACTTGGAAAATTTGTGTCTGTGCAAAAGAGGTATTCAAAATTTCCTGGTATATGGAAGGTAAAACTGACAAAAAAAATACAAATGTAAAATGGTTTGACTCGAATGTTCATCACAGGGACAGGTAGTGATAGAATCCGAAAAATACTGACCCACGGGAAAGCATCTCAGCCACCGAAAGGACAAGCATATCTACACTGAGGGGGGTAAAAAGGGACTAACTCCTCGTCATTGCTCCTATCAGTTGGTCCCCTGCTTGGTTTGGACGCCTCCCGCATAGAGCTTGTCTGAGACTGCCTGGTGCGCTTCCATCGTGCCTGCTGTTCCCATCCTTGGCCCACCCTTGCACTTCATATCTAGCCGGTGGGTCCTGGGGAGGACCCTTTGGAACATATTGGGTAGGTGCAAGATCTGCCTCTCCTAATGGCGACCCGCAAAGATAGATCCTCGAAGTCCTCCCAACCTAACACCATAGTGCAGTATACTACTCCACGTCTGCCCTCTCAGAGGATCACACGGCAGACGGGTCCGGAAGACGGTGGGGATAGTCCGGCAGAGCCATCCCGAGCAGAGATCTTCAAGGCCATCCAGGGATCCCATTCTGCCCTGGAAAGGCAAATAGAGGATGTATCCATAGATGTTAACCTACTTCGAACGGATCTCCGCAAGGTGGCGGACAAAGTCTCAGACGGGGAGGGTAATATCACCCAATTACAAAGTGAGGTGGCCTCCTTGAAAAAATCAGTCGCAGAAGCTCCCCCCCAACACCATAACATCTGCTCGTAACTTGGGTATCAAGTTCGACGATCAACTGTCTTTCAAACATCAAGCGGTGGCCGTAGCCGGGACGTGCTTCCAGATTATAAAGGCTTTGAGGAAGTTTTTTGATCTCCTCCCGTTGTCGGCCAGAAAAACAGTCGCAGTGGCCCTAATAAATTCTAGGTTGGATTATTGTAATGGTTTATATGCTGGAGCTAACAAAGCCGTTCTCCATAGGTTACAAATGGTCCAACATGCAGCGGCCCGCCTTGTATTACGTTGGCCCCGTAGGTCTTCAGCTTCAGCAGCACTTAATGCACTCCACTGGCTACCAATAGGTAAAAGGATTCTTTTTAAGATTCTTATAATTACCTTCAGGGCATTTCAACAGCAAGGGCCAAAATACCTGTGTAATGGGTTCAAAAGATATCACCCGACACGCTGTTTGAGGTCCGCCAGTCTGAATCTGCTTACAATCCCTCGATTCAAGCTGGTAACAAAAGGTGGCAAATCTCTTTTTGTACTGGGCGCCAAGGCCTGGAATAAGCTCCCGCCCTCCTTACGATCATTGTCCCAAGAAACGCATTTCAGGAAAGCATTAAAAACCTGGGTCTTCTCTTTATCTGATGTTGCCTGTAGGGCGCTGGTGTAATGTGTAGTGCATAGTGCAAGTTATCTCTTTTCCCTCCAACCCCTCCATCTGGGCTGGGTGAGCGCCAAGATACTCCTTGGAGTGATAGGAGCGCTATAAAAGTGTCCTTTACATTACATTACATTACATACATTACATTACAACTTACATCCACTACCCGAGCACTGGAGAGCAGAGCTGAGGACGCGGAAGGTAGGGCCCGTCGAGGACGCGGAAGGTAGGGCCCGTCGAAGTAACATCAAGGTCCTGGGAGTACCGAAACAACTGGATGCGGGAAATGCAGAGCGCTTCCTAGAAACCTGGATCCGTACTCAGCTGTGCCCTACTGGACTGTCTAGTGTCTTTGTCATTGAGCGAGCGCATAGGGCCCTTGTCCCCCCTCCGCGACCGGGCGCACCCCCTAGAGCCCTAATCGGGAAGATCCTAAACTATAAAGATCGTGACTGTATTCTGAAGGCTGCAAGGGAAGCGGAGTCCCTCGTAATTGAGAACAGCCGCGTCTCCATCTACCCTGACTATACCCAACAAGTGCAGGAGCAGAGAAAGTCCTACTTGAGAGTTAAGCAAAAACTTCGAGAAATGAAACTCCAGTACATGCTTTTATATCCAGCCAAGCTTAAGGTGCTCTCCCAGGGCCGTGCTCCCTTCTTCGAGTCCCCGGCGGAGGTATGGGAATGGCTCAAGATTAGGGGAGACGACCTGCCCCCTGTTGAGCGTGGTGGCCCCTGTGAGACCTGGGGGACCCGACCCCAGAGGAGACGTTGTGGCAGAGGAAGGCGCCGGTCTGGATCCCGGGGTTCTGCTGAGCCTCGGGTTACTGTGGGAGCAGATGGCGCACTCCGTATGAGAACATCATCGATGGGGGCTGCTCCGGAGTCCCCTGAGGCGTCCGCCCCGGTGAGGTTTTGGTCCCGGATACCTTGCAGGAAACATTGCCGGATGCGAACTCCACGGCTCCGGTGATCCCGGAAACTGGCCTTTCTGAACCAGGATTGGAGTAAGATTTAACTTGAGGTACTGTTTGGTAAATGCTCTGTTGTCCTCCGAGTTGGGGGGCCTCCTGTTGGATCTCTACTGGCCCAATGCTATCCCTAACTGGTACCAGGGGCCTTGGATGCCTGGCTGCAGCGGGGGACTTGTATCCTGATGGACTGAGGTACGGGGTGGGGGTTCCACAATTTTTCTTTTACTTTCTCTGGGCAGATCGTAGCCCAACCTAGTAACTGTCTTTAGTAGACACGCCCAGGGTCTGTCCTACACCGCTGGGTCTCTCGGGGAGCTGGGGGGGAGGGTGGGTGGGTTTGATTTGTTGTGTGTGAGTGTGTGTTGAGTGAGTTGTATGGGGTGGCTGTGTACGTCCTGGCACTGGCAGGGGAAGGGCGGGGTGGCGTTTGTATTTGTTGCTATCCTCTTGCTCGTAGGTGGGGGTGGGGAAAATGTTTTTGATGGAGTTTTGAGTTTTGGGGTTTTTGGAGGGTGCGGTAGGGTTAGTGCGGACATTATTGCTGGCGTTAAATGCATGATGAATCGGACATATGTGTGGCTCATTGGAAGTGCTACTCCTTCCGTTCTGACTGGAGCGGGGGCCCGGAGGTGGCGGGTCGAAATGTATGTATGCTATGGCCCGGCTGGGCGCACTCACCGACCATGGGTTTTAAATTCTTAACCTGGAATGTGCGCGGTTTGGGTACTTGCACCAAGAGACACAGGGTCCTTTCCTTCCTTAAGCGACATGGGGTCTCGGTGGCCTGTTTGCAGGAGACCCACTTAGATGAAGACGGCGCTCAGTGGCTGTCTAGGAAATCGAGAGGTCAGATCTTCCACTCCTCCTTCTCCACATATGCCAGGGGGGTCCTCATTTGGGTGGCCCCGGGGATCCCTTGCGCTGTCCAGTACGTTGAGGCAGATGTTGAAGGCAGATATCTGCTAGTGCGGCTTAGACTGGATGATAAGGAATTATTACTCCTGAACTCCTATGCACCGAATATTGATGACCCGACCTTTTTTTCTCAAATCCAAGATCTTGTCGCTTCGGATTTAGATGCCCCCTTCCTCTGGTTTGGGGATTTCAATTGCGTACTACACCCTGAGTTGGACCGACATCCCCCTAGGTCGGGCACGAAGCCCCGTATGACGGCGCGTCTTCGGGAAGTAATGCACAACTTGGGGGGGCTGGATGTATGGCGGACTTGTCACCCCACCCAGAAGCTCTACACGTGTTATACCCCGACACATGGTACCCATAGCAGATTGGATCGCGTACTTGCGGCTAATCTCGCCCCGTCTCTCACCTCGACGGTTACGCATCAGGCCCGATACCTGTCAGACCATGCCCCGGTGACGTGCATGGCACAATGGGCTGATCGTGCTGCCCGTCCCCGCACTTGGCGAATGCCGTCTGACATTCTTCAGGATCAGGTGGCTAAGGACCTATCGAATTACATAGATCTGAACTGGGGCTGCGATGATTTACCCTACTCCACCAAATGGGAGGCCCTGAAGGCAGTGGTGCGTGGAGCCTGTATGGGCCTCACATACGGGGTCCGGAACAGTTGTTGTCTGACTTGCGAGATGCGGAGGTTGTGCTTCAGCGCGCTCAGTCTCGGCCGGACCCTGACGCTTTAGGCCAGAGGGAGGAGAAGGAGGAGCAGGTGTCGATACATGACATCCTCAGCCGCCTTGACAAATATACATTGGGCCAATACAGACAGCGCCTCCATCGCGAAGGCGACAAATCTGGCCGCTTGATCCTTCGACGTGAATTTGCGCCTGAAAGGATAGTTGCCCTACGAGACTCGAGTGGTGATATGGTCCCTTCGGAGTCTGATATCCTTGAGGTCCTCCGTTCCCATCTGCAGACTGTGTACGCAGCTGACCCCTTGGTCACAGAGGAATCCTATCTGCGTATTAACCTCGGTAAATCCTTGGTTTTCCCATTGACAGGTTGTGCTCCGGACCCGAGCGCAGATATCCCATGCTTGGGTCTACGGTGCGAACAAGAGGCGTTCCGCTACCTCGGCATACAGGTGGCCGCAACTGACGAGGCCCTGCTGGCTTGTAACGTCGACCGAGTACTCCATTCTCTCCACAAATCGGTCGCCTTTTGGAACACGCTCCCTCTCTCCCTTATGGGGCGATTGGCGATTGCCAAAATGGTGAGGCTCCCCAGAATTTTGTACACTTTGCAGAATACCCTATGTCCGTTGCCTCCCCGGGTGTTTCGCACACTCAACTCGCTCCTTACCTCTCTACTCTGGGCGGGCGGACGTAGTAGAGTCGCTCTGCGCACGGTGACCCGATGCTGGGAGGAGGGAGGCCTTGAGGCCCCGAGATTTGATCTATATTACTATGCGGCACAACGTCTTCCAGCCGCAAGGTGGTTCGCTGACGCGGAGAATTGGGAACTGGCACTGCTGGCAGGCACGGCGACCGAAAGGGCCCTGAGGGAGGCCTTGATGCAGGGACGGGGTGCAGATGCAACTTTGCCATATGTGGTGCGTCACACAGCAGGAATCTGGCAGCGATTCGTTGAGAAGGTATTAAAACGGGCCCTATTCCATAGGGAGCTCCCGGTGTGGATCTTGGCCCCGGTACTCCGGATGGAGGATAACATGTCCTACCGAGAGTGGCGCTGTGGCGGCTGTGAAACCCTGGCGGACCTCTATCCGGATGACTCTTTCGTGTCCTTTGAATGGGCTACGGAGTTTTTGGGAATGAGTAGGGGGCAGTACCTCCACTATAGAGGGCTCCAGGACATAGCCAGAACGACGTGGCCTCAGTTCCCGGAAGCCCCTCCGCTGACCTACACCCTTGACATCATCTTAGCATGTTGTAGAGGTGGAAAGCTGATTTCTCTGCTCTACTCGGCCATGCGTCGGGATTTGACCCCCCCCCCCCGACCGCACCGTCTTGGGCGGCCTGGGAGGCGGACTTAGGGGTCGAGTTGGAACCGGGACAGCGTAAACGAATCGGGCTCCTGACCCGTAAGGTATCCTGTAATGCCCATTTCAAACTCATACATTTCAATTTTGTCCACCGGACCTATATGACCCCAGTCTCCCTGAATCGCATCTCTGCAGATAGGAGGCACAACTGTCCTAGGTGTGGTGCGCAGAGAGCGGGTTTTTTCCATCTAGCATGGGAATGTCCTCTAGTCAATACCTTTTGGAGGGAGGTGGTGGACCATATCAGTCGCGCTACAAAACTCAGAATTGCGCTAGACCCGCTCCATTGTCTCTTGGCCCTAGTGCCCCAGGCCAAAAAGAAGAAGCTTTCCTATAAGTTTTTACAATTACTGCTAGTTTTGGCAACCGGACCTATATGACCTCAGTCTCCCTGAATCGCATCTCTGCAGATAGGAGGCACAACTGTCCTAGGTGTGGTGCGCAGAGAGCGGGTTTTTTCCATCTAGCATGGGAATGTCCTCTAGTCAATACCTTTTGGAGGGAGGTGGTGGACCATATCAGTCGCGCTACAAAACTCAGAATTGCGCTAGACCCGCTCCATTGTCTCTTGGCCCTAGTGCCCCAGGCCAAAAAGAAGAAGCTTTCCTATAAGTTTTTACAATTACTGCTAGTTTTGGCAAGGCGACGTGTAGCCATAACCTGGATGGGTAAAAGGGCTCCCGAGATATCCCTCTGGCTTAGAGATGCCAGAGAATGGTCCCTGGCTGAAGAGACGCACATGCAGCGCACTCATTGGGATGGGAAATTACAAGATGATTTGCTTGCTTGGAGGGTAATGTGTATGGAGGGGCTGACGGATGATGATTCTGATGCCACCAGCGCTGACCTATTCACCCCTGATGAATCTGAATCCGAGGATGCTGGAGAGGGAGCCGGGTTGGAGGACTTGAGTCCAGGGTAGTGCCCCCCCAAATGCACGCTAATATTCCTTGTTACGTATAACTGTGATTTGCTGTGATCCCTAAAGGTCCTTTCCTTGATATACTGACTGCGCCTCTTTGGGCCCCACGTAGATAGCCTGATTCTTTAAATACTTTACTAATGATGCAACGCACGGGGGGTTGTTTATTGTTCTATGTTAAAAGAAAAGAGAAAGAAGAAAAATCAGCGAATACTAAAATATATATGCGTATCCTTAATGCACGGCTGAGTTTTTCTTGACGCATTGTGGAAAATGACTAAATTAGGTATACATAAGCGGCGTTCATTTGTGTTCACTACAGCCACTGTTGAAAGTAAAGTGAAAATCGTGAAACAGTGGCCACGCCATCTTGTCCCTTTTTAGGCCCCTTCATGCACGTAAGTGGCAGCCATTTTGTGTGCCATGGCCTCTCTGCCCACTGCCAATAGCCTGCGTGTCTCTCCCCCTCACTCCCCGGCCTCGCAAGCATCCCCCCGCGCCCCGACAGCCCCCGGTCTCTCCTGCTTGGGCCATAAACGCACCTCCAGCGCGACCCTGTCTCCGAGCCACATCCCGTGCTGAACCTCCTCACTCTTTCATCTCATTCATAGAACAGGCCCTTTGATAACCTCTTCCTCCCTGCCCGATTGTCCGGCCTGATCCCAGGCCATCACCTAGCCCAACAGATGCAGTTCATTGCCCCCTACGGTAGGACCTCGCCTCACATCAAAGGAGCGGGGATTAATCAATGCCTTCACACCCCTAGATCCGACCGATCGCCCGCATTCCTGTTCCCGGCGGAATGTCCAGCTGCGCGATAGCCATCATGCTGAGATTTGGGTGGGGACCCCTACTGTAGATATGTGTGAGAACGGGCCTGAACCGGGGATTCCAAGGATGCCTTTTTCGTACTTCAAAGCAATACCACGGATGTCATAAATGTAATAAAGCCATAAACTTGTGTATAAGAGGCCAGGCCTCAGAGATGCGGTTAGAGCACCTCGAGAAGATACCCTGTTGTCTGATTTGACGTGTTCTGCTCCGTCGGAATAAACTCCTGTTTCCTGCCTTCCAGTCTCCAGCGCCTGCCTCTTTGTTTGGTAATATTGAATGGTATGAGAGGCGGCTAACGCCGGGCAAATACTGAAGGGTTCTTGGTCGAATTCGGCCCTGCCTTTTTACAATTGGCGTCCCAAACGTGGGGTCCATCAGCGACACGTGGATCCAGTGGGAGAGGTCCCAACGACAGAGTGAATGACTGCAACGATCGGGAAGTGCACCTGCCCGATAGACCCTCGTCTGGCAGCCGATCATCCGAACTTCACCGGTTCCGAGCAGACCTCTCTCGAGTGATCTACAGTCCTGACTGGGAACCATCAGGAGTGCCACAGCAATTACGGAGAATAGAGGACGATCAGGCGCTGGAAGCGGAAGACGAGAAACTGTCCATGCGGTCCGGGTAAGGTCGTGTAACACGACGAATTGCGAATTGATTGTTTGATTGTCTTGGAAAATACTAGTATTACGCATTTGATTGTTTGGTTCTGAGAGATTCTCTGTCTACAAACGGGGAAGGATAGGAGTATTCTCCCTTTGCAGATAGTGAAGGGTAGGTAGCGCAGGCTTTTGCCCCCGTTGTAACCCGTTGCGCCTACTTTCCTCTCCATTGATTGATTGTTTGTTCGAGCATTAACTGTTCGAAATTGGTTCTCTGAAAGGATCTTCTCTGCCTACAAACAAGGAGGAACAGGAATTTCCCTCTCTCTTTGCAGATAGTGAAGGGTAGGTAGCGCAGGCTTTTGCCCCCGTTGTAACCCGTCGCGCCTATTTTATTCCTCATTTGATTGATTGATTGTTTGTCCGAACATTAACTGTTTGGAATTAGTTCTCTCTTTGGGTATTCCCTATTTGCGAATACTGTAGAATAGAAATATTCTGCCTAGTCTTCGCAAAGTAGTGAAGGATAGGTAGTGCAGACTTTTGTCCCCATTGTAACCCGTCATGCCTATCTTCTCCCCATTGTTCAGTAGTTGGTTCAGCCCGGACCGTTTATTAGAGGTAGATCATCCGGCTCCACCGGAGGGCACCCCTAATAAAAAGGACATGTATATAAAATACGGATTAGCCGCTGTATCTTTCCAACGAACTATGACATAAAAATCGCTAGGAAAAACAAAAGGAATCGAGCAAAGTCAGTAGGCCACTGATGGGATTTTTTTTTTTTTTTGACCCCGCTAAAATAGAAACACTAGGAACAGCCCTTCATGAGAAATATGAAACTAGTGGGAGGAGCCGAGCTCGACACCGTGATGACCGCAAGGTAGCTCGGCTCCACCGACCCCTCTGCCCAAACGTGTCTATCCTGCCGCCCACCCTGCCCAATAACGACAACCTTATCTGCTGATACCTACCATCCGTCCTGGGGGCTCCAGAGTGCAGCAAATCCGCAGCTACGCTCGTCCGGAAAATGAGGCCTCCGGCACGTGGAGACCGGGGCCTTGCCTGCAGTCATCAGCCGGCGAGGTGACATCGGTGGCGGCCCGGGGTGGAGGATGGAGGCCGACCAAAAGGGACCGTTGTGCGAATAAGCCGGAGGCAACAAAACGCGCCGAGGCCCGTCCCCGGATCGTCCACAGGAGGTGTCCAGCAAGTTGTGTGCGGGGGATGCCTTGCTGATGGCTCCCCCCTTTGTTGCCTGGTCCAGCCATTTTGTATACCTGCGCCAGGAGATGGCGTGGGGCGCCCGCGGAGAGGCGGCGCGGACGGCCCCCTCCCCCTCCAGGTGGAGGTCCCTCTCTTGCACCAAGATTGCCATTCGCGTTCCACTTGCGGATCCCCCGCGGCTGGCTGACCGGGGGGGGGGGCGCTCCGGTGGCCGTGGTGAAGGGCAGCTGCTGTGGGACTGTCAAGATGGCGGCCGGCTCCCCGGATTTGGGCCTGGTCCACTAAGATGGCTCTGGGCTACCATGGGACTCGGATGCTTGCCTGCTCGGGCATGAACCCCACTCTTGAAGACGTTCTCTCAGCTCTAGAGATTCTACGGAAGTCGTTGGCCCCCGACTCCCGCGGGCTTCCGGTGGGGGTGACCGCCGCCTTACCCTCATCTGGTGCCGTGAGGGAGGATGATTCAGTGCATCGACGGAGGGATACGCCTGCTGTCCCGCTCTCCGGAGTGGCCACGACGTTGTCACAAGACTACCAACTCGATCAGTTCCGGTGGGACCTCAGCATGGCCCGGTAGGGAAGATTCTGCCTTCCTCACCTTTAAGTCACGGTTCATGCCGCCTGTTCTTTCCGCTGGCGTTAACGGAATTTTTTGAACTGCCGAAAGGGGTTCTGGTCTGACCGCTAGTTATTGGAGGCATTTGGACTATACTCTGGACCTGCCCGGCCTCGACCAAAATGGCGCCAGTATAGGCGGGACTTGCAACTCCTTATGACGTTCTAGTTGCTTAGCCTTGATGTTATGGGATATGTATGCGGTCTTTGTGCACACGGTGGGCGGGGAAGGGTACTGACTGGGCATGCGGACAACCCTATTGATGTGGGTTTTTATTCATTATTGATTATTGTATTATTATAGCTTCGAAGGAATGTTACTCATGATACTCGCCCATTGTGTGCGTATGGACGATTTTATTGTAACTGATCCTGTTATACTTCCAATTATAAAATTAACCTTCACTGATCCTGCAACTGTTAGTCACGTTTAGTTTTTTAATTAAATGGCTCGCCCGTTACGTACCTCTATACTACAGTGTAATCTCTCCTTACCTCATGCGTTTCCCGTCTGCTCCGTGACCGGCCTATATGGTTGGAGGCCCGTATTTGAATGCTGACATCTTCACAAATAAAGTTTTTTTTTAAATATATGGAACTAGCATCATAACAGTCACTTAGATTGGTAGGTTTTCGAATAAAGGCTACTATCCTCAAATAAATGAAGGGCAAGTAAAATGAAGCAAATTTGATTATGAAAAATTAAAAAGACATAGTACACAGAAATAATGCGAAAAGAATAGTCAAGATCTGTCGTATTTTACATTCCTGCAACATAAGCAATAGGTAAAGATCCTGATATTTAGATATATCTATGAATAGGACAGTAGACCAGACCTCTTTTACTTCACAGCCCCCTTGTGGATCGAAAACGCGCCTTTTTCAAACTAGGAATCTTTAATTACACTACAGTTGTAAATTCCCCGAAGAAGTACATTGACCCGAAGTATTGTTAGTGATGAACCCCAAGCGTATTCTGGTCCTCGGAATCCTAAACATCATAATCCTTGTTTTACCCACCCCGTGTATCAGAGGAGTGTTTAAACGCTCCTAAAACTCACCAGAGGAATGCCCTCTAGTCTAACGTGAGGCAAAACGCATACTATTGAAGGCACGAAAGCCATCAGTGAAACTTGCCACCCCCCAATAGTTTCCATGCTCTGCGAATAGGAACGACCCTATACCACTGTAGACCATTTCTTTCCTTCAAATGAAAACATGACTCCGTCACCCCCCCTCACCATATACTGAATACCCCTGGCTTTATGACCCTTTCCTACATGCGGTCTGTACCACCACCCTCCGGCGATCTATGTAATAAACAGCCTATCATCGGTTGTCTTTGCCGCACTACCAGTTCCTCTGGGCTTCAATGCCGGGATGCAAGGTACTGCATCCCAAAGAGATAAGACAGGTACGTGGTAGGTAAAAACATTTTTGTGTTTATGCGCGCTGATGTGCTTTGAACGCTGCCCCCTCCCCCTCTTTTCTTTTTCTGCAGGTTAATATCGGAATTTCAGCTGAAGTATGGAGAAGACCTAAAAACGCACCGTGTTCCACGCGGAAAAAAAAATAGGCTAGCTCTGTGAGATGGTACATTGTATACAGGAGCTATCTCTGGGAGCGTGAAAAATTTGTATGGTATGAATGTGCGCATGGGCCCTGATTTGTGCCGTATGAATGCTTATGTGTGGCACACGTCTGGGTTGACAAAAGAATGCTTTTTGTATGACTGAGGTGTTGATCGAACGGTTAATGGGATAGGAAAATTAAGCCCGAACATGGTACCTGCATGTGAAAGACGAATAAGAGTATAGCACATTCCTTAATTAGAGACGACTCTCTCTCTGGAGCTAGTAAATGGGAGAGTGGCCTACACCAGAAACTTGAAGGGTTACTGCAGTACAACGAACCCGACCCCAACCGATATCCCAAATGTATACCCAAAATAATGCGCACCAGTAAGTCAATTTATGCGCTGACTAAATAAGAGAAGTTAAGAGTACCCCGGGTCGGGGTTCATCCAAAATCCCCCTCAGCCCAGAAATTAGGGATATTGTCATGTTTTAGATTTACCCCTTCTTCTTCCATCCTCATAGAAAAACCAGAATTGTACCATTATCATCATCATTTGCTAGATGTTGGAAGACCCCACCGTGAGTATAAGCACGACTGGACTAGTGTCCGACCAATTAAAAAGGAGTAAGTATTTTTGAAACGAGGTTACCAACAAAAATTGTCTACTACTAGGAAGGAAGGAGAATAAAAAGAGCTCGACCCCCAAATGAATTAAAGGGAATACTGAGAATACGCAACACGCATGACAAAGTCCTTTTTATAGCTCTGTGTCTTGTCTTAGGTTTTCGTACTTGATGTATGTACTGTCGCGCCCTATCTGGTATTTGTGTGTACGTAAACTAGGAATTTATGTTTTCCCTCAAGCTTGTGTTTTTACGCGTAAAACTGACCCGTACTGTTCTATGTGTGTGTGCACTGAATAGCCTATTATTATACACGTTTTTTCCTCTCTCTCTCTCTCTCTTTATGTTGTACGTGTACTAATAGCCTATTTGGTGCGCACAACGCTCTCTCCCTCTGAGGGCTCCCTTGCTCCCTTTTGAATAAATGACGACACTGTACCTCGCCGGTACATGTATAATTGGCTTTGAACACGACAGTGTTTGAACAAATTGACAGAAACAAAACGATTGTATCTTGCCATATTACTACCTCTCCTTTCTGTAAGATGATGGAACTTAATTGGCTGAGAAAGAAAGGACAGGTAAGACGACTGTGTCCCCTAATCTGGCCCTTAAAAGGGAGCTATATGTCAGTGGCTTTTTTTTTAGTGCTTTAGTAACACCACCTTTATCATTCAGATTACCACCGCCCATTATTAATTATTATTATAGGCTTTTATAGCGCGCTCTGTTACTAAGAAAATAGTATCCTGGCGCGAAGGGAGTGAGAGGCAAGGCAGAGGGGGACTCTATACAGTGATGTTGAAGAGGTGGGTCTTCAATCCCTTCTTGAACAGAATGATAGATGGAGCTGTTCTTAACTGCTGCGGGAGGGTGTTCCATGCTCTCGCCGCTCTGACTGAGATGGATTGGCCGCCGAGCCTGCTGTATTTGAATTTTGGGACAGTCATTTGGTGCAGATTAGCTGATCTGAGGGGGCGGTTGGGAACATATATGGAGAATCTTTTCCGCAGGTAAACTGGACCAGCTTGGTGGACAGCTCGATAGGCGAGGACAAGGATTTTAAATGAAATCCTGTGGGCAACCGGGAGCCAGTGTAGGGTGCGGAGAGGTTGACGGACACTTGAACTTTTTGGGATATTAAACAAAAGCCGTACAGCGGCATTTTGTATAACTTGGAGGCGATGGATCAGATAGGCAGGAAGGCCGCAGAAGAGGCCATTTGCATAATCCAGTCTGGATAATATAAGGGCACGGATGACGGTCTCTTTGGCCGCTCTCAGGAGGAGTGGAAAGAACCTGCGTAAAGTTTTAAGTGTAGAAAAGCAGATCCCGGTGAGTTTTTTTAAATGATCCTCAAATCTGAGGTCATTGTTAAACCAGACTCCAAGATTTTTAGCAGGGCCTCCGATGGATTTGGGGCAAGGTAAATCGGCCGGCCAAAGAGAGTTGCCAAAGTTATCTGGGAAGGAGCCATATAGCAGAATTTCAGATTTGCTTTCGTTGCATTTTAATTGTGCGAGGGCAAGCCAGCGAAAGACAGATGACAAGCAAGTTTGGGCTCCAGATGTATCCAGGTTGTTTTTGGGCCACGTGAACAGGAGTTGAGTGTCGTCAGCGTAGGCCATTATTTTTGCTCCCAGTTGTTCAGCGAGGTAAATGAGCGGGGTTAGATATATATTAAAAAGCAGGGGGCTAAGGGTAGAGCCCTGGGGTACACCCGTTGCAAGTTTCTTGGGGGAGGAGGCGAAAGGCGGCATCCAGACTTGTTGGAATCTGTTGTCCAAAAAAGACGTTAACCAGTCAAGGGCAGAGCCTGTGATGCCTATGTCCGCTAGTCTGGTGAGCAGAAGGGAGTGAGGGACAGTATCGAAGGCGGCAGAGAGGTCTAGTAAAATCAGAGCCGCTCTGCCACCTTCGTCCAAACACTCCCGGATGGCCTCGGACATTTCCACCAACGCCGTCTCCGTACTGTAGGCTGCTCTAAAGCCTGACTGTGCTGGATGAAGAGCCTGGGAATTTTCGACGAATTTGTCTAGCTGAGTGAAGGCGACCTTTTCACATACTTTTGCTAGAGCCGGCAGCAATGATATAGGCCGGAAATTAGCAGGGATAGCAGGATCTGATCCATTTTTCTTTAGAAGTGGGAGCAATTTTGCTTGCTTCCAACAGGTCGGGACCGTGGCAGTGAGGAAAGAGCAATTGATAATATGCGTTACCTCATTGCCAACTGTGTCTGCGAGACGTGCAAGCACTCTGGCAGGACAAGGGTCAGAAGGGGATCCTGAATGTAGGGAGGCGAGGATACTGACAATGTCCGTGTTTTCTGCTGGGATGAACTGGTGAAACCGTTCCGTGGGGGTAGGTAACACAGGAGACGGGATGACCAGTGTGGGTGGAAAACTGTTGCATACAGTAAGTAGATCGTCCTGGATTTTGGAGATTTTGTCAACGAAGAAAACGGAGAGTTCTTCGCACCATTTCTCCGTGGAGGCAAGTATGGGTTGGGCAGCGCAGGGTGAGGTGAAACTTTTCACTATAGCAAAGATTTCTTTGCTATTGTTATTGGCATTAGTTATGCGCCCTTCGAAATATTGGCTTTTTGCGGATCTGATCGCCGCATAATATTTCTTTTGCGCCGTCCTTAGGTTCTTTTTAGCCTCGGGGAGATAGGCTTGTCTCCATGTCCGTTCAAGTTTTTTACAACCTGACTTAAGATCACGGAGGGTAGGGGTGAACCAGGGTTTAGAAGGAGTGGTGCGCAGTCGGCAAACCCGACCTGTTTTTATTGATGCGGCCGACCCACCTTCTATCCAGGAATTGAATGTGCTAACGGCCGACTCAATTTCCATAGGTAGAGTGGGGCGGGAGGTGTCAAGATGTTCAGACATGATCTCTACAGTGATTTTTTGTTTATGAGCAGTTGAGTCGTTAGTCTTGGCCGGGCGTGTCAGGGTCCAAGAAAATCTAATCAGCATGTGGTCGGACCAGGGCACAATTTCGGGATTGGATAGATTAATGTCGAAATTAGTGCAGACCAAATCGAGGACATGTCCACCTGAGTGAGTGGGAGTTTTAACCCATTGTTTGAGCTGGGCCATGGCAAGAGCTTCACTTAGGCGGGACGTGTCAGGGAGGTCCAGATTATCCACATGTATATTGAAATCCCCCAGAAGAAGGTATCTGGAGTATCTCAATGCCCGTGGGACTACTATGTCCTCCAATGTACTTAGGAATCTACCAACATGGCCTGCAACATTGCACAAAAGTAGAGTGTCCGAAACGTCCCCGTTTTTCCAGAATGGTCCCATTTCTGTACCAGCCATCCCAGAAAACCTTAAAGAGTGTAGCTGATGACCTTGTTTTTAAAGATAAATCACGTTCGCGAATATAACAGGAATAAACACCAAACAGACATGATGATGGAAAATAGTAAAAATGCCTGCAAACCTGCACCACAGCAATGATTCATGAGTTAATAGCATACCCCGATGTAAGGATTAATAAACATCCACCCTATCGTGACCGATAAACGTTTCCCCAACTACTTGGCGTTGGGAGAGAAATTGAAGTGTGTGAACGTCTTCCCCTGCCAGTTCTCTAAGACTTGTTTTTGTACTTATTTAAAGATAACATGCAGTCGTCGGAGGAGAGGGGCCGAACGTGACGCACAGCCTGCCTGCAGATCGGGGAACACTATGACCTCCACCGGCGGAGCCACAGAGCAAAGAGATGCGGGACGAGGCACCATTCTCAACATGGAAAGTGAAAAGAAAGAAGGGCTGTCCAGAAGCCCCTGCATGTTGACCAGCTCGTGCCGAAAGTCCCAGCCCATTGAGCCCGATTGATGGGCCCACTTGCTTGAGATTTCTGCCCTCCTTGGTCCATTTCAGATCTGATCCCACTCCACCCTCTCTTCCCTCGGCCTCCCAAAGCACGCCCCCATCCCCCCCCCCTTTTTTCCATATGGAGTTTTTTTTTTAACTTGACTTCAAGAAGAAACACAGCACAAAGATAGAACAGGGTTTGTCACGAAAGAAGAACGGAATGCGGGTACCCCGCCTAAAGTACCTATGGTAGATCAGTTAGGAACAAGACAATCAGGACTGTAGTCCGAGAGCAAAGAATGGCCACACCCTGCAACGCGAAATCTGGATTAGAGCTGGACGCATAGCTCCACCGCCGGTGCTCAACAGTGCCAACGAAAAAAGAGGAAGAACAATGAGAGCCTACCAGTGATGGCTCGCTGTAATAAGACACTGGAAAGAAGAACCCTTTTTGAACATTACCACCCCTTGACTGTCACTTGTATTAAGCTGAATTCCTCTCCCAACCACTTTGTATTGATTATCACCCAATTGAGCTTTCGAAACCTTACATCGGTCACTTTCAACTGTGCATGGATAACTAAGAAAGCGTCAACTCTGTATCAGGATGATTATAGAACACCAGTCATACACATGAACATTTTGTCTAGTTTTGATCCCCACGGAGTCCAGACCTCAAGTAATGTACTTAATAGCCCTTATTCTGCCAGAACATTTTTTTTGTATGACATCATGTTTGTATTCGAACGAATTCCCTACATCATCTAAGTAATGTCCCCATCTCCAGGTCTAATGTATGACACAGCTAATGTAATTTTGTATGCACTGCCTCCTCGCCTATCACCTTGACTACATATGGTTATGTACGATTCTGTCAGCATTGATAGCAGAATTATTTCCATCTGCCCGTAATGCATATGGGCTACCAAAGCGGATTGTATAACTAATGTCAGCTTGTACATCCTCACCTGTGACATGAACAGAAATGAACTAACTTATGATAAAAACTGGGGACTGTGGAAAATGACTAAATTAGGTATACATAAGCGGCGTTCATTTGTGTTCACCGCAGCCACTGTTGAAAGTAAAGTGAAAATCGTGAAACAGTGGCCACGCCATCTTGTCCCTTTTTAGGCCCCTTCATGCACGTAAGTGGCAGCCATTTTGTGTGCCATGGCCTCTCTGCCCACTGCCAATAGCCTGCGCGTCTCTCCCCCTCACTCCCCGGCCTCGCAAGCATCCCCCCCCGCGCCCCGACAGCCCCCGGTCTCTCCTGCTTGGGCCATAAACGCACCTCCAGCGCGACCCTGTCTCCGAGCCACATCCCGTGCTGAACCTCCTCACTCTTTCATCTCATTCATAGAACAGGCCCTTTGATAACCTCTTCCTCCCTGCCCGATTGTCCGGCCTGATCCCAGGCCATCACCTAGCCCAACAGATGCAGTTTATTGCCCCCTACGGTAGGACCTCGCCTCACATCAAAGGAGCGGGGATTAATCAATGCCTTCACACCCCTAGATCCGACCGATCGCCCGCATTCCTGTTCCCGGCGGAATGTCCAGCTGCGCGATAGCCATCATGCTGAGATTTGGGTGGGGACCCCTACTGTAGATATGTGTGAGAACGGGCCTGAACCGGGGATTCCAAGGATGCCTTTTTCGTACTTCAAAGCAATACCACGGATGTCATAAATGTAATAAAGCCATAAACTTGTGTATAAGAGGCCAGGCCTCGGAGATGCGGTTAGAGCACCTCGAGAAGATACCCTGTTGTCTGATTTGACGTGTTCTGCTCCGTCGGAATAAACTCCTGTTTCCTGCCTTCCAGTCTCCAGCGCCTGCCTCTTTGTTTGGTAATATTGAAGGGTATGAGAGGCGGCTAACGCCGGGCAAATACTGAAGGGTTCTTGGTCGAATTCGGCCCTGCCTTTTTACAGCATGCTCTACCTCTACGCCGCCCAGTCTCCGGGATGTGGGCCTATGTGGCTGTGTATTGTTTTGGAAATTGCATGCCAATGTTCTTACATCTGAGTGGCTCGAATGGCCATGAGACCTTGTGCCTTTTTATGATTTCGCAATAAAAATTTCTTTTAAAAAAAAAAACACCGAAAGGACCCCAGCCGGAATCTAGTCAACAAATTCCTCTCATGCACATTTTTTATATATAATAGATACGGGACAATATAGGAGGTACTTGTATAAGGCAAAAATCACTGACAGTGGGTTTGGCTACTTCAGACAGATCCCTAGACAATTCTTTGTGTTTTCGAAAGCTCACTAAAACCCTCTGTCGATCCCCTTTACCAATTAGATCTGGGTGCTCAAAGAAGGAAGAATAACCAAGCTCCATAAAACAGGTTTTAATGTATTGGAGCCAGGGGATGTAAAGGCCACAAGTGCAGTTCAAAGAATATCTAATAATTGCCTGATTAAAATCAGCTTCTTCATTTGTCCAGATAGAACAACAGGTAGCTGGAGGTGCAACATTTATAGTATCTTGGACATACTCGAGACCCAGCTCCAAGCGGAGGGGAAAATGCGGCGGGGAACGGAGCACTCCTAAAACTCTACAGCAACATCTGTTCTACTCCAACTGCATAGCAAGTACATCCCTGCATCCCCAAATACCCATACCATATTTTAAAATCTGAATACATTTACGCTTGTACATCTCTAAAATTGAGGCTATGGGATTTTTACTTATGGACATAGCAAGTGAATAAGTAGTACCAACTGCGCCTGTGAATCATGTTACTCTATTGTTTATGCAGGTATGCCACACACAGCCTTTATCAAAATCCAGGCTTAAATACTGGAAGGAACTAACCCTTTCCAGCTTTTTACCCTCTATATTCAGGCTACAGGACTTAGTATTTTTGGGGCCACAAATCATGACAAAATTTTTCTTATAGTTTGGCTCCAGCCCCAAGTTTTTAGGCCAACCGCAGTCCTTGCCATAAGGACTGCGTCGTCTGCATAAAGAAGTTCTGGCACAGCCTTTTTCTCAACTTGAGGCACGTCAGCCCCGACCGTAACTAAAGTTTTCTCCAAATAATTAGTATAAAGGAGGAATACGATTGGGGCAAGAAAAATCAGCATTATCAGGCACTTGTTCAAAGAAGCTGAAAACCCCACTTATGCCTACCAAAAAATTATATTTGGGTGTAAGTTGAAAACTTAACCTCATTCATCGGAGTAGTCTGCAAAGGATAGAATGTTCAAGGTTCACAGGTCTATCCTTGCTACTTGCGGGGGAAAGGCACCGGGCTCGGATGGGATACCAGCTGACCTGTATATGGCAGACCCTCAGGTCCGGGCTACCATATTGGCACAGGTTTTTAATGCGGCTAGCCCATGCAGCTTTCCTCCCTCGTGGGTGAAGGTTATTATCCCTATTTTTAACAAGGGCTCAAGGGGCGATCCTGCCTGTTATAGACATATTTCGCTCTTGGACTCAGCTGCCAAAATCATGGGAAACGTGTTTTTGAATCATCTATCATCGTGGCTAGAAGATTTTAATGTTAATAGTGATTTAAAGTATAGCTTTAGGCAAGGAAGAGGGATGTTTGACCAATGTATTAATTTGAATCTGGTGGTCGGGAAGTATACTATTGCAAAGAGGGGTTCCCTGCATATGGGATTTATGGACTTAATATCAGCCTTGATCCAAACTGGGGCAGATTTTGGGGGAGCTGGGTATGGACCCAAGTCTGGTGTCTTTTTTTACACTCCGCCCATAAAAACACCATTGCGGCGGTAAGGTTTAAGGAAGATGGCAGTATGACAAACTGCTGGGAGGCCAAGCAAGGGGTTCGTCAGGGGTGCCTTCTGGTCCCTCTGTTTACACTTAATACAAATAAATTAGGGGACCTCCTCTCAGCCAGCCCTAAAGACATCCCAAAAGCAGGGGCCAAATTGATCCCGCATTCTTGTACGCAGGTGATGCAGTACTGTTTGCGATGACCGCTGTAGGCCTCCAAAACCGTTTAAATGTTTTTATTGATTTTATGGAACAATAATAATAACAATCCACATTTATAAAGCCCGAACAATCACCCGTAATGGTCTCTAGGCGCCGGCAGGAAGATTAAGGAAGCTATTGCCCAGAGTCACATGGTGCTGGGCTAACCTGCCGCAGGAGCCGGGGATCGAACGTGGGAATGTATTCTGCGGTTATTGAGCTATGGTTAAGAAAGCAGTACTCCCAAAACTCTTTGACTAGGGAGGCTAAAATCTTTGAACGTGTGCCTCTTAGATGATTGATGCATTGGACTACTGAGAAATTATCCAGGCGCAGAATTATGCAATATGGGCATCGTTTTTGTGAATACCTCTATGGCAAATGAGCTGTTTGTCAACCTCTGACAGTTTGAAGAACTAAAGGATTTGTTGAAATATGAGAACAATTGTTTATGAAAAGTGCAATGATACTCCAGGGAGACAAGTACACTCAGTTGTCCTCTGTAAATTTGTTTGCAAAAATGGATACACCTTTGTGGGTAAAAGGACCTCTCAAGGGGTAGAATTGACACTTTTTCTTGAATTGTAAGCCTCCTCTTCCAATGGTCCTGGTGAAAGCATGCTTTCTAGACTTTGCATTAAGCCCATTGAGACTTCTGAATGGTAGTGAATACATTTACATACTTAGAAATCTCTTTTATGAACACCAAAGAGTAAACCTTGTGCAAAAAAAAGTTGACCTTGGGCTCTATTTGAAGCAATAAGCTTTTGCATTTTTCTTGAGGGATATCAGAATTTGCATTCACAATAAGACCAATGTCTCACTGAACTATTCATAACATCACTAGTTCCCTTTGGTTTCCTTGGCCAGTTCAGCCATCTTAAACATTTTAATCAACGTTCCTATGGTGTTTAATAATTTATTATGGTAAGAGGGACTAAGCCCAATCAATTCATTTTTTGGGATACTTGCCATATTTTGATAGGAATGCTAAATGATTTGGAGCAATAGGAGAAGGCCTAAGAACCTAGTCAGGGATAATTGGGCATTAAACGTTTAATTTACTCCTAACTGGTTATTCTAAAGGAGAAATAACATACAGTCTTATATAGTCAGCCACATGAGGGAGAGTCGAGCATAGAAATTTGATGCTCCACTAAATTCAGACAAATAGACGATCCCCAGTGGAGTCTGAAATATTTACAGTAGACTGAGAGACAGACTTGTTTTGATAAATTTGGAAGAGCCTCTAACTTTGTGTTTTTTGGGATCAAACCAATGGTGTCCGTCTGAATATTGGGAATGAATGAACAACTTTGAATCATCTGCAGATATATCCTGAGAAATAATGGTATGATGACTTTTCCTGGCAAAGGTGTCTAACTCATTGTTGTAGTGTGAGGGGAGACACCTCCATCTCTTGTACCAACAAAGTCAGAAATCTGTTTTGCAGGGAGTCCTGTAAAATCATCGTGTTTTGATTAGCAAGCTTTTTTGAGAGATTGTTTTGTAATACCTATCTTCTTCCTCTTCTTCTCTGAAACTGGAACTATTACTAGTGCAAAATAGTCAATGAGTCCTCCATCTCCAAATCATTTAACAAATTGCACATTGTTACGTCACATGAAAAAAGAAACAGCTTTTTCAATAAAAAGAATGCAGTTTTTTTAAAGTAAATACTGTATTGTTAGACCAGTCAGCCATTGGTTGGTACTACCCCAAACTCTTTGCCTTCCTCCTCCATTTTTGCTGATCTTGTTTTTGCAGGCCTTAGCACTCTGTACACTTATCACTGCTAACCAGTGCCAAAGTGCATGTGCTCACTCCTTAAAACATGATAACATTGGCTTAGCTCCAATTGGCATATTTAATTTAACAAAGCGTTCTCAGTAAAGTACATGCAAAAACGGCCTGTAAATAAATGTGATTAGTGGACCTGCAGCACTTATTGTGCCAAACATTTAAGTAGCCCTTTAGCATACCTCAGGCCTGCATTTACAACCTCTGAGTGCAGTTTTAAACTCCCATTTTGACCTGAAAAAATAAACCTTTTGCCAGGCCAAAACCTTTCTTTTTAATACATGTAAGTCACCCCTTAGGGTAGGCCCTGGACGGTGCAGCGGGCAGTGTATTAAAAAAATTGGACATGTACTTTGAGTTTTACATGTCCTAGTAGTGAAAAACTTCTAAATTTGTTTTTCACTACAGCAAGGCCTATTTCTCCAATAGGATAACATTGGCATTAACTTATTACATTTAATCAGCTTTAATTCCAAAGGGGAACAGGTAAACAGCTCAGGTGTGGTGTCTATGAAACTGTAATGAAAAATCCTCTTATGCTGAAGTCAGAATTTTAATTATAATTTTGAAAATGTGAATTTTACAAAGTTGGCATTTTTCATGCCATATCATACACAAACAGCCCTTACAAAGGGAAGGGCAGAGGGATTGAGAGACGGGTTTGGGTCATGCAGATTTGCATTCTCCCTGCTAAATATCACTATCACATTAGAGCAAACATGTCCAATATGGGGTTTAAATGAGAACCCCATGTATCCTCTATGTGGGGTAATACCCTTTTCCTGAGGATACTTCTGTGTCCTTACTGGCAATAGAGAGGACCTAAGGAATTTTAATAAAAATATATGGCCATCGACAAAAACTTCATACCCTAACCCACCGACCTCTAAACCCTCCTCACTCCCACAGGTGATAATCTAGACCACTTACTCACCACCTGGGACCAGCTTTCCACAGAGAATACCACAGCCATCACGAACTCCTTCCACTCAGTGGCACCCACGGATCACTGTCTCTACCATATTTTTAACCTCCAATCTCAACGCATCCATTAACACAGCCACCTTCCCTGAAGAATGGAATCACCCATTATCAAGAAACCATTAGCTGGTCCGAACGACCTCATGAACTACAGCCCGATTTCTCTTCTCCCGTTTCCTGGCAGAGTCCTTGAAAAACCCATCAACTGCCAACTCAGCGAACAACTGGAGAACAACCACCTGATTGACGCCTCTCAAACCGGATTCCATACCAACTGCAACCCCAAACTGCCCTGATTGTGGCCAATGATGACATCAGATCCCTCCTAGGCTGGGGAGAAACAGCTGCCCTGATCATCCTTGACCACTTAGCAGCATGCAACAGCGTATTCCACCACACCCTGATCAAGAGGTTCCAACACATCAAAGGAGGTGGGGGGACTACAAGAACATTCTTAGTATTGGGTGGTAGGATTCCCATATTCACTCGTTAGAGCACAAGATAGATTTGGCACATTCATCACCACCTCCTCAAAACATTCCTGGACTTGAGTAACCCTGGGCGGTGACCTATGCTCCGTACGCGGAGTTTCCCGCGCTCCGCGTTACGCGGACCTCGCAGAGTTTCGAAAAACTCCACTTCACGAAGTGGCGTGTTTTTCCTCACTCACGTTCACCAATGTCAAGTTGGCGAGCGTGAGCGAGGAAAATCCACCTCCCAACAAGATTTTTCCTCGTTCGCGATTGCCAACATCAAGTTGGCGAGCGTGGAATATAAACCTCCCAGCGAAATTTCTCAACGCAAGTGGTCGCGTATGCTTGCAAGTGAGAAACTGCCCATTCCTCGTTGAGAAAGCTGCAGCTTGGGTAAAAATCTACTCGAGCAGCAGAAAAGGTAAGCTTGTGCTGTGCATGGTGCTGTTCACAATGCGGACAAGCATCCGGCACTGTGTAATCACCGCAAACTGCATTTTTCTACCGTACTCCGCCGCCGCTTGCGGAGCTCTGCGTAGCGCAACAGGTTTTTTTGCACTTCGCGTAGCTCCGCGTAGGGCAACTCCGTGAAATCCGCCCAGGGTTAGACTTGAGAATAATCGATCTAAAGAATGCCTTGCTGGAAGTCGAGTCCTGACTTATGACTCCTGCCGTAAGAAAAGGATTAACACAAGGACCCCTGAATCCTGCTGGCTCCAAAGGACTGGAAGTGCTCTCCAAGGATCAAGTGGTGGCCTCCTGTTGAACGGATTCAGGGACACAAAAGCAGGATGACTCATAACTCCAAGAGGACCCGGCTGACTAAGACTCTGCAGAAGCCCTGGCAGGAGATAGACCTGATGCCCAGAACCCTTCCCTGAGGAGCTAGGGGCTGCAGAACTCGCTTGAGGCTGGAGACTAAGTTTGAAGGCAAAACCTTTGACCGGGACAACCTGCGTGGTGTATCCAACCTCCGCTCGATCACAGCCAGCCTGAAATTGCACCTTAATCATGGTGCACCGCAAACGTTTATTTTTGCATAGTGCTTTACTTTTTCTCTGCCCTTTGTGCCTTAAATATTTGAAATCCATTTCTCCAGTTCCACTTCACCTAATTTGTTGACATTGGGGTGCTTTTGCTCATTAAATGTTTCTCTATTTTGCTAAATGGGTTTGAGAAGTGTTGTGTTCTTTACTTTGCAATTGCTGGTACTGTTTGAATTTAGCACACATTTCTTGGAGGATTATCGTCTGCTTGTGCCAACGCTACCAGGGGTTGGGCAGAGATTCGGTCAAAACGGAGTACTGACCCAGCCACAGTAGGTTTATTGAGTTGGTAGGGGTGCCCAATTTCCAAATAAACCCTATTTCTGACAAATTGTAGATGTTGCATCTAATGTGGTGGCTCAACTTCAAAACTAGCATAATCCTAAGTATCCGTTTCTGACATAGAATAAAAAGAATTCTACAGAATGCGTAAAAAAAAGTCTATACTATTAAGGACACGGAGGCGATGATAATCCCACCTTAGGAATTGTCTACTGATATATTGCAGTATTTTGCTTTCATATACATTTGTGATGTTATAACAGTATGTTTTACTGTGTCTGATGTGATTCCCCACCCCCCATATTTTGTGACAGAAATTTTTGTAGCTGGGGTAGTATGGCTTTGATTTGCTCTTCAGGTGTTGATGCCAAGGCGACTTGAAGAGAACTGATGTTCGCTGACACTGCGTCTGTTCGTTGCAAATTAGTATCATCTGCGCCTGTTGGAGCTGCACCGTGAAGTGGTCTGGTGGATGTTCGTTACCAGTACAGATGGTTCAAGATTTTATGGACTTATGTTGTTTTTTGCACAAAGAAAGAGGAAAGACTATGGTCTGATAGACATTTATGGACATTCATGACCCCTGTGATTGGTGGGGAGAAGGAGCCATGAGGGCTCATGGGTTATGTAGTTTAAAGTTTGATTGGCTGCTGTGATTTTCTGGTAAAGAGAAGCATAATCCTTGCCTGTGTCCTTAATATAATTGAAAATTCATGACGCGTTAGCTAGAATTCTTTTTATTCAGGAGCCTGCTCCTCTCCTGTAGCTATTGCCCCGTATTACAGTATCTGTACTATTTATTTACTGTTGTTCTGATAGTGTGTGGTATATGCTACAGGCGTGTCAACCCGATGAAAAAGAGGGTGATGTGTCCCTGGCCGTGAGACCCCTTCCCTCCTCTTCCAAGCTGGTTAACCCTGCTAGTAACACAGTCTCCTTATCACAATTTATACACATACTGTAAGAAATAGACATTATCCACAGCATGCAAAGGGATGGCTAATGATTATGGCGAAGTAGAGGAAATGTAAGAGTATATCCCTTTGGGGGATGACATGTCTGAGGTGGTGATCTCAGTACCCTGGAGCCTCTCTGGAAGCAACTACTACTACTACTGGCCACTGGCCAACCGAGCCCCTCTCTTAGACGGAAGACCTAGGTTCCCCTGCGGGAGCCTCAGAACCTCAGAGGCAGGAGGGGCACAGTGCCACCAAGGTGAAAGCCAACAAAAAGGAGCAGCCTGGTGTAGCAGACACCTTTGCTAGGCTTTGAAAGGCCTTCCTTTCATGGTCTAAGACCACCCAAAAGGGTAAGAAAAGTCTGGCGAATCCCATACCCAAATTCCACAGAGCCCACCAAGCAGCTAGAGGGGGGATCCCATCTCAGATGACAGGCCAAATGGCGATGATACCAGACCAGTTCAGATGATGGTTTTGACACATGGAGGCATGCTCCTGACCCTAGGCATGGTAGTTAGGAGATACAGGGGCAACAAGATAAAAACCCGTCCGGCCTGCTAGACCCAGAGGACATATTTCACCCCAGACCATTGGATTGGGCCCCAGCAGAAAAAGTTGAGCAGTATTTGGCTTTGCACTTTCACAAGCCAATTGATAAGGCGGTCAGGAACCACTTACAGGCAGAGTGCACTAGACCAACACTGGAGGGCAAGGTTGCCACAACTCCAGAAATAGAAAAATGACCAACTTTTTGGGTAAATTCGTAAAAGACCGCACGAAAGGCATTGACCGGTCCTGATGTGCTTGCCAGAGCAAATGACTGGACACTGCAGGGCCCCTTACAAAATTTGGAACATGGCAGGAGAGGCCAAAGTATTTGAATCCCTTATCCACCCAGATGTTCTTTCAGGATGGGTCTAAAGGGCCATCATATTTTTAGGGAACTGCAACTGCGCAATATCTACGGAAAGGCACAGATCTCTATTGATCAATGTGGACTCCAAGTTGAGTGATTCAGCCTATTAGGTGGTGGGTTCAGTAACCCAAGGTCGACTTAGACCCCGTCTTGAGGAAGTTGGGGAAAAACTTCTCTACCTTCATGTCGCTGATCAAGTGTCTATATATAAAGAAAATATTTGAACAAAAGTTTTTTGAAGGGGTCAGGAGACCAAACAGACGTTCACACAGCAATCTCCAATACCAAGGCCCTGAAAGATGGCAAGAATCTAAAATGGGCCAGTCGCAAGACCATAACAAGTTCAGGGGCTTCTTCCCTCACAATGGGTCTTCAGAGGCCATGGAAACCAATGATCCTTCAAAGGCAACAGCACCAATAATGGAGGATATTCTAGTAAGTTTAATTTCCCCTTCAGAAGTACAAATTGAAGGGGCGAGGCTGGAATACTTTGCCCACAAATACAGAGACATCCAGCGATGTGTGGATATTCCAGACAGTCTCGGAGTTCCAAATAGAATTTTACAGGTCGCCCAGGCAATGGCAGAAACCTAGGCCAGTCAAATTCTCAGACAAGGATTCAGAGCTCCTAGATCAAGAGGTAAGTTCATTACTAGGCAAAGGAGCTATTATTCCCTAGTATGTTTAACTGCAATGGTTCCTGAGCAATATTTTCTTAGTGATGAAAAAGGACAAGGGCAATCAGCCTGTAATCAATCTCAGAGAATTCCTCATATTGTTGATAGTTTGGCATTTCAAGATGGAGAGGATTCACCTTCTTAGGGATGTCCTTCGACCTATGGATTGGATGGTAAGATAGACCTCAAGTACGCCTTACCTGGCAGTCCCAATATTTCTTCCCTTGCAGATTACTCCTATTCTTTTGGAGGCAACAGGTCTATGGGTTGGTTACACCAGCACCTTGGTGCTCCATAAAGCTCTTTTATCCAGCAATGGGGTTCCTCAGAGCAAGGGGTGTGCCACGCAACATATTTGGACAGCATACTGATCATGGATAACTCTAAGGAAAGATTAAAACAGCAGCCACAGATGTCAATTTCACTTCTATAAAACCTGGGCTTCTTGCTCAATCAGGAGAAATCACAGTTGGAATACTCTCACCAACCGCTTTCCTACCTTTTCGGATAGACTCAGTACAGGAGGAATTAAAATTACCCATCAAGAAGATGGCCAACATCAAGAAGGAGCTCAAAAGAACTCTGAACAGTTCTAAGATACGTCTGCGCCTACCAGCTCAACTGGTGGGACTTCTCTTGTCATCAATACCGGTCATATTCCCAGGTCCACTCCACAACAGGTCACTAGAATGCCTGAAAATGTCACTGCTGCAGAGAGTACGAAGGATTTTTTTGTAGGATCTCTCTCAAGAGGCCAGAGGGGAGACCCATTAGTGGTTGCAACACACATAGGCATAGATCAGTAGAGTGATCTTTCTACTGAAGGATAAAAGTCACAGAAAGATTTGGGATTAAGCTTCTGGCAGGCTCATTCATGGTCAGATGCTGGGCATGAGACAAGATATGATGCTGTGTACTTCTGAAGATGGACAAGATCTCAGGGGTACGTTAAAATAATCATCTCAGGGAAACAAAGTCAAGACCTTTGGTGGAACTAGCGAAGGACTTTTGGCACTTCTGCTTGGGGCATCAGATAGAAGCTACAACAGAATATCTCACAGGACAGCCGAGCCTCACTGCAGATTGGCAGTCTCGACATTTTCACCATTCTAGTGCATGGAAACTCCATCCAGCGATCTTCGGCACAATAATGACCCAATGGCGTCTGTGCTAAAGACACATTTTTGCATCTCGTCTGGACCATCAATATCTGCGCAACTTCATCTGGACCCCAGATCTAGAGGTAACGGTGATGGATGCCTTCTCCACTACTGGGCACAGATACCAACTATTCTTTTTCCCAGTTTGCAGTGATCATCAGGGTGGTGGTGCAGGTAAGGATGTAGGGTATTAAACATCTTATCACTCCGGTCTGGAGATCACAAGTTTGGTTTCCATTTCTGATGGAACTTTCTTTGGATACACAAGTACGTCTCGCCCTTCTTTCAGCACATTCTACTAAATCGAAGGGTGCACTCCTTCAACTGGCGGAGGACAGTTCCCTGGGTCTGATGGCAGGTTACAGGGAATTATGGTATATCCCTGGCCTTTTCGAGACTGGCTGAGAGCCTTTCCAGATATGCATGGTCAAACATAACTGTTAAGCAGTACAAGTCTGCATTACACAAGTAGGTTGCTTGGTGTGTGGAACGGGGTTTAAATCCATTGAGGCCTGGCACTGTCCAAATCCTAATCTTCCTAACAGAAACAGCAACGATGGAAGAGCTTACAGGTTAGTAAACTCTTTTGGGTCAGCCATTTCACCAGGTCAGGTGTTGGTAAATGGCATGGCTACTCGAGAGCACCCACAAGTGTGCAAATTTCTTACAGGGCTCAAACTTTCTATTCCCCTCAGGTCGTGGGGCGAGCAGCTGCTCGGTGGCAGCGTCAGATGGCGGCGTCGGTGAGACCAGGGTCACGGTGCGAGATGAAGGCGGTGCTTGTCACGGTGTTAGCAGGTCACGGAGCAAGCAGCAGCGTCGTCGTTGCTGAAGCGCTGCCATCGGCTGACCAACTGGAGTCAATGGCACTGGCATCGGTAGGCCACGGCAACCGTGCGGGATGAGGGTGGTGTGTCGTGTGACTTACGAGCGGTGCCCTCGAACCACGGTGCAGGCAGCGGTGTAGATTCCGGCGTGGAGCGGTGTTGTCAGGGAGGACAAGGCTTCCTCGTGAAGCCAGGCGGTGCAGATTGCGATGCCCACAGTTTGCAATTGCGAGCAGCAGCTCAGTGGCGGTGTCAACAGGCATCATCGGTGAGACCAGGGTCATGGTGCGGTATTGCGGTGGTGCTCTCTGCGGTGCCAAGGCTTCGGCGTAAAGTGAGGCGGTGCGGTGCGGTGTCCACAGGTCTCGGTGCAAGCAGCAGCTCGGTGGTGGCATCAACAGGCGGCGTCGGTAAGACAAAGGTTGCGGTGCAGCGTTGCAGCGGTGCCCTCTGCGGTGCCTTCAGGACATGGAGTCGGCAGTGGCGTCGTAGACATCGTTGAGTTGCTTTTCCTCTGTTTGCAGCATGAAACACACAGTACCCGAAGCAGCGGGCAGAAGAGCTTGAAGTCTTTGTGGTTCCTGAGACTTCGTGAACAGGGGGCCAGGCCTACCTCAAGCCCTTGGAGACCCTCACGAATTAGGTTGCAGAAAGTCTAGTCCAGGCCTTTCACTGCCCAAGACAGAAGCAGCCACTGCAGGTCAGCCCAGCAAAGTACCCAGGAAAGGAGTCATTCCTTTTCGCAGCTTCTCCGGCTCTTCTTCTTGGAAGTCTTCTTGATCCAGATGAGTTCTAAAGTTCAGGGGTCTGGGACCCAGTATTTATGTCCAAAATATCCTTTGATCTTTCAGGCCGAGGGTGTCTGTGCCCGGCCACAACCAGTTGGGCCTTCTCTGGTGTGAAATCCTGGCTTGAGGTGGAGACAGCATTTGTCAGAGGTAGACCAGGCCCTTTGAGGTGTAAGGAAATCTCATCTCCCTTCCCCCCTCGTAACCCAGGTCTATTCAGCCCTTTCCTGATCTACCTAGACTATCTGGAGCCCCTCCCAGCCTTCTGTTATCCAAAACCCAGACAGACAATCCACATTCCAGCCGAGGCACACGGGATGACTGAGCAAGAAAATACCCACTTTCTAAAAGTGGTATTTTCAAATTCAGAATGTAAAAATCACCTTCCCTAAAAGATGCATCTTTAGATTCTGAGTTCAGGCATACTAAATTTTATTTTCTTACCAAATTCCCAGGGCCAGTTATGTTTATACGATGTTATCAACAAACCTCCCATTCTGTCCTATGGGGAACTGGTAGCCTTGAAATAGTGAAAAACGAAATTGGCTGTAATTCACTATTAGGACATACCGCACACACCAGGGCATGTCCTACCTTTAACATACACTGCACCCTGCCCACAGGGGTACCCTGGGCCTACCTTAGGGGTGCCTGACATGTAAGAAAAAGGCAAAGTTGGGGACTGGCAAGTGTGTGCACTGGCCAAGTCGACATGGCAGTTACAAACTGCGCGCAAACTCTGCAATGGCAGGTCAGAGGAACCTTCTCAGGGCTACTCACATGGGTGGCATAATCAGTGCTGCAGGCACACGAGTAGCATTTGATTAACAGGCCCTGGCACACACACTGCACTTTACTAGGGACTAACAAGTAAATCAAATATCCAATCAGGGAAACACCAATTCATAGCACAATTTACACTGAGCACCTGCACTTTACCACTGATCAGCAGTGCGAAAAGTGCGCAGAAACGTTACGCCAGCAAAAAGAGTAAAAACCGGGAGGTCAGAAAGCAAAAAATGATGCCAAGTCTAACATACGTCCCCTCCAGCTGAAAGTAGGGAGAACTACCCACACACCTGGGAGTTCTCTTCACTAAGGAAGAACCTGGACAGGCCATATGCGTTGGCGTGCTCTGCGCCAGAGCCGTGTTTCCAGGTAAAGTCCATTCCCTGTAGGGAGATAGACCACCTCAGCAGTTTTGGATTTTCCCCCCTCATCTGCATTAACCATCTGAGGGGCCTGTGATCTGTCTGAACTCTGAAGTGAGTCCCAAAGAGGTATGGTCTCAGCTGCTTTAGTGGCCAGACCACACCGAAAGCTTCCCTTTCTATGGCACTCCACCTCTGCTCCCTGGGGGCTAGTCTCTTGCTAAGGAAGACTATCAGCTGGTCTAGGCCCTCTTTGTTTAGCTGTGAGAGCACCGCTCCCAATCCATGCTCCGACGCGTCGGTCTGCACGACAAATTCTTTGGAGAAGTCAGGGGCCTTGAGCACGGGGGCAGTCTACATGGCGGTCTTCAAGGCATCAAATGCAGTCTGGCAGGACTCCGTCCAGATCACCTTCTTTGGCTGCTTCTTGGAAGTCAGCTCAGTTAAGGGGGCAACAATGGTGCCATATCCCTTAACAAACCTCCTGTAGTACCCATTGAGTCTTAAGAAGGCCCTCACCTCTGTCTGGATCTTGGGGGACTCCCAAGCCAGGATGGTGTCAATCTTGGGCTGCAGGGGCGCCACCTGGCCGCTCCCTACCTGGTGTCACAAGTACACCACCGAACCCTGCCTGATCTGGCACTTCCTGGCCTTAATCGTGAGGCCTGCCTTCTGCAGCACCTTCAACAGTTCCCCGAGGTGCTGCAGGTGTTCGTTCCAACTGGAACTGAACATCGCAATGTCGTCCAGGTATGCGGCGCTGAATTCCTCCAGCCCGGCCAACACCTGGTTGACCAACCTCTGAAAGGTGGCAGGGGCATTCTTCAACCCGAAGGGCATCACACGGAACTGGTAATGTCCTTACGGGGTTGACAATGCGGATCTTTCCTTGGCCCCCTCAGTTAGAGCAATCTGCCAGTACCCCATAGTTAAATCAAATGTACTAAGGAATTTGGCAGCTCCCAACCGATCGATGAGCTCATCAGCTCGGGGGATGGGGTGTGCGTCCTTCCGAGTGACGGCACTGAGCCCCCGGTAGTCCACAAAGCACCGCAGTTCTGGTGTGGCACTGGGTGCTGTAGCCTTCAGGACCAAGAGCACGGGGCTGGCCCATGGACTGCTGGATGGCTCAACCACTACTAACCCCAACATCTTCGAGACCTCCTCTTTGATGCTGGCTTTGACCCGGTCAGCCAGCCTGTAAATGTAATGTTTCACAGGGGGCTGTCACCGGTGTCCACATCGTGGGTACACCAGTGTGGAACGCCTAGGGTTAAGGAGAACAGCGTGGTAAACTGCCCCAGCAACTGGCGACACTCACTCTGTTGCTCAGCGGTCAGGATCGGGGAGAGGATCACACCATCCATCGACCAATCCCCCTCTTGGGCAGACAGGAGGTCCAGGAGGGCTCACTCTCCGCTTCGTCCCCGTCATCCGTCGCCAGGAGCATGCTCACTTTGGGCCTCGAAGTGGGGCTTGAGGCGCTTCATGTGAAGGACCCTTGAAGGGTTCCCGGGAGCCTGCAAATCCGCCAGGTACGGGACTTGACTTTTGTGCTACACCACCTCAAAGGGCCCAGTCCACTTGTCCTGCTGCACAAGGTTCCACTGGGGCCATAACCCACACTTTTTGTCCAGGTTGAAACTCAACCAGAGTGGCATTCTGGTGTCATGATCCTCTAATCCAGACACTTTCAGTATGGGTGTCTCTTGGTTCTTGATTCTATTTGTCCTATGTGTCACCAAGGCTCAGGAACATTATAATTCATGCGTTATTTAGTTCACAAACTATGGACCAGACTGTTGTGTAAGTATTTATTGCCCATATGTTTATTTCTGATGTATTTTCTTTTTTTTAAAACCAGCATTCTTTCTTTTTAAAAAAAAGCAGTACCTTGCAGAATACATATTGTCTTTATTCGTTCATTATCACGCTTCTATTGCTCAAAGACATTGCCTTTCGCTGTATTGTTTTCCCTCGGCAGCCGCCGTCCCTTCCTCCCTTCACTATTTAAAGCGACCGCGCCCAGACACACCCTGCAGACTATTCCAGCTTTCTTCCTGGGCGGTTTCCTGTTCGCGCTGCTCCCATCTTTGAAAGAGTTGGTTTTCCCGACTGGTAAGACCTTCTTTATGCTTTGCGGACAGCAGCTGTTCTGCTGCCAAATCCAGGTAAGGGAACTTACCGCCTGATTCATCAAGCTAAATTGCACTCGCAAAGGGCAAGATTCTCAGAATCTTGCCTTTTGCGAGTGCAATTTTTGCATTTGGGATTCATCATCCCAAATGCAAAATTCGCTATTTAAGAATTCGCACATTTGCGAAGAATTGAATTTAAGGATCTCTATTTGAGATTCCTTAAATGCAATTCATGAAGCATTTTAAAATTGCGAAAATGCAATTTTGAGCCGCTATTTACCGAGAGGTCAGACCTCTCGGTAAATAGCAAAAACTTAGAAAAATGCTTTTTAAAGCATTTTTCTAAGTTGCATGTTGCACACACACATGTCCTTTGGACATGTGTGTGCGCAACACCTGTTTCAATTTGCATTTAAGGGGTGCTACAGGGTGTCCTTTGGACACCCCTGGCACCCTTTAAATCGCCATCTTATTTGCGATTAGCTAATTGCTAATCGCAAATAAGGAATACTCCCCATTCATTCCTATGGGCCTTTTGGCCCATAGGAATGAATGGGGAGTTATTCCTTATTTGCGATTAGCAATTTGCTACTCGCAAATAAGGAATGTGTAGGAATCGCTATTTATTTAGCAATTTCTACATGAATACCGTTTTGCGAGTCCTTAATAGCGATTCGCTATGAATCGCTATTAGGGGCTCGCAAAACGGCCCGTTGATGAATAAGGCTGTTAGTTTCCTTTTTATAATTGAAACAACATTTCTTGGCAGCGAAGTTAGTACTTGAAATATTACGTGACAAGAACTGTGAAATAAACAAAGAACATTACGAAGTGTTCGTCATGATTGCACTTCATGCATAATTAATCTTTAGAATACTCGACCTTTTGCATACTACGGTGCTATTATCCAGTAAAGACAATTCTCAAAAATTCTCAACACTAACATTAAATCATGAAAAGGTCAGTTTAAGAAGTTTTTCCACACTTGGTGATAAATGAACCTTTTAGCTATTTTAGCTTACTGTGATTTCTTCTAAAGACTGTTTAAGAACATTGGAACTGTTATTGCTTGAATTTAAAAGAAGAAGGCGGACAATAGAGATCTGCAAATAGAAACTTTATTTCTGTAATACACCAAAGAGCCTTAGTGTATTCCTCTGAAAGCAAGTTGTGCGCAAGCTAGCAAACTAAAGGATCTTCAGTTCAATCCAAGATGTGCGCCCTACAGTAGAATCTTTGAGTACGATTTTGCGCTAACTAAAGAACATTCTGTATAACCCTTCAAAACAAGATTTGCGCACCTAATCATCCTGAGTAGAACATTCTACAGCAGTGGTTCCCAAACTTTTGACTCCTGAGGACCCCCATAGAGTCACCACTGGAAGCCGGGGACTCCCAAGTAATTTGTAGGATTTAAATTTGAAACATTAAAACAGTAATTCGGAAAAAATTAACACACATGTGCACACAAAACAAATACTCAAATTACTAATGATTTTAGTGGCATAGTTACAAGCTCCTATCACCATGGGAACATCACTTTCTGAGACGTTCCCGTGGCAATAGGGGCTTTGCCTTATTTACAAGGCATCGTTAAGCCACTTAGCGTGGCTTAACGGTCCCTTGTAAATAAGACCCCCATTGACACAATGCTTAGCATGAAAGGGGGGGCAGTGCGTGTTGTGGTGGGTGTTTCCCCTGCGACACCCATTGATTTTGACGCTGCCCCTATTTACAAGAGCAGCGTAAATGGGAAGCAGCGCCAAAATTAAGGCCAGGGAAAACCTGGTCTTAAATTGGCGAAACAATGAGAAATGCTTAATTTCTACTCGTTTTGTAAAACGCCTTGGATTGTTTATGTTCAGGAAGGTGACTCTTCCTGCACATAAACAATCTTTAAAAAAAAAAAAAAGACATTCTGTAACTTCCATGTGTGATGCATTAGGCAGTACACATAGAAGTGACAAAATGACATTTCAAGATTGTTTATGTGCAGGAAGGGGACCTTCCTGCACATAAACAATCTTCCCCTATTAAATGTAGCGCCAGCACAGGGGAAACGCAGGGCTGCACCATATTCTTGCAAATATGGTGCAGCCTTGCGTTTCTGAAGTAGTAGAGTGTGTTGTTAAACCAAGGAGGCCGGTCTGGAGAAGCACAAACTCAAGGAGGCTGGTCTGGAGAAGCACAAACTCAAGGAGTGCTGGTCTGGAGAAGCACAAACTCAGGATTTAGAACATAACACAGTGGTTAGTATTGACTTTAACAATAAAAATGTATTTCCACCCAAAGAAACCTTTTTAGAAGCATCAGGATACTGAAAGACTAAAAAAAAACATGTCACTAACTTGTACCTTGCAGTTTGCAAGCAGCTGTTTGATGACAGTTTTTTGGTCACTGTGCTAGATATTACGATTGTCACTTATGAACTGCACTGTAACAAAAGAATCTCTCTGACAAAAGCAGTAACCCACTGACCGATGCATATCAAATACTGTTTTTTAAAATGCATGGTGCACTTCTTTGCAGTAGGCATATTAACCCTTTGTGTTACATTAGTTCAGTCACAACTGCCACTGGATAAAACTCTCAGGTCTCTCCAGCAGGGAAATTAATCACTGTTGTTA
Organism: Lissotriton helveticus; assembly: GCF_964261635.1. Lineage (NCBI taxonomy): Eukaryota > Metazoa > Chordata > Amphibia > Caudata > Salamandridae > Lissotriton > Lissotriton helveticus. The sequence continues at coordinate 1,203,127,136 of NC_136068.1, read as the reverse complement.
TCTTGACACTTTTATTGTTCTTTGAAAACTGCTAAATAAACAAGATACTTTGCAGTGCTTTTAAAACTGCTGCCTGCGGACCCCCTGGGAATGTGTCAGGGACCCCTGGGGGTACGCGGACCGCAGTTTGGGAAACACTGTTGTACAGCAACCTTATGCTCAATCTCTTTTTATTTCCAGGTAATGGTTGTTTTTGGAATATCTGTACATATACATATACTTTAATGTTGTGCATGTGATAGAACGAGAGACTGAAGAATATCACTAAATTGCCAACTTACTTCTGTTCCAGATCTCCCTCCCTAATTCCCTTCCTCCCATCTGGCCATCTTGATACTCTGGTGTTTTCTTGAGCGCAGAGTTAAGGCTGCCTGAAGGTGGGCTTCTTGAGGGTACTGCTCCTGAGGAACCAGATCTGACAGAATAATCTGCCCACGAAATTCGTTCCTGCTGAGCAGTATCGCCAAGATGGCCACTTAAGACGACTTGTGTAAAATGATAGGCAACATGCAGAAGGAGTTGACTGCAGATAGACTGGAAACAGCCACGTTGGCTAGTCGAGTTTCACGAATACAAAATCAGCTCCCGGGAAGTCCAATGACTCCATCCGTATCTGGAGGAGCTTCCACAGGATCACCTCCAACAATTTCAGTAACTGTTCCTTCTACTGTACCCCTGGCTTCTCCTGAAAGATTCTCTGGCGACGCAAGCAAAGTACAAACGTTTTTGACTCTAATCCAATTACATTTCATGGTGAAATCAACCTCTTTCCCAAATGCACAATCACGTATTGCTTTCCTTATCACAGTGGAGATGTGGCTATGTGGGCAATGCCCATAGTGAATTCCGATGATCCTTTGCTCTACAATTGGTCGAATTTTAAAACAGAGTTCGAAAAGGTATTTCACAGACGCACTATCACTGGATCAGCAGATCGAGAACTTCTCGAACTTCAGCAAGGGAACAAAGATCGGATTAGTTACTTAACACAGTTTAATCGACTAATCGCCGAAACTAATTGGCCTGAGGAAAAGAGATCGTCTCTATTTTTATCAAGGTTTAAAAGATGATCTCAAAGACCTAATTGCCCCAATTGATCCTCAACCCCGAGATTGTGCAGAGTTGATTTCTCTTACCCTAAGATTAGACCACCGGTTAACTGAGAGAAAAGGCGATTAAAGGAGAACAGACTTCAAAGGCGCAATACGTATTACAGAAAAGGTTACTTCACCCACCTTAGATCAAAGTGAACCCATGGAAATCGGAGGAGTAAGAAAACCACTTACCCAAGAAGAAAAGGATGCACAGCGCAAAGCTGGGTTGTGCTTATATTGTGAAAAAAAAGGCACTTTGTTAGGGAGTGTCATAACAAACCTAAAGGTTTTAAGTCAACTAAAAATATGACGCCCAATCAGGAAAACTAGTAGGCTCGAGGATGAAACAGGGGATCTTCTTGAGTGAAACTTATAATTCCTCTGGTCAATCATTAGCCAATACCCTCCAAAGTTCCTCACCACATTTGACTCTCAACACGTTATTCATAATTCTAGAAGTGTTAAATCAAGAAGTAATGATTATGGTAGACTCAGGAACCACTGGAAATTTTATTGATGTTAACTTTTGTTCTAAATTACAAATTCATACCATCAAAAAGAATAAACCGAAGCTGTTCTTGCAGTTGATGGTACAATACTCACCTCAGGCATGATTACCCATACCACTGTTACCTTAACCATGGTCATTCACTTAGCAGAGCATAAACATACAGAACCCCTTCGTCTAGATTTGATTGAGGCTCCACAGTTTGGGGTAATTCTTGGTATGCCCTGGTTAACCCTCCATAATCCCACCATAGACTGGGCTAAAAGAAATATAACATTCAAGTCCAAGTGGTGTCACCAAGAGTGTCTTACTTCATTGACAACTCTAACACAGGAGATTCAAATTCAAGAAAAAAGATAAACTGGAGCACATCTTATTGCCACAGCTGCAGAACAGGATATTGAGCTGCCTACACAGTATGCCTCTTTCCCTGATGTTTTTTTGCAAAAAAAAGTATGGACAGCTTGCCTCCACATCGTGAAAACAATTGTGAAATTGAGCTAATTCCAGGAGCCAAAATTCCGTGAAGCAGAATATACGGCCTTACCGAGAAGGAAAATCACCACCTGCGGGAGTATTTAGATAAATATCTGAAAAATGGGTGTATCAGACCATCCAAATCCCCTGCTGCCTCTTCTCTTTTCTTTGTGCCTAAAGCAAATGGTGATCTCCGCCTGTGTATTGATTATAGGGCACTAAACAATATCACGGTAAAGAACAGATACCCTTTACCACTTATTCCAATGTTACTAGATCAAGTTCGAACAGCCCAAGTTTACACAAAATTGGACTTAAGAGGGGCATACCATCTGGTCAGAGTTCGTCCTGGTGATGAATGGAAGACCGCCTTTCAAACTAGGTACGGTCTTTTTGAATATTGCATAATGCCCTTTGGACTATGCAACGCCCCTGCAGCCTTTCAATTTTTTTTAAATGACATTTTAATAGAATTATTGGACAGATTTGTCATAGTCTATATCGACGACATCCTTATTTATTCTAACTCAAATGATGAGCATGAGATCCATGTAAAGACCATACTAACCACTCTAAGGAAACATGGTCTCTATGGCAAATTGCCCAAATGTGAGTTTCATGTGAACAAAGTAGAGTTCCTAGGGTTTACCATCTCTCCACAGATCGGAAGTTGCAAGTCATACAAGATTGGCCGAACCTAAATCCATGAGAGACATACAAAGTTTCTTAGGATTTGCCAATTTCTACCGGCAAATTATCCACAATATTTCAGCGAAAGCAACTCCATTAACAAAATTATTACGGAAAGATCGGCCTTTTCAATGGACCCTGGATGCACAAGAGGCTTTTCAGGAGTTAAAAAAGGCCTTCATGACAGCTCCAGTACTGAAGCATCCGGAGTTGTCAAAACCCTTCATGTAGAAGCTGATGCTCCCAATACTGCTATAGGGGCCATTCTACCACAAAGGGAAGAAGGTACCAATAATCTTCATCCAGTAGCCTTTAAGTATCTTCCTGCAGAAAGAAATTACACCATAGCAGAAAAAGAATTGTTGGCTATACGAATTGGCATGCAAGGAATGGCGACACTATTTGTTAGGAGCTCATCATCCTATCACCGTATACACTGATCATCGTAACTTACAGTTTTTACGTTGTGCAAAAGCTCTTACCCATAGGCAATTATGATGGACTCTTTTCTTTGCCGACCTTCAGACCAGGCAGTGCCAAAAAAAAAAAAGAAGACTCTTTTTCTCGCTACGAAGAAGTTACTCAACCCAATCCTCAACAGGATATTAAATCCATAGTACCAAACAAACATATCATCCGAATAACCATGTCTGGAAAATTTTCGAACGAAATTAGAGAAACCATACCTATAAAAAACTCATGTCATGGAAAACCTTAGATAAACAGAGAACTATGATTGATGGACTTCATTTTCAGGGTCATTTGCTTTATGTACCAAACAAAAGGTTACAAAGACAAGTTTTACAGTGGTGTCACACACATCTGTTAGCTGGTCACCCTGGATGTACCAAAACTCTCGAATTGTTAAGTCGAAATTTCTGGTGGTCCAGTTGGAAAAAAGATGTCATCACTTAAGTAAAAAGCTTCAAAAATTGCGTAAAAGAGCAAACACTGATCATACTCCCAAGAGAGGCTACTTATTACCCCTACCAACGTCAACTCATGTATGGGAAGATATTTCTTTAGATTTCACTGCGAATTTGCCAAAAGACCACCAAAAAACTGCTATCTTAGTCATTGTGGACTGTTTATCCAAAATGGCACATTTTGTAGCTTGTGAAATATACCTTCAGAAGTAACACTTGTGGACTTATTGTTGTATCACATTGTTCGTTTGCATGGGCTGCCACGCTCTATAACAACTGATCGTGGTTCACAATTCACTTCCAAATTGTAGACAGAATGGTGTAAGGCTTTACAAATTTAATGGAGCCTATCTACTAGTTTCCACCCAGAATCAGATGGACAAACCGAACGAGAATCAAATACTGAAACAATATCTTCGGTGTTACTTAACTCATTCTCAAACTTCTTGGGTAGACTTATTATGGGAAGCTGAATTTGCGTATAATAACTTAATGCATTCATCCACCAAGATGTCACCATTCTTTGCTAAACATGGATGGAATCCACGATTTTTTCCTTTCTGAGACCAAATCACAACACAAGTTCCTCATATAACTACTAAACTGTAACAAATTAAGGATTTAATGTTAACTCTCCAATAAAATGTAAACAAAGCAAAAACAACATATAAAAAGTTTGCTGATAAAAAAAAAAAAAAGACTTCCTGGTCCCAATTATCGTTCAGGAGATAAAGTATGGTTGTCTACTCGGAATTTACAGGTCAAACACAAATATCCATTTAACCCACAGTTCAGCGGACCGTTCAAAATCCTCAAACGCATCAATCCAGTAGGTTTTAAATTACAACTTCCGCGATCAGTGCAGATTCATCCAGTGTTCCACACATCGTTATTAAAACCGGCTATCATTGCTATTCATCCTAAACCTCCTCCTATGATCATTGGAGATCAACAAGAGTATGAAGTACGGCAGATAAAGGATTGCAAACGACGAAACGGAAAACTTTGGTACTTGATTTCCTGGAAAGGATATGGCCCTGAAGAAGATTCTTTGGAACCCAAGGAGGCAATTCATGCCCCACAATTACTTCGTCTTTTTCATCAACAGCACCCAAATGTGCCCCCGCTCATGAGGGTGTGTCCATTTTCGATGGGGAGGACTGTCATGATCCTCTAATCCTGATCCTCTAATCCTGACACTTTCAGTATTAAGACAGTATGGGTGTCTCTTGGTTCTTGATTCTATTAGTCTTCTGTGTCACCAAGGCTCAGGAACATTATAATTCATGCATTATTTATTCCACAAACTATGGACCAGACTGCTGTGTAAGTATTTATTGCCCATATGTTTATTTCTGATGTATTTTCTTTCTTTTTTTTTAACCAGCATTCTTTCTTTTAAAAAAAGCAGCGCCTTGCAGAAGAAATATTGTTTTTAATGGTTCATTATCACGCTCCTATTGCTCAAAGACGTTGCCTTCCTCTGTTTTGTTTTCCCTCGGCGGCCGCCGTACCTGCCTCCCTTCGCTATTTAAAGCGACCGCGCCCAGACACACCCTGCAGATTATTCCGGCTATCTTCCTGGGTGGTTTCCTGTTCGTGCTGCTCCCGTCTTTGAAAGAGTTGGTTTTCCCGGCTGGTAAGACCTTCTTTATGCTTTGCTGACAGCAGCTGTTCTGCTGCCAACTCCAGGTAAGGGAACTTAGTTTCCTTTTTATAATTGAGACAACATTTCTTGGCAATGAAGTTAGTACTTGAAATATTACGTGACAAGAACTGTGAAATAAACAAAGAACATTACGAAGTGTTCGTCGTGATTGCACGTCATGCATAATTAATCTTTTAAACACTTGACCTTTTGCATACTACGGAGCTATTGTCCAGTAAAGACCATTCTCAACACTAACATTAAATCACGAAGAGGTCAGTTTAAGAAAGTTATTAGCGCTTGGTGATAAATGAACCTTTTAGTTATTTTAGCTTACTTTGATTTCTTCTAAAGACTGTTTAAGAACATTAGAACTGTTATAGCTTGAATTTAAAAGAAGGCGGACAATAGAGATCTGCAAATAGAAACTTTATTTCTTTAATACACGAAAGAGCCTTAGTGTATTCCTCTGAAAGCAAGTTCTGTGCAAGCTAGCAAGCTAAAGGATCTTCAGTTTAACCCAAGATGTGCGCCCTACAGTAGAATCTTTGAGTGTACGATTTTGCGCTAATTAAAGAACATTCTGTATAACCCTTGAAAACAAGATTTGCGCACCTAATCATCCTGTGTAGAACATTCTAATCTACAGCAACCTTACGCTTAATCTCTTTTTCTTTCCAGGTAATGGTTGTTTTTGGAATATCTGTACATATACATATACTTTAATTTTGTGCATGTGATTGAACCAGAGACTGAAGAATATCACTCATTGGAAACTTACTTCCGTTCCAGATCTCCCTCCCTGCAGTACGCTCCCTAATTCCATTCCCCCCCATCTGGCCATCTTGAAACATGTAGACCACCCACTGGATGCAGGAGTACCCTGATACCACTCCACCTACATCCGACGCCTTGTTTTTATTACTGCCAGAGGCCCAAACATTGGGTAATGGGACCACTGGACAGTTTTTAAACTATCACTTTCACGTCACCACCACTGCACACTCAGCAACATACCTGCTCCGCTGTAACACAGGCGTTGAAGCACACCCGGGACACATTCAGTGTCATCGGGTGGGCCAGATGATGAAGCATGCCACCAACTAGGTTGGTGGGTGAAGGATTTATAAAAAGAAATAAGACTTTTCTTTACCATACATCATCAACCATACATTTTTGAACCTCTAATCATGACTATTTAGGACTAGTTCTCTTTGATTAGATACACCCTCTCTGGCTGCCATGGACCGGGTGGACCCAAGCATCTCCAAGTGGGACCTGAGCTCGCCATCCTTTCACAAGGACTGTTCAATGTCATTACCGAGCAGAGAATCAACATGCATGGAAGGGCTCACAACTACCCTCAAAGGACCCGAGACCCCCCCACACACTCAAAGGGAACCTGCGCCACCAGACACTGGCGTTCTGAATTGTCGACTGCAATTACTTTGTGGAATGCCCCAGGGACTACCTGCCTCTCAGAGACCAGGTGACACCGAACTGAGGTAACACTGGCTCCAGTAGCCCCCAGAGCCTCAACCCTTTTCCCATTGATAGTCTCCCACGTGCTGTATTTCTTTGTGTTATGGGGCCTTGGGACCATCTCACTGTCCCCTAGTGAGAAGAGGGTCATTTCTGCCGGGTCCCTACCCTCCTGTGGGTACTCCTCCTCCTCCCCAAGCGCTACACTAGCCAGCACCTTGGACTGCCCACCGGTGGAAGGCTGTGCCCCCTTGGAGCACCTGGGGTCCCCCTTCATGTGCCCCAACTGGTCACATGCAAAACATTTGCGGGGTCTGGTCTCAGCAGGCTTGCCAGTTCAGACCCCTTACCATCTTATCTCCGGGGGAATGGGAGACTTTACCCTGGATGTTATTTGGGGGCCCTTTAGAGAACTCCTGTGTTATACCTTTGCCCCCTCCCACTTTTCTGCTGCCCACTTTTGGCAAAGTCTCCCCCAAACGCTCTCTCTTGTGGACCCTGGTACTGACCCAGCGGTCCACCTCCATAGCAAGCTTCATGGGGCAGTTAGCTTTCTATCAACTAGGTGCTGGAACAGATCTGCAAAACAGACTAGACAAGTGCTCCCACGCAATCAAATTGTAGAGCCCCCCGAAAATCTGTCACATTACTGCCCTTCACCCAGCCGACCGCCGAAACCCATCCACACATTCCAGCCACATGTTGGCATCGGACTTATTCCAGGACCTAAACTGATCCCTTTACTTTTCAGAAGTGAGGCCATGCCTAGTGAGTAGAGCTTCCTTCATATCAGCATAGGTGAGGTCAGGGCCCTTAACCAAAGCTGTCAAAGGATCCCTGGCTTCCTCTGGAAACAGAGACCACAATCCTGCTTCCCAATTCTCCTCAGGGACCTCATTCATGTGTATCGCTGCCTCGTAACCCTGAAACCACCTCTGTATGTCATCCCCCTTCTTGAACTCTCTGCCCACATTCTTAGGGATGTGTACGATTCGGCCTGTCTGTCTTGACAGGTTGCTGCCACCATCTGAGGTGGTTCCTTTCTCTCGATTCAGCTCCTTCATTCAGATTTCGTAATCGAATACCATTCTCTTCTCTTCCATGGCTAATCTAATTTTCTCTAATTCTGTGGCTACTTTCCTTGCTTCCCGTCTGTCCTCCAGATCCTCTGGGGACAGGCCACTGCTGCCTGGCCGGGAGGTTCCCCACCTCCCAACAGTTCATCTACCCTAGGACTACGCTCCTCCGCCTCTCCACAAATTTTCTGGCTGCTACCCAGGCCCTTAGCGTCTTTTGTGGCTCGTACTTCTTAGTGAGGCCTCTGACTTGGACTTTTAGGTTCTTGCAAACTGATTTAAATTCTCTAACAGTGTAGAGCTCCAACCTATCCTCCTCAAAGGCAATTTCCATGGATGCAACGGATGATGCTATTGATTCCGGCATGACGAAGTAGAAAGTTCACCTGGCAAGATCACAAAATTCAGCCAAAAAGAAAAAGGACTAGTATGCGGTACGTAATGGTCTGCGATAAGGTAGTAGTGCACACCAATCACTATAAGTCACGTGCAAACGCAAGTCCTATCCTCACCGCTGACAACCAATGTTAGAAATGGGATTTTTGGCTGGCTGGCTGCGCCAAAGTGAGGCAGAAACCACCACTCTAGTCAGGATAAGGGAGTTACACTCCTAAAGTAACTCCTCCTCACCCCCTTGGTAGCTTGGACCGAGCAGCTAGGCTTACCTTAGAGGCAGTGTGTAAAGCGTTTGCACATAACCAACAGTAATATCATGTATGTACTACAAAAGGATACCACACCGGTTTAGAAAAATAGACAATATTTTTATATACTTTAAGACAAGACCAAATACGATAAAAAATCCACAATACTATACCAAAAAATCTGCAGCTATCAAAATAAGTTTCTAAAACCGTTCCTTGATGTCGATAGCTCCGTCCGGGGTTATCACGCCGTTGTGAACAACAAATCCAACAGTTCTGGCTGGTCGCGGGCCAGCTACGATGTCGGGAAGACCCGCAAACAGTACCTGTGAGAGATGCATGGCGCCGAGGCCCTTGAAGTCACTCACGTTGCAGGTCGCGCTCCTCTCTGATGGAATCAGGAGCACTGGCGCTGACAGGCGTTGGGTGCTGCGGTGCGAAGAGCAGCGGTGTGGCATGTGGTGCCCTTAGGTCACGGTGCGAGCAGCGCCTCGGTGGCAGCGTCAGATGGCATCGTCTGTGAGACCAGGGTCGCGGTGCGAGATGAAGGCCGTGCTCGTCACGCTGCTAGCAGGTCACGGTGCAAGCAGCGTCGCAGTCGTTGCTGAAGCGCTGCCATCGGCTGGCGAACAGGAGTCGATGGCACCTGCGTCGGTAGGCCAAGGCTGCGGTGCGGGATGAGGGTGGTGCGTCATGTGACTTACGAGAGTTGCCCTCGAACCACAGTGCAGGCAGTGGCTTAGACTCTGGCGTGGAGCAGCGGCATCAGGGAGGCCAAGGCGTCCTCCTGAAGCCAGGCGCTGCAGAGTGCGGTGCCCACAGGTCGTGGTGCGAGCAGCGGCTCAGTAGTGGCATCAACAGATGTCGTCTGAGACCAGGGTCACGGTGCGGCGTTGCAGCGGTGCTCTCTGCAGTACCAAAGCGAAACGTGAAGCACGGCGGTGCGGAGTGCGGTGCCCACAAGTCGCGGTGCAAGCATCGTGCAAGCATCGGCTCGGTGGCGGAGGCAACAGGCGTTGTCGGTGAGACCAAAGTTGTGGTGTGGCATTGAGGCGGTGCCCTCTGCGGTGCCTTCAGGACAATGAGTCAGCAGCGGAGTCGTAGACGTCATCGAGTTACTTTTCCTCTGCTTGCAGCACGAAACACACAGTCCCCAGTGCTGCGGGCAGAAGAGCTTGAAGTCTTTGTGGTTCCTGAACATTTGTGAACACGGGGCAAGCTCTACCTCAAGCCCTTGGAGCGACTCACGAATTAGGTTGCAGAAAGTCCAGTCCAGGCCGGGCCTTTCACTGCCCAAGACAGAAGCAGCCATTGCAGGTCAACCCAGCAAAGCAGTCGTTCCTTTTCGCAGCTTCTCCGGCTCTTCTTCTTGATCCAGATGAGTTCTACAGTTCAGGGGTCTGGGACCCAGTATTTATGTCCAAATATCCTTTGATCTTTCAGGTAGAGGGTGTCTATGCTAGGCCTTGGCGGTAAATTCCGTTCCGCTCACGGAATATGCGGAATTTGGGTTATTTTGCGTTCCGCAGAGAACGTGGAATTGACAAATATTCCACGATTTGTGGAATTTTTTTGCTTTTTCATACTTTCAAAACGCGTGTTTGCAAGATATCTCCCCGAGCATGCAAACAGCGTTCACAAACAGTAAAAAAGCATCGCGAACAGGCGGTACAAGTAATTCTGTATGTTCGCAGAACTTTTGCGTGCTTGCGGAGATTTTTTTTACCATTTCCCGGAGCTTTGCGTAGTGAGACTACGCAAATTCCGCTCATGCCTAGTCTGTGCCCGGCCAGAACCAGTTGGGCCTTTTCTGGTGTGAAATCCTGGCAGGAGGTGGTGACGGCATATGTCAGAGGCAGACCAGGCCCTTTGAGGTGCAAGGAAATCTCCCCCATCGTAGTCCAGGTCTATTCAGCCCTCTCCTGACCTACCTAGACTATCTGGAGCACCTCCGGCACCCCAGCCTTCTGTCATCCAAAACCCAGACATGCAATCCACATTCCAGCAGAGGCACATGGGATGACGGAGCAAGAAAATACCCACTTTCTAAAAGTGGTATTTTCAAATGCAGAATGTAAAAATCACCTTCTCTAAAAGATTCATCTTTAGATTCTGAGTTCAGGAATACTAAATTTAATTTTGTTACTGAACTCCCATGGCCAGTTATGTTTATAAGATGTCCTATGGGGAACTGGTAGCCTTGCAATAGTGGAAAACGAAATTGGCTCTAATTCATTATTAGGACATGCCACACACACCAGGGCATGTCCTACCTTTCACATACACTGCACCCTGCCCACAGGGGTACCTTGGGCCTACCTTAGGGGTGTCCGACATGTAAGAAAAAGGGAAGGTTGGGGATTGGCAAGTGTGTGCACTGGCCAAGTCGACACGGCAGTTACAAACTGCGCGCAGATTCTGCAATGGCAGGTCTGAGGTACCGTTTCAGGGCTACTCACGTGGGTGGCATAATCAGTTCTGTAGGCCCACGAATAGCATTTGATTCACAGGCCCTGGCACACTCTGTGCCCTTTACTAGGGACTAACAAGTAAATCAAATATCCAATCAGGGAAACACCAATCCATAGCACAATTTACACTGAGCACCTACACTTTACCACTGATTAGCAGTGCGAAAAGAGCACAGAAACGTTACGCCAGCAAAAACAGAGTCAAAACCGGACGGTCAGAAAGCAAAAAAGTCAGGGGAAACATGCCAAAAGATGCCAAGTCGAACATCCCCCATCACTGAAATATTCAGGTGTGTGGAACATCAACTGAGTACTGAACCTCTTCCTTTCTTGGCAGCATAATCAGTTCCTATCCAGGAAGGAGTGGTCAGGTAAGCTAGCGATGCTTCTTTGCCTGTTGTGTTGCAAACGCTTGTCGGGTATCCGAGCTTTGTATATAACAGGTAGGATGTTTACTCTTCATGGAGTCACTTTTTTCCATTTCTAGAGACTCCAAGGGTAACACTAGCATTGTCTTGCACGTGGAATTCATAGATGCTCCCAAACTGCGTGTGACATCAGACTGGCTGGGAAAAACAATTTTAATTGCACTAAAAAATCCTTTTAAAGATGTATCGTCCCTGCCTGTCCCTAGATGGTCAGGTGGGTGATACAGAAGACAGGCATTGACATACCTATATTTGAAGTTCATTCCACCAGAGGAGCAATAGCCTCAAGGGTTTTTTCTCTGGGACCCTGTTTTGAAGATATAATGAAGGTGGCAGACTAATTCTCCAAGTCGTCCTGGGGGGCGGAGCTAGCCCAGCAACCAAAATGGCTGCTTGAGCCCGGAGCTACTCGTCTCGTCAACGATCCTGCCAATTATCCTGCGAGATAACCCCACATTGAGGTTACCAGACTGTGCCCGGTGAAGCCCACCTCCTTCTGATGCCGCCGAGAAGGAGCTTGGCCCCCGCGCCCCCCCTCTGGTATGCTGTGAGTCATTGGGCCTGGGGGCGACTCCTGCGGACGCGAGCAGCGGGCTCCCTTTGGGAGGCGGCCCGCTGTTGGTGACGCGGCTGTGGCGACCTCACGACGCTGCTGTGTTTTGAGACTTCGATGACCGGCGGGAACTGCGCCCTGAGCCTGCTGTTGACGCTCCCCCCTGGCCCGCCGCCGCCGATGAGCTGCCTTCTCCGGCACCCGGACTGCGGGGTGCCGGGGTGTATCGTGGTGCGCGGCGCTGTGGTGTGAGACGGCGCCGTGCAGGAGAGAGATCTGACGTGCCTTGGGGGCTGCGGGAGCCACGTGGCCAGAGGTACCCTGAGCTGCTGCTGGGCTTGTAAACTGCCATTGCCCCGCACCCACGTTGTGTCTGAAGTGGGCTACGCAGGCAGTCCTGGATTTGCGGCGTTAGGAGGGGGCTGATACTGTGCAAGCTGTGGGACATATTGCAGTCATTTGTGCACCATCCCGGACGCGCTTTGGGCCCCATGTTGACTGTGCCTGTAGGGGGGCATTGACGTTTGCTGTACGGGGACGGGACCCCGGCCCACGCTCTGCAGCATCAGGGGAGCGATGAGAGTGGTCCACATTCGGGGGTCCTGGGTGCTGTGGAGCTGCGTGGGCGGAATCTCCTAGGCTGTGCTGGGGGCTTGCCCGGGGACCCTGAGAATGTCGCAGAGTCACGGTAGGGTGCCCCCCTTGCGCCTGGAGCCCCTGAGTGTGACTGCGTGCCCCCCCCCTGCTGCCCCCCTGCTTTGAGGACTCAGCTTGCCATCCTTTGAAGGGCCTGGAGCGCTGGGAGGCCCGATAACGCGATCCACGTTGCTTTGGTGTTGCTGATTGGCGCTTCGGGGCGAGGGTGCCCTAAGAGATCCGGCTTGAACTGGTTCCTGGTGAGTCGGAGATGGCGACCAGGCTTCGAGCTCTGGGTGAGGCTGCTGTCACTCGGTCAGTTTGGTTTACCCTGTAAGGTGCGGAGCGGGGAATCAGCGCCGGAAGGTGGGCGAACACTGGGCCTGGTGAGAATGGGGCACTGTGACAGGACTCAGACGAAGCTGTCCTTTGATCCTAAGGGCACCAAAACAGGGGACACGGTGTCGGGGAGCGCGAACATTCAGAAGACCGCCCCCAACAAGATATCCGCAATCTGCTACTGGCAATGGAAAAGAGCCTTCAGGGGGGTATTGCTTCCTTGGGCACCAAGATGGACGCCCTCACCTACCGCATGGATCGCATGGCGGAGAGGCTCGATAAACACGCGGAATGTCTGGACATGTCCGAGCGTAGGATTACAGAGGTGGAGGAAGCCCAGACCGCCTTGGATTCAGATGGTAAACAACCGCCTGGGCGATTAGGCTTTCTCCGCCATGTTTGTGGTTGAACGGGCTCATCGATCTCTTGGTCCGAGGCCTAAGCCGGGAGCGCCGCCGTGGCCCATTATAGCTAAACTGCTCAACTACAGGGATCGCGACGTGGCAGTGCGACTTGCAAGGGAGAAACAACCGCTCCAATATGAGGGTTCGACCCTCTCGCTGTTCCCGGATTTCACAGCTAAAGTTCAGGAGGCCCGGCGTCAGTTCCAACCGATGAAGAGGCAGCTACGTGAGATGGGCGCGGACTATGCGATGTTATACCCGGCGAAATTGAGGATCAACAGGCAGGGGAAATCCTTGATATTTACAGACCCTAAGGCACTGCAGAGGGCCCTGAAGGACTGGCGTAAGGAGGGCCGCCCCTCCCAGGAGAGATCATGTGAAGCGGCGGGGGCTCTGTGGAGGACCAGGAATAAATGTGACTCTTGCAGATAAGGAACATTTTTGGCTTTGCAACTTGCGGGGGTTGGGGGGGATGATGTTGTGGGGCTGGTAGTGTTGGAGTGTTACTATTTGGACGTATTGGAGGGTTCCAGTCTTCTGGGCGATGGTTTGCTCTGGGGAGATGGTTGCTGGGTGTTGGGCACGATCCTCAGTTGTATTCACGCACTAACGGTAGAACTAGGTGCCCAGGTGCCACATGTCTACTTCCATCTATTTCTATTATGACCAGGAATATACACTATGATTTGGGACGAATGCACTGTATGCTGGTCATGCCTGGTTTGTAACAGCTGTATTTTCTTGGTTACATCCAAAATGTTCTGACTTTTTAGCGCGGGGGAGGGGCGTGCAGCTTCTCATTTTTTATCCGCCTTTATACAGAGCTTGCATGTTGTTGGCTACCTTTGCCCCTCCGTGTTCTCCACTGAATCTGGTACTGAGTTTTATTTGGGTTCTGGAGGGTTTGGGGGTTTTCGGGGAGAGTTTTGGGAGGAGAGGGAGGCTAAGATGGGGAGAGGGGTTGCTTGCGGCCTAGTTGGGGATGGGCAGACGTGGGTGGGAGCGGGTGGGGGGGATCGGGGAGCGTTGTGGTGTATTATTTTCGCAATGCGAAATTTATTTGTTGCCTATGGGCGAGTTTGACGGGCTACCTCACATGTCACAGACTCCACAAAGCATTGGGGTGCTCACACAGGCAAGCATTCTAGAACAGGCACTCAGACCACCGTAGATAGGATGGACACCCCTGGGGACAATTTGGACACCTTGACGCTAATCACCTGGAACGTTCAGGGACTTCACGACCACAGAAAGGTTAGAAAAGTATTGCAATGTCTTGCACGGCATGGTGTTGATATCGCATTGATACAGGAGACACACCTCCATCCAGACAGTCAAATTCTTCTTTACAGGGGCCTAGTGGGGAACACTCACTCTGCCGGGTTCACATCGCATGCCAGGGGCGTGCTCACTTGGGTCAATCCGAAGACACATATTAAGATGACGCCTTTAGTGACTGACAGTGACGGACGCTATACAATCACGAGATGTTGTGGCAAGGGCATGGATATCTGTGTAGTGAACACTTACGGGCCCAATTATGACAATCCCGACTTCTACACAGACTTAGGGACGAAGGTTACGAAGTACTCAGGAGGGGACGTTCTTTGGGGGGGCGACTTCAACATGACTAGACAACCACATTTGGATAGATCGGACGGCCCGACCGCCGCCCCTCGGCCTCGGCTAAAGCGCTAAAGTCGCAAATGGTTAGATTAGACATATGTGACGTGTGGAGACACCGGCACCCCACACAAGGCGGTTACACACACTACTCGGCCCCATATGATATATACACCAGGATAGATTATTGGCTGGCCACGACACACCTCACCCGGAAGATACACACTTGCACTATTTTACCGCGTACATATTCAGACCACTCCCCTATATTGTTGAGGGTAGAGGCCCCGACGAAGCGCATCCCGCCTTTTGCCTGGCGCTTCCCTCCGTACTCGCTGCTAGATGCCTCCTTCAACAAGGAGCTGGCGGAGGCCATTAAGACGTTCTTTAAAGTTAATGTTGGCTCAGTAGATTTGTTCCAGACTGTATGGGAAACATTAAAGATGTATGTTAGAGGGGTCGCGATTTCGAAACACTCGGGAGTTCTCAAATCAATCAGGGGTAGGCTGCGTACCTTAGAATCCAAACTGGAAGAGTTGGAGCGAAAGCGAGTTCACGATAGTAGTGAGGCCCTAGTCCGGGAGCTGGCCTGCACGCTACGCGAATTCAATGAGGAGGCTGACGCTGAGGTCAAGCACCTAGGTAAATACGCAATTGCCAGAGTGTACGGGGAGGGTGATCGACCTGGCGCGGTCCTTGCACACCTTGCTAAGCATCGTCGAGATAGAACGTTGACCCCCGTTATGAGGTCACCCACAACGGAAGAGCTGCTTACTGATGAGCAAGTGGCGGAGCGTTTTCGGGAGTATTATACGACACTGTATGCCTCGAGAGGCCCAGTTTCCGAGGAGAGTATAACGGATTATCTAACCCACATAGAGCTCCCCTGGTTGTCTAACACGCATCGAGAGTTTCTGGCCCGGCCGATAGAGCGGGAAGAAATATTGTGGGCACTATCTGCGATGAGGGCGGGCAGCGCCCCGGGTAGTGACGGTCTCTCGGCGGCCTTCTATAAGGCCTATTCGGACTTATTGATTCCACATGTTCTCTCCCTCTGCGAGGATATGGCAGACATGGGTTTGATGCCGCCCACTCTTCGCAAAGCCATATTAGTTGCTATTCTCAAACACGGAAAGGACCCCGGTGACTGTGCCTCCTATCGCCCTCTGTCGTTGCTCAATGTAGACACGAAGATATTTCTCCAATCGCCTTTCCCCCATGTTAACTTTGCTGATGGCTCCGGAACAAGCTGGTTTTGTTCCGACCCGGAATCTCACGTATAATCTCCGGACGGTTTTTGCAGCGTTCCAACACACACGCCCTGAGGTCTCTGCGATAGCAGTCTTTCTTGACATGGAGAAGGCATTCGATTCTGTCGAGTGGCCTTTCCTGACATGTTCTGAGCCGTATTGGTGTGGGTGAGCTATTTTTACAGTTGCTAGCCACGTTATACACTTCCCCGTCTGCCCGCATACACATAGGTTCCCTCACCACGGACCCAATACAGATAAGCAGAGGTACGAGGCGGGATGCCCTCTCTCCCCCATATTGTACGAGCTGGTCGCCGAGCCGCTCGCCTGTGCCTTGCGCGAATATCACAGTCATAGAGGAATTCGCTTTCCCACTTACAACCTGATTGTGTCCACGTATGCTGACGACACCCTTCTATATGTCAGAGACCCGGAGGTGCACCTGGCGACGGAACTTAGAGAGGTGGTACTGTTTAGCTCACTGTCGGGGATACACGTCAACTGGTCCAAGTCCCTCATGTTCCCGCCGACCACGCGGCCCTTTGAGCCGGACTACCCTATCCAATGGACAACGGACTCAGTTCGGTATTTGGGGATACGCCTCCACACTGACTCGGAGGTGGTCCTCCGTGAGAATTATGGCGTGGCTGTCTCCAGTCTAGAGGAAGATGTTGAAAGGTGGATAGCCCTTGCACTATAGCTGCTAGGGCGTATCTCGCTGATGAAAATGGTGGTCCTTCTGCGCTTCTTATTCTTATTCAGCAACATTCCTATGGTTTTATCGCGCCACTTCTTCCAACAATTACAAGCGTTACTGGTGCGCCTGGCCTGGGCCGGGAAGCAGCCCCGAGTAGCATGGAAAATATTAGTGCGTCCGTATGAGGCGGGAGGGCTGGGAGCCCCGGATTTGGAGCTTTATTATCGCGTGGCGCAATGTGCGCACGCTTACCACTGGATACATGGACCAACAAACATACCACATTTCCGTATTGAGTCAATAGTAGCAGACCCGACGCCCTTGCCGGGTCTGCTATCCGGACCACCGGACCGCAGGACAGGCCTTCTCGACTCTCTGATGATTGTCACCCATGCCTGGCACCATTTGATGGATATTCAGACGTGTAGTCTCCTATACGCCCCATAGGCACCTGTGGCTTGGTGCGGGTGGTTGTCGCCGTGCAGGGATAAAGGGGTCATAGCGGCTTTGAAGGGGCTGCAGATCCACACTATGGGAGATCTTTTCTCTGGGGGACGTGCTCGTACCTGGAATGAGATTGAGACCGATGACAATCCGCACTCTCCGCTATCACGCTTCCAGTTCCACAGAGTACAGCTAGCTCTTAAAGACTTACTGGGAGATGATATGGAGGAACCTGCGATAGTAAGAACCTTTGACTACATAGTCAACGCTAAAGCTTCCAAACTAATAACTAACTTATATCGCATTGCCTTTTCGGAGAAGACGACATGTATGGTAAACCGCGATTGGTATGGCAGGCTGACTTGCGAATTGAACTGGGGGAGGTGTGGCAATACTGCTGCACGAGTACGAGAAGAATCTCCCTGAATAATCGACATAGGCTACAGCACTTTAAATTACTCAACAGGGTATATTACACCCCTGAAAGACTACATAGATACGGCTTGTGAGACAGCCCTAACTGTGAGAGATGTGGGGTTTTAGTCGCCGATTTTATACATGTCGCTTGGCTTTGCCCGGATGTCCTTACCTTTTGGCACTTAGTATACAGAGAAGTTAATGAGATCACGCACCTAGAGCTGACTCCCAACCCCCTGTTAGCCATACTGGGATACTCTAAGCCCTTGCGCCCGACGTATAGGAGACTGGTAGACATGGATTTTCTTATCGCTAAACGGTGCATTGCACGTAACTGGATGCGGGGCCCGGCCCCCACGATGGCACAGTGGACTAGGGAAATGACGTTTTGCGGCACACAGACTGAGCTGTATAGTGATCTGCTTCCTCCACGCAATCGGCCCAAAAACTACTGGTCCCTGTTCACGGACAGACTCCACACACGTGACGCTGAGACGGTAGCGGACTATTGGCACGGCCCTGACTGAAACAGCAGAACAAGACATGTAAGCAGACTGACCTGGACTGGCCGCAGGAGGGGGGGTGGTGGCCTTTGACGGTGTGACATACGAGTGTCCCCTCTGTACGCCGGGGTGAGTGGTGACTTAAATGACGACTCAGGCCCCCTAGATACACGGTGTCCGAATCTGTAATATGTAGTCATATAAATGTGATGCTCTTTTGCCTGTGTACTTCTGATATGGTTTGTTTTGTGAACATGCCCTGATCTTCTTTTTTTGCAAACAATGAGTACTATCATGCACTGTGATGTTTGCCCATGTTCCTTTTCTTCCCTTTGTCATTTCTATTAAAATGCCAATAAAATAAATTTTAAAAAAATTGTCCAAGTCGTCCTTCAAACATTTGTACTTCAAGCCAGTTGAAAATGCGGCAGCCTTGGCGTGAGCAAGCTTTTAACTAGCTTATACGGAGTCTCTGGTCCTAACATAGAATAAATAATGTCTTAATAATGTCTTAACTATTGTGTAGGAAAGTTTCAATTCTATTAAGGAAGTGAGGATTAATCCTCCTACTAGTATTTGCTCAGTATGCTATAAAGGACAACCCACCTGTGGATTTGAAGGCAGTACCTGTGTTTTTGACCACGGAGTCTACAGGGCAAAGACCCTAGCTATGTCCAACATCTTCTCTTTCCTCATCACCCTGCCCGCCATATTAGGTCAACGGGCACCCACCTGGTCAAAGTCCACCCACCTGGTCAAAGTCCCTAAAGCCTTAAGAGCCAGAATGGGTGGGCGCTCGTTTGGCTACCGGCAGCCCAAAATTGGAAAGCACTACCCCTTTTTCTCCGAACTGAGCCATCGGAAAATATTTTCCAGAAAAGATTGAAAACCTGGTGAGGTTTGCGTACATCATGGCCATGTTCTATAGTACTTCTTTCCTTCCAGCCTTTCTGGAGTGTGGCTCCCAGCATGGGGACACACCAGTTGGGGTAACCAGGTGCTTTATAAGTGGTTTTATTATTATTAAACTTAGACACTGTATTAATGATTTGGTATTTGGCAATCTATGGTTATAACATGCTGTTACTACCTCTGGTTTTCATATTCATACTTAAAGGTTCTATTAGGTATTAGTGTTCTTCACTTGAGCTACTATTGCAATGAAGTGGAGTCAGATAAACCATGCTCTTAATAGAATTCAAACATTCCTTTGTGGTAGGTAGGATTTTTTTTATTGTGTTTTAAAACAGATTCCCTATTTGATATTATTCTAAATATTTGTTATTTTTAATGAATCGAACTGAGAACCAAAACCGGCCCTGGCAAAGTGCTCGGCCAGCCCCCTGGGGGTGCGACCGAGCTCTTTGCAGGGGCCGGTTTTCGCCCGTTTTTGTTACAGGGCCGATTTTGCAGCTATGCTGCAAAAGCGGGCCTGTAACAAAAACGGCCCCCAGGGCCCAAAACCGGCCCCCACCCTTGCGGCGCACCGGGGGATTGCCCGGTGCCCGCAACGGCCAGTCCGGGCCTGCGAGGCATAGGCAGTCCTCAAGAGGGCAGGGGAATAAATGTAGGCTTCACCTGCCCCCGGAGGCCACCCCTCTTACAGCAGTCCTAGTTGGGGCCTGTATCTTGAAGATAACATTAACGAATCTTCAGATCAACTGATTCGCAAAGTTTTCCATTGGTGTACAAGACTATCAGAGGGTGGGACCAAAGCAGCTTCACATTTATGGCTGTTGAAAATAGCAATGTGTATGTACATAAGCGGCGTTCATTTGTGTTCACAGTACCCCTTGTTGTAAGCAGAACGGATATCGCTAAAACACTGACTGTGTTATCCCGCTAGCATAGACCCATGCACACACGTACACGACAGCCATTTTAGGTATCATGGTCTCCTTGTTCACGATCGATCACCAGCTCACTTCCCTGACCCTGCAAGCTTCCCCCATGCACCCTGACCGCCCCCGCTCTCACATGCACAAGTCATGAGCCCTCCCCTCCCGCATGACTCTGTCCCTGAGAATCGCACCCCGCGCCTGACCAACACCTCCTGTCCCTCCATGAATACCCCTCCTTTGATGACCTCTTCCTCTGAACCTAATTGTTTGCACGGACCGCTGGTCATCCCTTAGCCCGAGGATACAGTTTATTGCCCACTACTGTATGTACTTGTCTTTCTTGAAAGAAGCCACTATTGATCATGGCCACCCCACCCCTGAGATTCGATCAGGCACACACATTCCAATGGAATCAGCAGAACACTCAGCTGCGTGACAGCCCCCTCCTATTGCATGGAGGATAAGGGCCCCTACTGTAGCCACGTGTTGGAATATCTTCATACTTCACAATGTCTTGATTGTAATGAAGGATGTGTGTGTGCCTTAAACCTGTGTATAAAAGACGAAGCCTCAGAGAAACTTGTTAGAGCACCTCCCGAAGACACTATGCGAGTGTCCCAAACGACATGCTCTCCTCATGAGTAATAAACTCTGTTCTTGTTTTCCTACTTCCAGTGCCCGTCTCTTCATTTGGTAATTATTTATGATGAGAACGAAGAGTCGCCCTGCACCAGCAGCCTGGGCATCGGGTGCGATATGGGCTGACTTTTCTACATGGCGAGACGTGTGGGGTGGGTTGGCCAGGGTTTGAAGACAGTCAATGGAGATTGTATTGTGGTGAATTTTAATCAGCCTAATGTAGCCCCTTTACTTTTCAAAGAACATGGTAATGGTAGCCCAGGAGAAATTAGAGCACTCCCGTTGGGCTTTTTTTATCGCCCACCTAGGAGAAACATAGATGTAAATTCTACATCCCGGTTCAATCACACTGTAGAAAGATCACAGACAGGGTGGGTCCCACCAGGGGTCACACAGAGAACCCAATTTTAATAGTGAGAACACGAAAACACAAACCGATTGTCTACATCTCGGGTGGCCACAGGCTCTAGATCTACTGGAAACACATTAGAAACATCCAATAGATTTGCTCCTTTGAGCCAGTTAGACTCCAATGATTGACTAACAATTCATACTCCTACACAAGGTCAGACCTATTGTAGTCAGTCCGGCCCCAGCATGAGTGTATCAACACAAGAGGCAGAAAGAGGGATAGATACCCTGAAAATTTTAAGTTGGAATATAGCTGGCCTAAAAAAATAAGTGTGATGATCCCTCGTGGCCTGGTTTAGTGAAGGAATATGATATATTGGGGCTCCAGGAAACATGGGATTTAGAAAACATATTTTGGCTGGATGGTTACACCTCTTTTACAGAGGTTGCGCAACCATCGGCTGCAGGTCAGGCGAAGGGTGGCTTGCTCACACTGATCTCCCTAAAAATAAAAGGGAGTTATTGTAAATTAGATACAGGATCAGTGAACTGTCTAGCGGTTGAGATTAATCCAGCACGTGCGCCGAGGCTTCTTATTATTAATTTCTATAATTCTTTTGATAAGTTACTGATCAATGAACATTTATGTACGCTTAGTCACTTCTTAGAGGCCTATAAAGATAAACAAACAGCCCAGTTCTCGATTATTTTACTGGGCAATTTTAACATTCATCTGTGTCAATAAAAGTTCCAGGTGTTTGATGAACTTGGTCCAGGTGATAATGCAGAGACCCACTTTGAACACGCTACACAAGGGGGAAGCTCAGAGGACACTCTTGCAGATTTTGGGTTGGTACTCCCAAACAGGAGAGAAGAAGGGGTGGGTATTCCTACTTACAAGGGTAGGGGTCTGTTCTCCACTATTGATTATATATTTGTTAGCACAATTTTAGCTCCCAACGTAAAGGAATATGTGGTACAATGGTCGCATTTTAGTTATCACAACCCTATTTATATTAGTCTAAGGGGTTGTGTAAACACCACAGAGGGGGGTGGGGGCGGGGGGATTAGGGCCCTTGATCCCATATTGAGAACCAGGGATCAAGTGCAGAGATTGAAATAGGCCAAGGTGCTACCCAACCTCTTTTTGACTGACATGTTAAATGTTGTAGGCACAGAGATAGCTCTCTGTTTAGATAGCACCCAAGGAGGTTAGGCAACTGTTGTAGCTTTTGAGAAGATTTGTAAACAGGTAGATAGTTCCCTCTCCCTACCTAAAAAAGAAGGTGTTCAAAAGGTAGAGAGGTGGTTTGATCGTAATTGCTCGGCTGCTCACCGGAACTTATTACTCGCCCTGAAGCAAATACCCCAGGACAGAAATAGAATAGCTATACTAAGGGCTGAGTATAAGCAGACACTACGTAATCGTAAATCTGAAATTAAACAAGAGGCTTGGGACGATCTATTGTTGGTGGATGTGCTTAAGAATAGTGCAAAATTTTGGGAGATCATTAACAGACCCTTCTTTTCTGACTTGGGGACTAACATAGTGGAGTGTAACATTCCTGAAGAGCTTTGGTTCTCCCATTTTAAACATATCTATGGGGACCAACTTGATCAGGCGAATACAGGCCCTACCTGCCCTATTGCTGCTTATAGCATAACTTTCTCTGCACAAGAGGTGGCTGTGGCTATAGCCCAAATGTCTTGTAATAAAGCACCGGGCCAAGATGGGGTCCATGCTGATCTTTTTAGGTTAGATATTAATTTATAGTCAAAATTACTGGCAAATGTTTTTAATATAGCATGTGTTAATGGGTTGCCAAAATCAAGGTCAACATATATTATTGTCCCTGTATTTAAAAAAGGTGACTGGGGGGATCCAAGTTGCTACAGGCCAATATCGCTGATCGATTCCACCGTCAAGGTGTTGGGGAGAGTGGTCCCCAGCAGACTGACAGGTTGGATTGACGAGCGGGGTGTCCTGTCAGACCTCCAATATGGTTTTAGAAAAGGCAGAGGCACCATGGATCAGTGTCTTAACCTCTACCTTTTGATAGGGAAATATACAATGGCCAAGAAAGGGACCTTAAATCTCGCCTTTATGGACCTTCCTCAGCATTTGACAGGGTGAACAGGTCCAAGCTCTGGGATTTATTATTAGAAATGGGGATGGATAAGAATATTGTATATTTTTTAGAGGACCTGCACAGGGACCTTACGGCGGCAGTAAGGTTTGACCAAAAGGATAATCTTACGCAGCACTTAGCTATCACTAGAGGAGTTAGACAAGGCTGCATCCTGGCGCCCTTCTTATTTACCCTTTATATTAATCATCTTGAACCAGCCCTAGCTGGAGCTGTTAAAGATATTCCCCGTGTAAGGAACCAACTGATTCCAGCATTGCTCTACGCAGATGATGCAGCATTATTAACACGCACAGCTGTGGGGCTGCAGCACTTGTTGACCGCCTTCACAAATTTCATGGGCTCTTTAGACTTAAATGTTAACCTGTCAAAGTCACAAATCATGAGCCTGGGAGGAAAGTCAAAGGTAGCCAAAACGTTTTGCTGTGGCGGGACCGAACTAACTAGAGTCCACACATTCCCGAACCTGGGCGTCCTATTTGATGATAGGTGTTCATGGGTTGCACAAAGGAGGGCGAAGAGAATTGCTATGGCTAGATCAACAGGGGCGGTTATTGACTTCACCCGGAGGTTGGGTGCCAAACCCATGCAGGCCATGTTGAATAATTATAAGGCCAAGAGCATTGCTATAGTGAAGTTTGGCTCTGAAATTTGGGGCTATAATAACTGTACAGAGCTCCAAATTGTTGAAAATAAGTTTCTAAGAAGCGTGCTCTCCGTCCCTCAATCCACATCCTCATATATAATTCATCAAGAGAAGGGTCTCGGCTACGTTTCTGATTTGATTAGAATGTCTCCCATTCTCAAATGGAGCTCGGTCTGGTCTAATCCTGATTTGGTATTAAATAAAGAGATCATACAAGATTGCATGGCTCTAGATAGGGGAAGTAGTATACCATGGTTGAGACATTTGAAAAGCACGGCAGAGTGGTTAGGCCGACCAAACTTGTTTGACAGCCCAGAAAATATATGCAAAAAAAATCTTTTGTGGGCCAAGACCTCATTTCAGCGCATAGCAACATCAGAAAGAGAGGCCTTGGAATTATTTAAACCCACTGTCCGTGCCCACCAGCTCCTAAAAACGTCATATTTTATGGAGCCTTACTTGGATCTTGTTACCAAGTCCCAACATCGTTTTCTTTTAACGAGATTTAGGTTTAACTATTTACATTTTTTTTCTGGCTGATCTTTTAGTCTGGGCCAAGATAGAAGACCTGGGTCCTTGCTCATGCGATTGTTTTTCGAGACAAGATACTATGCATTTTGTCTTATTCTGCGACTTTTATTTACCTATTCGCAGGCGTTATATCCTGCCGGTTTAAAAAAAATAAAGGTTTTTTGCAGGCGAGACCAGCTTTTTTACACCTGCAAATGCTGAGCAATCCTTGGGAAACTTCCAGTATTGGTAGCTTTTTAGTAACAGCAGTTAGAGCAAGGAAAAAAAGGAAGTAGCAACTGAAACAGGTTTATGTGTCCGGATCCTTTTATGTATTTTTTGCCCTATTGCACATGAAATGTTTTTATATTGTTTGCATTTTATAGTGATATTTGTATATTCGGAATTGCTGCGATGTTATATTTATGGATTATTTTACGTAATAATTCTTTTTAATCTTGTAATGTTGAGTATTTTAAAACAAAATATTTTTATTGTTGTTAATAATAACCGAATAAAGTAATTTTGACTGACTGACTGGCCTTTCCAATGAAAATGCAATACTTCTTTCAATGATCTCAAAGCACAGGATAAGAGATCTTTGCACTTCAGTCTTGTCAAACCAGAACAAGCATATTGACAAGAATTTAGGAAGTAAAGCTATCTGCAAATAACACTGACCACCTGTCCCTGCAATCAGTCATTCGCAAGGCTACCTAAATCAGAATAGAAAAATTCACAGCTTTGTAGATGAGATAGCAGAGCATATGTGTGAGGAGGCAACACACCACAGTTTCGAAATAACCACAGTCTGCACTTGTTAATATAAATTGACCAGCCAAATCAATTCCTTTGTATGGAGGAGGATCCTGTACTTATGTCAAATGAAAACATTTATAAAGCTTTGGAGTTGAGGTTGGTAAGTAGAGATGCAACCCACAGAGACTTAAGAGTGTGAGAGAGCATTTCCGTACTGCAGCCAAAGCATGAACCCACAAATTATGGTCCCAGGTGAGCAATATTACTAGGATGCACACTCTTGGCCTAGGTAATATGGTAGGGCCATTGCTCAATGAGCAATTCGCCCTGACATTGCCTCACATTTACAATTAAGGTAACGATGTTCGATCCACACAGCAAGTTTATTCAAGGTATTGAGTAGGGCAAAACAGAAGCGTTCAGCTCTGTCATCAAGAGACACAGGTATGGGTGTCCATACTATACTGTTGGCAGTATGTGCAAATCTCCTGAAAAAAGATTTGGAGCGGCCTCATATACATACAGAAAGACGGATGAGAAAGCATAGAGCCCTACAGAAGCTACTGTCCCTCACTGTGTCCAATCCAGTGTCAGAGGAAAAATGCTATGATGCAGACACAATGTTTTCAGCACAATTATGGCTTCCCCCACATGCCACTTAATCCATCATTTGCAGAGTTCAGCCACCAAAGAGATTTATGCCATTAAACTTTAATCTTTTTTCCCAATTGCTTCAAGTGTTACAGACTAACTCATGCACTGAGATCTTTAGGTCGCTATTTCGGGAGATTACGCTTTTTAGGGCTCGGCCTATGCCTCCTGCGTCAGCAGGGGAGGCGGAGCTCCGAGCTCCTTATGTTAGGGCTTCTGGATAGTGCAGGAAAAATTCCTCAGTGCGCGAGCATGTTTCGTGGTGTTCTGTGCCATCTGCATGGCAATTCGTCCTCTCACAGCTGTGTTTTTGTAAGGCTTCACGCAATAGGCCCTAGGAATGATGCCCTCTCTATTTCCTGCATATCCCGTGCCAGAACGCGCCTGAGATGCCATAAATTCCCAATTACCAGATGTCAGGGTCCGTTCGCGCATTCACGAGTCTGTAGTTTTGTTGAGCTGTAAGTGCGCGCATGCTGTCTCCCCGGCCAGGAGAATGCCATGAATTCTCAATTACGAGCTGTCAGAGGTGCCGGTAATTGAAGGCAGATGGCAGGCTTTTCGCGTGTTTCCAAAAGGCATTTAGTAATAGGAAAATGCTGTGAAATCTGCTGGTCCACTTCTCTGTAATCCAGATATTCGAAGTAGCAGATTTTGGCCTGGACCACTACAGAAGTGCCCTGCGCAGAACCATAACGTAATTCTAGCATCTGTGCCTCAAAATAGTATGAATTGTCTTTTTGGTTTTTTCAGTGTTCAAATTTTACAGGCTCACAAGTATATGTTACTTGGCACTGTAGAGCTAGAAATAATTGACTTGTAAATAGACGCTGAAGTACCTTTTGAAATGGCTCCCATTATGCAACACATGGATATTCTCCATGATGAAGGGCAGGTACTTCGTGGAGCTGCCATGGATCAGTTCTTTCCTATTAGTACACATAGTCACCTTGAAATAATGTTTTTTTAAGTATTTTTTGTTAAAAGGGTGAGATAATATGGGTGAAAAGGACATTTCCATGTTGATACACCCACCTGTCTACTACGTTTACTTTATTTTTATTTTATAGGAGCACATTATTATAACTTAAAGACAACTGTCTCTGTCAGCTTCAACAGATGTTTTTGGACACCTTGTGAGTTTCAAAGAATCAGGCCTTTTCTCTCCTAAATCCGCAGTATCCCTGGCCAGCTCTGCATTCACCCATGAAGGACACAGCTTGTTAATGTGTTATGAGGCAGAAGCTAATATGATTTTCCCTTTCTGCCCTGCACCTTAGCTTTTGGACTGCTGGCGGACTTTCTGCTGTGGCAATCCTTGGCTAAAAACAGGAAACATGCTATCCACTTCCAATAACTATTGTGAAAATGATTAATTAAGAAGGGTAACTTGAATTGCCTCATGATTTAAGTAAACAGGAAATCGAAGCCCATGGAAACGTGTTGCACTCGTTGCCAGCTAGCCAGCACAGCTGCAATACCCTGCCTGAGTAAAAAATAAATTCATTCTTTTCAGAGCTCCATATTCCATTATATATCTATTGCCGCCCTTTCACAACACCATGAACGATAATAACGTGAATGTGTGACTTATAATGGCTGAAAAAGTTTTCAACTTCCAATCCGCGGGGTGAATGTTGTGAATGTATTCACCAAAACCGAACAGCAAATTCTTGGAGGAGAATATAAAACGCTTCTGCCACCCATAAAGGTGCACCAGTACTGGGGAGGGTAGGGGAGGGGAGGGACAAAGCAACAGGTATGCTTTTTGGTGGCACAAATTGTTGAAAAGGCCCTCCGTGAACGTTTTTATAATTTGATACTGTTGACTTCTAAAATTACCCGAATGAGAGATATCTCTCAACTAGGAGGCTTCAGCAAAATAAACATCAGGGTGTGCTCAAAATTACATGAGATTAGCCTAACATTAAGCGTCGGATTAGTCGAGGCAAAATATTATAATTGATTTGTGCAAAAAAATAAATAGCACTTTCAGATTCTTGTCAATTATGCATGACAATACCCTGAATACTCAACAGATTGTACCATGATCAGCATTAGAAAATCCACAAATAAGCACCAAGCTATGTAAGAAAAAGCATTAGCTTCTCATTCAAAAATTAGAATTTGCTCAAACATATTCAATTAGACTCCAGCACATGGCACCACTGGATCACCCGCGTCACAAATATATCGGCCTTCAAACGTGTGCATTCTTTTCCCATTTAGTGCTGTGTGCAGTAGAGTGCTGTGTGCTGTAGAGTGCTGTGTGCTGTAGAGTGCTGTGTGCTGTAGAGTACAGAGTGCTGTGTGCTGTTGACTCCAGAGTGCTGTGTGCAGTTGAGTGCAGAGTGCTGTGTGTTGTAGAGTGCTGTGTGTTGTAGAGTGCTGTGTGCTGTAGTGCTGTGTGCTGAAGAGTGCTGTGTGCTGTAGAGTGCTGTGTCCTGAGAAGTGCTGTGTGCTGTAGAGTGCTTTGTGCTGTAGAGTGCTGTGTGCTGTATGCTGTAGAGTGCTGTGTGTGGTAGAGTGCTGTGTGCTGAAGAGTGCTGTGTGCTGAAGAGTGCTGTGTGCTGTAGAGTGCAGAGTGCTGTGTGCTGTTGACTCCAGAGTGCTGTGTGCAGTTGAGTGCAGAGTGCTGTGTGTTGTAGAGTGCTGTGTGCTGTAGAGTGCTGTGTGCTGAAGAGTGCTGTGTGCTGAAGAGTGCTGTGTCCTGAGAAGTGTTGTGTGCTGTAGAGTGATTTGTGCTGTAGAGTGCTGTGTGCTGTAGAGTGCTGTGTGCTGTAGAGTGCTGTGTGCTGTAGAGTGCTGTGTGTGGTAGAGTGCTGTGTGCTGAAGAGTGCTGTGTGCTGAAGAGTGCTGTGTGCTGTAGAGTGCTGTGTGCTGTAGAGTGCTGTGTGCTGAAGAGTGCTGTGTGCTGTAGAGTGCTGTGTGCTGAGGAGTGATGTGTGATGTAGAGTCCTGTGTGCTGTAGAGTGCTGTGTCCTGAGAAGTGCTATGTCCTGAAGAGTGCTGTGTGGTGTAGAGTGCTGTTTGCTGTAGAGTGCTGTACAGTGCAGAGTGCTGTGTGCTGTTGTTTCCAGAGTGCTGTGTGCAGTTGAGTGCAGAGTGATGTGTGCTGTAGAGTGCTGTGTGCTGTAGAGTGCTGTGTGCTGTAGAGTGATGTGTGCTGTGTCCTGAGAAGTGCTGTGTGCTGTAGAGTGCTTTGTGCTGTAGAGTGCTGTGTGCTGTATGCTGTAGAGTGCTGTGTGTGGTAGAGTGCTGTGTGCTGAAGAGTGCTGTGTGCTGAAGAGTGCTGTGTGCTGTAGAGTGCAGAGTGCTGTGTGCTGTTGACTCCAGAGTGCTGTGTGCAGTTGAGTGCAGAGTGCTGTGTGTTGTAGAGTGCTGTGTGCTGTAGAGTGCTGTGTGCTGAAGAGTGCTGTGTGCTGAAGAGTGCTGTGTGCTGAAGAGTGCTGTGTCCTGAGAAGTGTTGTGTGCTGTAGAGTGATTTGTGCTGTAGAGTGCTGTGTGCTGTAGAGTGCTGTGTGCTGTAGAGTGCTGTGTGCTGTATGCTGTGTGCTGTAGAGTGCTGTGTGCTGTAGAGTGCTGTGTGCGGTAGAGTGCTGTGTGCTGAAGAGTGCTGTGTGCTGAAGAGTGCTGCGTGCTGTAGAGTGCTGTGTGCTGTAGAGTGCTGTGTGCTGAAGAGTGCTGTGTGCTGTAGAGTGCTGTGTGCTGAGGAGTGATGTGTGATGTAGAGTGCTGTGTGCTGTAGAGTGCTGTGTCCTGAGAAGTGCTATGTCCTGAAGAGTGCTGTGTGGTGTAGAGTGCTGTTTGCTGTAGAGTGTTGTACAGTGCAGAGTGCTGTGTGCTGATGTTTCCAGAGTGTTGTGTGCAGTTGAGTGCAGAGTGATGTGTGCTGTAGAGTGCTGTGTGCTGTAGAGTGCTGTGTGCTGTAGAGTGCTGTGTGCTGAGAGTGCAGAGTGCAGATTCAGAGTGCAGATTCAGAGTGCAGAGTGCAGATTCAGAGTGCAGATTCAGAGTGCAGTTTCAGAGTGCAGTTTCAGAGTGCAGATTCAGAGTGCAGCTTCAGAGTGCAGATTCAGAGTGCAGATTCAGAGTGCAGATTCAGAGTGCAGATTCAGAGTGCAGATTGAGAGTGCAGAGTGCAGATTGAGAGTGCAGATTGAGAGTGCAGAGTGCAGATTGTGAGTGCAGAGTGCAGATTGTGAGTGCAGAATGTGAGTGCAGAGTGCAGATTGAGAGTGCAGAGTGCATTTTGAGAGTGCAGAGTGCAGTTTGAGAGTGCAGTTTGAGAGTGCAGTTTGAGAGTGCAGTTTGAGAGTGCAGATTGAGAGTGCAGATGGAGAGTGCAGATGGAGAGTGCAGATTGTGAGTGCAGATGGAGAGTGCAGATTGTGAGTGCAGTTTGAGAGTGCAGAGTGCAGTTTGAGAGTGCAGTTTGAGAGTGCAGTTTGAGAGTGCAGTTTGAGAGTAGTGCAGATTGAGAGTGCAGATTGAGAGTGCAGAATCAGAGTGCAGAATCAGAGCGCAGAATCAGAGCGCAGAATCAGAGCGCAGAATCAGAGCGCAGATTCAGAGCGCAGATTCAGAGTGCAGAGTGTAGATTCAGAGTGCATAGTGCAGATTCAGAGTGCAGAGTGCAGATTCAGAGTGCAGAGTGCAGATTCAGAGTGCAGATTGTGAGTGCAGAGTTCAGAGTGCAGGGTGCAGATTCAGAGTGCAGATTGTGAGTGCAGAGTTCAGAGTGCAGATTTAGAGTGACTGAGTGCAGAGTGAGTGTAAAGTGACAGTGAGTGCAGAGTGAGTGTAAAGTGACAGTGAGTGTAGAGTGACTGCAGAGACAGTGTGTAAGGGTGCAGGGTGCACATTGTGTTAGTGTGCAGAATGAGTGTGCAGGATAAACTGTGTGACTATGCAGGGTGACATTGGGAGTGTGCGGGTGAGCAGTGTGTGAATGTGTGGGGGCAGTGTGTGAGTGTGCAGAAAACACCACATACACCACACACACACATACCACACACACACACACCACACACACATAACACACACACCACCACTACACGCTTCCACCAAACACACACACCAACAGCCATCACTGCACAATTCCTACAGGCACACACATCCACCACACATCAATGCACACACCAATTGATAACGCATCCACCAATTAATATTGTACCTATCGCACTAGGCTGCACTTTACCTTTTAAAGATATTGCGTTAAAGTGCAGCATGCCACCATTGATAACATTCCAATCCAACACACATATCTCCAACACACACCACATGCTTCCACTCCAAACCACATGCCTAAAACACATTGCCATTTACAACGCCATTATCTCTAACTCAAACAAACCCGAGCCCTAATGCATTCCTAATGCTTGTTTCTGTGGTTGCAGCAGTCCAGTGGAATTCCTTGGCCCTTGTGTCAAAAATCGAACCTTCACAAATGTATAATGGCTTTAAATACATGTTTTTTTTCCACATCTCTATTTGGTATTGTGACTTCTATCTCTCATTAGACACTTGATTTTTCTTTTACAGCGTTAAGACTTCTTTTAGGAAAAAGTTGTGCTCTATAAATATCTAACCGGGTCAAAAACATTGGCTCTAACTCAAACAGATTAAAAGTTACTAACACAACCGTACATATGGTGCCTCGAAATGGCAGGCGATTTGCAGAGTTTATTTGGTCACCTTACATTTGCTGATTGCAAATGAGATCTAACTTGTGCCCACACTGTATGCTGTGTGTTTAAAACCAAACAGGGAACTACGGATACAGAATGTGCCAAATACTGTACCTTAATTTATGCTTTCTAGCCACATAATTGAATTTACCGGACACATGATTTGGTCCTCCCTTGTCACGTAATCCTACTTCCTGTGGTTATATAGCGGCACGGCAGAATCGCCACCTTCATAAAAAGGGTCAATCAAAATCACTCATAAGTACAAAGTGGCAGGTACAAAGAAGCTGGCCTTCTCTTTCTTGTGTAGGAACAAAATGCCTGCTTCCACGTTTAGAGCAGTTTTATCAGTTGTACGTCAAAGCTACCTCTCACTTCGAGACTGGATTCCAGCTCCATGGTATATTCACCGAATTTAAGTAAGAACAGTTAGACTGGATAACGTGTGACCGTGAAAACCATTTAATTTATTATCATGAGCTCACCCACTCATTTTTCCCAGTAAGGATTCATAGTTCAAGGAACATCCAGCAGTAGAGCCAAAACTACATTCACTTTGCAGTTTTAACGCGAGTCAAAATGATGATCTGGCCAACTCTTACTGCTCGAGCTTACTACGTATTTTCAGTCAAGTTAAACTAAGAAGGGGGGGGCACGCTAGAGGGCGCCAAGCAAGATGGCCACACTTGTGTGAGGCTCCTGCTGCTCGGGAGATCATCCGGAGACTATCCTACCCATCTCCCACCCACCACGCCACAGAAAGGTCCTACCTTACTGTCCCTGCCACGGAGCACCCTGGGAGACCAGTTGTAGATCGTAAATTAGCCACGATCTAGAAATACTCGCACTTTGTTCCCTGCCGCTGGCAATCACAAAATGGCGGCCGTGGAGCCCCGGTAGAGGGCCGGAGACACCAGCGCGCTGACTGGAGCGGCACTGACGGTCTGGTGAGGCAGGGACCAACTGCGCTGCTGGCCCCACATAGCTGCGGACCGCCTTGGGATGGAGTGACGCCCACGACGAAAGGTGACTGCCTTCTGCCGCTGCGGGGGGCCCCGCTGCCCTCTGACTGGGCGCTGCGGAGGTGGCTACGGTGTTGGAGGCCCCGGGGGAAGCTGTACCAAATCGCGGCAGTGAGTGCTTCACACTGCCCGGGGATCCCCCGCCGTGATCGCTGTGGTGCCACATCTCTCCTATGTCTGTCCGGCGCAAAGGAGGGGAATAACACCCCCTACCCTGCGGGTGGCGGCCGGGCAGAGCATGAGGAGAGGGCACCGCCGGTGCACAATCCACCATACTGTGACCCTGGATACTTGATCCACGGTGGGGGGCTACGGTGCACTCGGAGATCCCGGCTCCCTTTCCAGCAGCTTACCTGCCCCTACTGAAGCGGCTGTGGCCGCCCTTGGGGCCCTTCGATGCGCAGGGCCTGCTGCGCAGCAACTAAGTAGTACAGCTGGGTGAACATAGAAGACCGCCATATTTCCTGATGCTCCGCTGAGATAGCGACGCGTCAAAAGACCTGCTGCGCCCCTGGCGAGACTCGACCCCCCCTCCTAGACGCTGCAGTGAGTGAAATCAGAAGGGTGGGTGCCCCCCCCATCTAGGGCCGCACCTGCGGGGACGCTAACCCGATCATCGCCATATCTCTAGAATTCAGGGCCAAGGGCTGCCACACGCCGAGCATAGGAGGCTGCAACCACATACGCCAGAGGGTCACCTACTGGGAGAGGCACTTAGCTGCCCATTTGTTACCCAACATCTGCCTTCAACCCGCTGATTCACTCCAACACCATTGCCCCTATTACCGGCTCTCTGGGACTCGCAAGGGGCTTGCAGACACTACCACCGCAGATAGAGAGAATCCACCACCTCTCCCAGGCGACGTCAAATAACGATATCCACCGCAAAAGAGTTCATATTGTGTGGGCCCTGCTCCCCCTGCCATTGACTCATCGCGCATCGAGTCGCCGACCTCCGCCACAAGTCACCAAGTGCATACATCGGGAGTGAGTGACGGACCTCCTCGGACCCTGGCTGAGCGACAGGCCCTCCAGCCTTGCTGCAATGGGGAAACCAGACGCGAAACAACCGAAACTCAACTTTGACACTCGAAAGACTCCCCGATCCCAGATGGAGCGTGACGAAGATCACGCGGACGCTCCTACTACCTCTACCGCAGACCTCAAAGAACTACTGTTAGTAATGCAATCGAGCCTAACATCCATAGAATCAAAAATGGACACTGTCTGCTAGAATGGATGGCCTGACCCACAGAGTAGAGAAGCATGACGACCAGCTAACTGAGGCGGAGAGGCAAATATCTGACCTGGAGGACACTTCAAGCGCTACCACCAGCCGCATGCTCGAGATGGAGAGGGTTCTGAAAGTGATAACTGCTACAAATGAGGAATTTGAATCTCGTTCAAGAAGGAACAACCTTCGCATCCTTGGTGTACCGGAGTCAACGGCAACCAGCAAAATGGAGGAATTTGTGGAACACCTTCTCATAGCTTTGTTTGGCAGAGAGGAATTTTCATCGGTCCTTGTTGTGGAGAGAGCGCATCGTTCGCTGGCGAGCCGACCTGCTCCCGGAACCCCTCTACGTCTCATCATTGCCAAATTGTTGAATTATCGAGATTGGGACACTGCTCTCCGACTTTCTCGTGAAAAAGGACAACTTACATACGAGGGAATGGAGATATCAATCTATCCCTATTTTACCATGGCTGTCCAGGAGCAGAGACGCAAATTTCTCCAGGTCAAGAAATATGCCATATGCTATGCTTTTCCCAGCCCTCCTCAAAGTAACACACCAAGGCAAACTGCACTTTTTCACTAATCCGCAACACGCCCAGGACTTCATCAAGACCCTGCCTAAACAGCCCGGTGGTTGTGGGTCCCCTGCGAGCCACCTGGAAAATAATCGCGGTGCCTCAGACATCGAGTAACACCTTCCAAAGCAGACACTGGAGCTGACAAGAACAATAATATGCCTCTGCAGTGATACTCAAGAACCCCCAAGACTACTGCGGACTTTGACTAGAACTAAGTGGCTCCCAGCCATATCACAAGGACTCAACAGGACACAGAGCCCATACCACGCAATCTGCAGAGAAACCTCAGACATTATGCTTCTTGAAGCTGGCCGCGGCAGAAAACAACCTGCTCCCTGATTTATACCATGCCTACTGCCCTGCATTGCAATTTAATGAACCCCTAGCAGCGCATGGCGCTACACATAGCCCAAACAGAGGACCTACACTCCAGATCCAGTATCTAATGTCCTGCAGCAGGCCCCGTCTGCCTGCACCAATGCACATGCTCCACTTAACTCCATTGGAAAAAGCATACTGGGCTAGGAACCGCACCAGACACTACGCCAAAGATGGACTTGCACCATACCACCCGAGCACCCTCGCCTTCGCGAGGTGAATCTGGTCGCCCTTTAGCCTCACCCACTAGGTGAACCCTAAAACTTTGTATTTCATAAAATGACTGAACGTTTACCCCAGCATCCCCAGTTGGGAAGGGGGTATATGGGACTATTGGGGAGGGGGAGGTCCAAGTTAGGGCGAGTGGGGGTTGCTGTTGTGGGAGGGTTCGGGGAATGTTCTTTACACACCATTTTGCACTGTACCAATTAGTCCATATATGTTGATGCCGTCCTCTATAACCATTCGAATCGCATTCTACACCAATATAATTCTCCATATGCACCATGGAGTCCCGACCTAGAAACCTCCATTATAATTTTTGGACGTGGAACTTACAAGGTCTGGGGTACCCCCGCAAGCGCTGTCACGTAGTAGCTAACCTAGATCGTCACAACATCTACTGTGCCATGCTCCAGGAAACACACCTTGCTCCCACTACATCCTCCACTTTTGCAACCCGCTGGGCAAGCAACAGATGCTTCTCATCCTATTCCTCATACGCCTGAGGTACTCTCATTCTGGTGAAACACACGCTCCCTTACACCCCCATTGGCTCTTACGAAGACCCACAGAGCAACTTCAGCATTCTGTGGGGCCGGCTATCCACACAATCCATAACACTAGTATCTTGCTATGGGCCCAACACTGATGATCCGGAATTTTTCCAGATATTATGGGGAAAAATTCCGGACATAGGGTCTACGCACTTACTATGGGGACGAGACTTCAATGTTACTATCAACCCGACTCTGGAAAGGTCGCACCCCCAGCCTCACCACTACACTAATGCACAATTCCCCCCCAAAACATTGTAGAAGATCATGACCTTAAAGATGCTTGGAGAAATCTCCATCCGCTGTCTCGAGAGTGCTCTTGCTACTCCTCTGTTCACTCCTCCTGGACGCGCATGGACAATTGGCTGGTTGATAAAGGATTAGCAACCTTGATATCACATTCGTCTCACCTCCCTCACACATATTCGGACCATTCCCCTGTGCTCCTCACACATGCCACCACATGAAGATTCTCCCTTCCTCTCCTGGCGCCTCAACCCACAAACACTATTAGACCCCATTTTCAAAGACAAACTTGAGCAGGAAATATCAGACTTCTTTCTCCGCAATAATATCTCAGTCCCGCACTACTCCACGATATGGGAGGCCTTCAAAGTCACCATCTGCATTGCCAAAAGTGGGGGGGTATTAAAAGATATCTGCAATACACTTCGGAAGCTGGAACTAGACATTAAACAAACTGAGTTGTCTACAGAGTCCACACCCTCCCCTACGTTGCAAACACACCTACATACCCTGCTCACAGAGTACCAGGAAACGGCGGAACGAGAATGTAAATTTAGGGGGAAATACCATCAGGCCCGCCACTACAGAGAAGGGGAGCGGCCAGGACAGGCGTTGGCTTCCTCTATCCGACCCCCTCTCTTTGCCAACACTGTTCTTGAGATTGAAGATGATGACGGACAAACGCACAGAAACACTTCGGATAAACTCGATGTTTTTAAGAGGTTCTATAAAAAACTGTATGCAACTCACCGGAAAACTCCAGTGGATTTCACTTCATTCTTTGAAGACACTGCTATTGCTTGGTTAGGAAACGCCCAAAGAGACTTCCTTCTTGCGCATCATGAGGACGAGGAGATTATCTCCACTATAATGCAGCTACAATCTGGCAAGGCTCCGGGGCCTGACAGCCTCCTGGACGAATTTTATAAAATATTTCGCCATCTGCTCATCCTGATACTGCGCCACGTCTTTGAGGAAGCTCGTGAATCAGGCATCTTCCCCCAAACAATGCGCGAAGCATTCACTATCTCCCTACCCAAACTAAGAAAACCGACCACAAAAGTTGATTCGTACAGGCCCCTTCCCTCATAAATGTAGACGCCATGATCCTAGCTAAATTAATTGCAAACCGTATCAGTCCTCTTATGCCAGTGTTGGTCCTCCCAGACCAATCAGGGTTTGTCCCAACCAGAACTACATCCCATAACTTACGCACTCTTTTTGCACTACTCTACGATATCGACCCCGACGAGGATGCGGCTGCTATCTCCCATTCTTAGCTTGGATAAACTTATTGTACACAGGACTCAGCGCTACAGTGATGGTCAATGGCATGCAGTCTTCAACCTTTCCAATAGCCAGGGGCACCAGGCAGGGATGCCCTCTGTCCCTCCTATTTGCCCTGGCTATTGATCCCCTCGCAGCCAAGATCCGACAACATTATAAAGACCACGCCATTATTTATCCAGACAGACAAATACTTATCTCTTTATACGCTGAAGACCTCACTCTTTACCTACGACATCCGGACGTAAGCCTGAACCCCATCCTCAGACTATTTATTCTCTTCGGGCAGCTATCTGGAGTCAACATTAACTGGGGTAAATCCCAGATATACCCCCTTACCGACTCCACTACCAAATTCATACCGGATTATCCCCTCAAATGGTGCGATGACACGCTCACTTATCTTGGTATAATCATCTCTTGCAACCGCGAGAAGCTGATGAGGGCTAACTATGGGCGTGCGCTAGATTCAATAACTAATAAAATTACAAGATGGATCGCGTTACCCCTATCTATGGCTGGCAGAGCCGCCCTCATAAAGATGGTAATACTGCCCAAGCTTCTATATTTGTTTGTCAATATTTCCTATGCCCCCAGGCGCCACTTCTTCTCGTCCATCAGGACTCAGCTCATAAGACTAACCTGGGGAGGGAAACAGGCCAGGCTGCGATTGGGACACCCTCACGCGCCCATTCTGTGCAGGCGGGTTCGGAATACCAGATATGGAGTTATACTTTGGCTGCACACAAGCCCCCTTTGCCGCGTACTGGATGAAACCCCCCCTTACATGCCCCACCTCGTAATTGAAGATGGCTGCATGGCCCCTACCCCCTGTACCACCTACCTCAGCACCCTTCAGTCCAGCGGCGGCTCACCTCCACTACTGTCAATCAATCAATCAATCATAACATTTGTATAGCGCGCTACTCACCCGGTAGGGTCTCAAGGCGCTGGGAGAGAGGGGTCAGTTACTGCTCGAACAGCCAGGTCTTGAGTTGCTTCCTGAAGGAGAGATGGTCCTGGGTCAGCCGAAGGTGGATGGGGAGGGAGTTCCATGTCTTGGCTGCCAAGTAGGAGAAGTATCTTCCTCCGGCGGTGGCTCTGCGGATGCGTGGTACAGCGGCGAGGGCGAGGCTGGTCGATCGTAGCTGGCGGGTGGGCGTGTAGAAGGTCAGGCGGTTGTTGAGGTACTTGGGGCCCAGGTCGTGGAGAGCCTTGTGTGCGTGGGTGAGGAGCCTGAACGTGATCCTCTTGCTTACGGGGAGCCAGTGCAGGTCTCTCAGGTGGGCGGAGATGTGGCTGTGTCGGGGGATGTCCAGGACGAGTCGTGCGGAGGCTTCTGGATGCGTTGGAGTCTTTTCTGAAGTTTGGCTGTGGTTCCCACGTAGAGGGTGTTCCCGTAGTCCAGTCGGCTGGTGACGAGTGCCTGGGTGACCGTCTTCCTGGTTTCGGTGGGGATCCATCGGAAGATCTTACGGAGCATGCGCAGGGTGTTGAAACACGATGATGAGACGGCGTTGACTTGTCTGGTCATCGAGAGGGAGGAGTCCAGGATGAAGCCCAGGTTGCGTGCATGGTCCGTTGGCTTGGGAGTGGTGCCCAGGGCAGGGGGCCACCAAGAGTCGTTCCAGGCGAAGGGCGATGATCCCAGAATGAGGACTTCTGTCTTGTCTGAGTTCAGTTTCAGGCGGCTGTTCTTCATCCACTCGGCGACGTCTTTCATCCCTTCGTGAAGGCTGGTTCAGGCGGTGGCGGGGTCATTGGTGAGGGAGAGGATCAGATGGGTGTCGTCGGCGTAGGAGATGATGTTGAGGTTGTGTTGGCGTGCGATGGCTGTGAGGGGGCTCATGTAGACGTTGAAGAAGGTGGGGCTGAGTGATGATCGTTGTGTTGCGCCGCAGATGACTTTGGTGGCCTCGGATCTGAACGGAGGGAGGCGGAATCTCTGGGTCCTTCCAGCGAGGAACGAGATGATCCACTCCAGTGCCTTCTCTTGGATTCCGATGTTGCTGAGGCGCTGTACTAGGGTGCGGTGGCAGACAGTGTCGAATGCTGCAGAGAGGTCCAGGAGGATGGGGGCGATGTTTCCCCGTTGTCGAGCAGGGATCTGATGTCGTCAGTGGCTGCGATGAGGGCGGTCTCGGTGCTGTGTTTGGCTCAGAAACCGGACTGTGAAGGGTCGAGGGCTCCGTTCATCTCGAAGAAGGCGGTGAGCTGTCTGTTGACGGTCTTCTCGATGACTTTGGAAGGAAAAGGGAGGAGCAAGATGGGGCGGAGGTTCTTGAGGTCCGTGGGGTCCGCTGTTGGTTTCTTCAGGAGGGCGCTGAGCTCGGCGTGCTTCCAGCTCTCCAGGAAGGTTGCGGTGTGGAAGGAGGTGTTGATGATGTCCCGGAGTTGGGGCGCGATGATGGAGTCGGCCTTGCTGAAGACGTGGTGGGGGCAGGGGTCGGTTGGTGATCCGGAGTAGATGGTGTTCATCGTGCGGGTGGTGCCTTCGGTGCTGACCGGGCTCCAGGCGCAGAGGGTGGTGGTGGGGGGTGTTGGTTCGGTGTTTGGGTGCGTGGTTGGTGCGCCGAAGCTGTTGTGTATGTCGGCGATCTTGCGGTGGAAGAACGAGGCGAGTGAGTCGCAGAGGTCTTGCGAGGGAGTGATGTTGTTGTTTCCGGCACTGGGGTTGGAGAGCTCTTTGACGATGCTGAAGAGTTCCTTGCTGTTGTGGGCGTTGTTGTCCAGTCGCTCTTTGAATGCTGTCTTCTTGGTGGTGCGGATCAGCTGGTGGTGTTTGCGGGTGGCGTGCTTGAGGGCGGTCATGTTGACTGTGGTCTGGTCGTGGCGCCAGGCTTTCTCGAGGGTGCGACAGTTCTACTGTCCAATGCACCACCAGCGCTTGGCATGATCTAGCTAATTCCACACAATGCACACTGTTGTACTCCCCTCTCCTGCCCCTCCCCGGGCAACAAGATATCATGGTGACACAGGAAGGTGGATGCCGCCGGCTCCTCCATAAGCTGACCATACAAACGTGGGGACGACTCTACACAGGAGGAAAATTCCGCACAAGCAAATGATTTTTTAGTGATACAAATCCCACTCCCCTAGAGCGATGTTATTATATGAGACTGCGTCAGGATGTGAAAGCTATCACATCTGATTTTCCACAAGAGCCCCTCATTATGCCCCCACTGCACGCACTCCTGCAACAAGCTGCCCCGGCCCATGTGCTCTCACTAATATACTGCACTATGCAAACTAACAGAGTATGACACCCCCCCCCTTTGGCCCGGTGCAGATGGGAAGAGGAAATAGGACACCCCCTCACTGATGAGCAGTGGACATCTTGCTGCAGGGAAACAGGAGATATATCCGCTAGCAGCAGATTTAGAATTATACACTATAAATACGTACATCGCCTCTTCTATACACCAGCGTGACTCCACCGCTTACGACTTTGGGATAACAACAGATGTGACTGCTGCGGAGGAGAGGGTGCTAATTTTAAACACATAGCCTGGGACTACCCGCACATCCAACGCTACTGGTCAGAGATACTAACGGCACTAGACCACATGACGGGTTTACACATTCCCAAAGACCCCCTGACTGCACTATTGAGATACACTGAACCCCTTGCTGCCAAAGTGCGGAGATACACCTCTCTTGCGCTCCTTCTTGCTAAGAGGCAGATCGCCTGTAGGTGGGGAAGGGTCAGGGCGCCAAAATTTAAGGACTGGCTCCAAGACCTTATCTACTGGCAAGAGCAACTACATACTTACGCGGATCTCCAACCCCCCTCATCCAGCCCAAAGGACAATTGGGTCCCCTTACAAACGTATCTATTAGAGTACACTACCGACACAGAATCTACCACACCCTAGTAGACATATGACATGATGTTAATCCCCACCTACGTCTACACACCATTTACTGGAAAACACGGGACACCACGGGACATCACCCTACACCCCATGGATCAGAGTGCGACACCACCTCAGATATGCATATTTCGATCACAGTGCAATAGTGAAAATGTCAATTTCTTTTTCCTTCACAGTTATTGTTTGTTATTACATGATTGCAGATATTCAACTGCCCTTATAGCTCATTGCTCCAACTAACGCGGCCGGCCCGATGTTGTAGGCAGCTAGGTGTGTACTTCCCCACCTTTTGGTTATATTATCTCCATGCTCGACGCATCGTAATGCTGGCCCCACTGGGGATGTAGGCAGTATGCTGTGACTCACACTTCTTTACCTTTAATAAAGGTTTTCAAAATCACGACTCCCAAAAAAATGCTAAACTAAGAAATGACAACTGTAGTAAGTGGCCTAATCAGTCCCCTGGCCAATGGCTAAAGTAGCGTAAGGGGTGAATGTGTCCAGATAGGATCACTCAAATGTATATTCACTATACTAATCCACCACTAATCCTTTTGAGATCCGGAGTAGTGTGCTACTCATGGAAAAGTGCTTCCAAGCCCCGTGATGGGTAGTAAGCATTATATAAATACAATTTCAATACAAATCGCTGACAGCGAAAGCATCTTTTAGACAGGTGGCAATTATTCAAAGTGCTGAATATAGAATTGCCGCCCAAAATGTGTGTTTAAATTGATGAGAAACAACACACTTGATGGTGTATCGAACAGAAGCAGCGGTTTTGGTAAGCACCTCACAGCCCAGTTAACTCTTAGCACTACAACTCAAAAAAACAAATCTTTGTCATCACAAAGCTTGGAGTGATTCACCTGGTCTCAAGCACCCTTTACACTTGCAGATTAACTTATAGGGCACATTTGTATTTCTTTCAGGCGAGCAGGCACTCTGGCACGGAAGCTTTTCACAGCACAGGAGACTCAGCTGAAGCATTTTAACAATCAAAATTAGCAGTCCCAGGACGGCTGTATTTTTTCAAAACTAAAGCAAGCGGTTTGGATTCCAAGCACAAGTGATTCTGGGGAATGCACGCCCCTTTCCCAGGACTCCGCGCCCCCTCTAGGGGGCTCGCCCCACAGATTAAAGACCTCTGCGCTGGATGATCAGCTGTCCTTTTCAGATCAATCACATCACATCTTTCACTTTGAGGATCCTAAAAAAGATCTTCCCTTCACCCCATTTTAACTTACAAAATACAGTAATTGTCGCCTTGATTCTATCGAAGATAGACTATTGTAATGCTCTCTATTTGAGATACAAAAGTGTATGCAGTAGAAGCTTCAATCTCTGCAGAATGCCGCAGCCCGCATAATACTAAAAATCCCAAAATGTAGTCCTGCATCGAAGAGCATCAGGGACTTGCACTGGCTGCCTGTCCAAAGTCGGGTGAAATTTAAGGTGTTGTGCATTGTCC
The DNA here is from genome assembly GCF_964261635.1 of Lissotriton helveticus. NCBI lineage: Eukaryota > Metazoa > Chordata > Amphibia > Caudata > Salamandridae > Lissotriton > Lissotriton helveticus. The sequence goes on along the minus strand of NC_136068.1, from coordinate 1,203,084,722 downwards.
AAAAGGCCCTCCTTGGCTTTGGCCAAGTTTACTTTCATAAGTCCCTTAGGTGGTATGTCCCTTGACGCAATCTTAGATCCTCCATCGGGGGGAGGGGGGAGGGGATGGGAGGGAGGGGGGGTTGTAGGGAGTTTTTTTTCAATGGGCCTGTAAGTGGAACACAAAGCCATTCATACTGACGTCTCAAACTAGTAGGCAAGTGTTCAGAAAAATCCTTAACGACTTGGCTTTTTGCTTTGGGGATCTAGGTATTTGACTGGTAATAGCAATCCCTAGCGCTAAGACGCTTTGGCATTCACACGTTTTAAATAAAAACTGTACTTACTTGAGCACCTAATGTTTGAGTTCTATAAATCTCAATGGTGGGGCTAAAAGATTTGCAAAATGATCCCCTGTACAACTTTGTAAGGCCATCCATATGCTGAGCTAGTTTGAGCCTTTGTTTAGGAATGTGGAATAATCAATCCATGTGCTCACTCAGTGTTAATCCTAGGTAATCGAAGGTGGAGACCCTCTCAGGGAGAATGACATTCAGGCAGTGATTTGGATGTGTAGTGAGTTGTGGGTTAAAACCATAAATGTAGTTTCTTACATTAATTTCAGGGCCCATTGCCTTGCAGAAGATACTGAAGCCATCCAAAATTATTTGACTACCGAAAGTGGTTTTTGAGAGAAGAAGGGGGTCATTGGCAATTAGTGCTGACACTTTACAGGAAAAAAGCTTGGGGCGTCGATGTTATTTGCGGTGTTTAGTGTGGCTTACAGCCATTGATGAACAGACAAAATAGCATTTGGCCAATACACAACCCTGTTGCAGGCCTCTGCCAACTCTCTGGGTCGGCGAGTTCTCCTAGTTTGCCACAGCCGACCTGTGCAAAATTGTTCCTGTGTAGCCTCTTGATGACATGGCACAGGTAAGGAGGAAACCCCATGTCAGCTAATATTGTCCAACGTAAGTTTCTTGGAACGAGGTCAAAAGTGGACTTTAGATTTACAAATATCAAGTAAAGACGACCACCTTCAAGAATTGCAGTTTTCCAATACATAAGCTGTAACCTGAAGACTTGATCTAAGGTAGATGTACTTTGTCTAAAGCCTGCTTGAAAGGGGCTAAGGAATTTTCCCTCCTCAATCCAATCCAGCAGCCACTCTAGAAATACCCAAACGAATACCTTTGGCATAGTGTTGATTAAACTAATAGGTAAGTATGGGCGAAATTTGCAAATTTGCGTTCCGCGAATTTGCGTGAAATCAAATTTGCAAAATCCGTGAATTTTTGTTTTTTTTTGCGTGTTCGCGGGGCTTTTTGCGTGTTCGCGGGCCGCTTGCATGGCAAAGTTACCCATGTGGTCGTGTATGGGCACAGCACTCTCTGGTTCACCACTGCCACTCTCTGGTTCACCACTGCCACCCTCTGGTTCACCCCTGCCACCCTCTGGTTCACCCCTGCCACCCTCTGGTTCACCACTGCCACCCTCTGGTTCACGACTGCCACCCTCTGGTTCATCACAGCACCTCTGGTTCACCCCTGCCACCCTCTGGTTAACCACTGTCACCCTCTGGTTCAGAACTGCCACCCTCTGGTTCACCACTGCCACCCTCTGGTTCACCACTGCCACCCTCTGGTTCACCACTGCGACCCTCTGGTTCATCACAGCACCCTCTGGTTCACCCCTGCCACCCTCTGGTTCAGCACTGTCACCCTCTGGTTCACCACTGCCACTCTCTGGTTCACCACTGCCACCCTCTGGTTAACCACTGTCACCCTCTGGTTAACCACTGCCACTCTCTGGTTCACCCCTGCCACCCTCTGGTTCACCACTGCCACCCTCTGGTTCAGCACTGTCACCCTCTGGTTCACCCCTGCCAGCCTCTGGTTCATCACTGCCACCCTCTGGTTCACCACTGCCACCCTCTACCGAGACCTTTTGTGACGCAGCGGCAGCACAAAAGATGCGCCATGGTGCTGGGTATTAACAACGTGACGCATCTGAGAGATGCGTCACGTTGTAAAGCCCTGCGCCATCAGGAGACGTTCCGGCGCAGGGGAGGGCGTTCCTGCGCAGGAACGCCTCCTAAAAGTGGCTGAGTGAAATCTACAAGATTTCGCTCAGTCATTTTTAGGCCAATGCTGCGTCAAAACCCTGCGCCTGCTTGAAGCAGGCGCAAGGCTTGATGCAGCATTGGGGAGATAGGGCCCCCCAGAGCATTGCTAGAACTGCGTCGCAAGCAGCTCCAGCAATGCGCTGCTTTTACGGCACAGATGCGTGACGCATCTGTGCCATTTTTGCCACATGGTGCGCCGCATTTTAAATGCGGCGCACCATGGGTGGCGGAGCTGCGGCGCACAATAGATGCGCCAGTTATTGTAAATCTGCCCCTATACATTTAGCCAACGAAGGAGCACTTACTGATTAGACAGTAGAAAGTACTCCAGTTGAGTAGAGGTATTGCACAAAAAGGTGGCATCTTCGTGGACAAACAGGCAGGGCGGGATTCATTCTGCCCCGTTAGACTCGTTTTTTGTGCCCTTGTTCCCTCTGTTATACTCATTTTTCCCTTGTTTTTCTGCCCTTCTGCCCTCTGTTATTTTTGTGCCCTTCTGCCCTCTATTATTCCCTTGTTTTTGTGCCCTTCTGGCCTCTGTTAGACTCGTTTTTTGTGCCCTTCTGCCCTCTGTTAGACTCGTTTTCCCTTGTTTTTCTGCCCTTCTGCCCTTTGTTAGACTGCTTTTTGTGCCTTTCTGCCCTCTGCATCACCACATCACTCAGCGCTACCCCAGCATTACTCAGCACCACCACATTATCACTACCACATTATCACTCAGCACCACCACAGCACCACTCAGCACCACAACAGCACCACTCAGCGCCACCACAGCATCACTCAGCGCCACCACAGCATCACTCAGTGCCACCACAGCATCACTCAGTGCCACCACAGCATCACTCAGTGCCACCACAGCATCACTCAGTGCCACCACAGCATCACTCAGTGCCACCACAGCATCACTCAGCACCACCACAGAATCACTCAGCACCACCACAGCATCACTCAGCACCACCACAGCATCACTCAGCACCACCACAGCACCAATCAGCACCACCACAGCACCACTCAGCGCCACCACAGCACCACTCAGCACCACCACAGCACCACTCTGCACCACCCCAGCATCACTCAGCACCATCCCAGTATCACTCAGCACCACCACAGCACCACTCAGCATCACCACAGCACCACTCAGCACCACCACAGCACCACTCAGCACCACCACAGCAACACTCAGCACCACTCAGCGTCACCCCAGCATCAGTCTGCGCAACCATTCAACAACAACTGGTTCAAATATGTTCTCTCAATGTTTCAAACTTTATTACAAATGTCACAAAAAGATGTTAATATTTCACTTCTGTTCTTGGATTTTCGTCACAATAAAATACACTGAACATAATCTTCACAAAAGTTATTTACAAAAGTTTAAGCTATTGCCATTATAAATTAAAATCATTTTTATTTAAGTATTAATTATTTAAAAAAATTAAAAGCCATTGTAATCTGTAATATCAACACAGCTAAGTCACGTAAATACAAAACATGTTGCATTACAAATGCTATAGGTGTCACATTTGTGAAAGTTATAAGTGTTGGCATTGTAAAATGACAAAGCTATTAATTTAGTTATTTTCAAAACCAACACATAAATAAAAAAAATTGTCATTTACAAGACCAATAGCTCAAACTTTCCTAATGCGAGACCTATTGCATTGCAAATGCTCATTTTTATATCTGTCAGTGCTTACTGTTGAAGTTTAATTTTCGTGACAGGCGCCTCATTGCCTACTTGTAACTATTCTCTGACCCTGCTTCAAGGGTCAGAGAATAGTTTCAAGTAGGCAACGAGGCGCCAGGAAGCACTTACAGGCTTACAGCAGCAGGTGCCCAAGTTGAAGTTAATTTCTTTGTAACCCTTTTGTAAAAGGTTACAAAAAATTAACTTCAACTTTTGCACCTGCTGCTGTAACCCTGTAAGTGCTTGGCTGAAAATTCGTCCCCGCTGATTCGCGGATTTTACCGCGATTTCGCGAGATTCGCGGATCGCGAAATCGCGGAAAATCCGCAAATTTCGCGAGCGGAACGAATTTTCAGACCATGCTTACCTTTTAGGTCTCGCGCCTGCGATGCAGGGCGAAAAGCCCTACTGTCGCAAAGCGAGCCTATTGCTGTTGGTTCTGCTTTCAAGGACTAACAAGAGAAGACAAGAGACTGTCACGCGCAGCCTGCCGGAATCGGATCAGGTCGCGCGCGTAAACACGCGCTCCGATTCCGGCAGGCTGATCCCCGTCATAATGGAGCGCGCATGTAGCCAGACACACACGCGGGCGCACACACACACACACACAGACACACACAGACACACAAGCACACACACGCCGCCGCCCCCCCACACACACACACGAGCACACAGAAAGTGCCGATCTTACCTTGCGCATCCCACCATAAGACCGTAAAATCCGATTGTCTCCGCTTTCCTTGCTACTCTAACCAAGTTCAAGAAGTGAAGGCAAGGGGCGGTGAAAGGAAAAGCGAGTAAACAGTGATTGATAGGCTACGTAGAGATACTGGGCGGGCCTTCGTGACTGTAGTTCGCTATCAATCCTGTGATTGGCCAGAAAGGATTACAGCCAAGAAGAAGAAGGTTTGCTTATCCCGGAAGTGTCCTCCTCCAGCTGCTGCCCCGGAAGAGACGGCCATGCAGCCCCAGAAGTGTTCCCCTACAGGTTGCTCCCGTTGGTTGGTGCTGTGTGAGTAGTACTTTAGCAGACCCCGTGGATTGGGAAGGTGGCGAGTGTCTCCGGGCCGCGGTGATCGAGAACTCGCAATGTAATAATAATGTTGAGAGCAGCCGTAACAAAACCAAACGGGAGGAGTCAGGAAAGGACACAGGCATTGCCGGGAAATGTGTAATTGTACTTGTCTTCAGGAAGGATGACTCCCGTGACACACCAACACAGATATTGGTGCCAGCTTCCTTTGCGCCTGTTGGCTCTACCTTTCCGGTTGCCCCTCCCCCACTGCCCTATCGAGAAGGCGTGGGTTCAATGGTGCTTGAGTGCCCGGTGCCCTTCTGGCGTGGAGAACAGAGTCCGTTTTTGGTCCTGGTCTTCTGTGGCCTTCTATCTGTTCAAAACATGTGGTTCCAGGAGACAGGCCTCACTTTAGGCCGGCCAGCCGGGAGCGAGGCAGCATGCAGCGGGGTGGGGTTCCTACGCAGGCAGCAGGAGCGGAGAGACGGGCTCCTTAAGCGAGCCAACAGAGGGTCGTGTGCAGTGCAGCGAGCAGCAGACATGCCCCTCGGGCTCGTGGAGAGGCAAGGACGGGTGCAGCACAGCAGGGGAAAGCCGCCTTTGCCGTTAGAACAGAGACACAGCAACAACGGCAGCAGCCTTAACTTCGTTGATGTGATGTGGCGGTTTATACCCGGGCCTCACCGCAGCAGCAGCAGCAAACAGCCCAGCGGAAGGCCGATCACAGAACCAGAGGACTGCCATAAAGTCAGGTGGAAGTGCAAGTAGGCACCAGGGCTCGACCACCCTCGTCAGCAGTTGTTGGGGTAGCAGGCCTGGTTTTCTGAGGGAAGGCCTTCCTCCTCCTGTCCACCTACAGAGGCCCGGGGCGTTGACGAAGATTTATGACTCAAGTGAAACCGAGCCAAACACTCAGCTATTCCGAACATTTTCAGAAGAAACAAGCTGAAGCTGATACAGAGACGTAGGGCATCCTGCAAATCTCAGGGTGTGAGTCTAGCGCTACGCACCTTCACTGTTTAATCAGCACTTGCATTACAGCTACGAGTCTAGCACGGCATACCTTCATTATTTAATTAGCACTTCTATTACACCACAGGCCTATGCTACACGCCTTAGTTGGTTAATGAGCACTTCTATTAATACTACAGGTCTAGCGCTACAGCGCCTTCACTGATTAATAAGCACTTCTATTACAGCCACGGGTCTAGCGCTACCCGCCGTTATTGTTTCAGGAGCACCTCTGATACAACTTCGAGTCTAGCACTAAACACCTTCAAAGTTTCACTGTTACTTTTATAACAACTATTATTCCATCAGCACTTGTGTTACACCTGTGATTCTAGCCCCGCTGCACACACTGGGTTCTGAAATGTTTTGAATGTAGTGCAAGATTATCATTATGAGTGACCCGAACAATTGGCCTGAGTTAACGAGGTACTGGTACCGCCAGGGCCCATTACAAGTTGGGCCCAAAGGGCCGGATTCACAGAGGTTAACAGACACTTTGGCGTAAGTGTAAATTCGTTTTGTATTCACAAAGGAGATTCATTGTGAATTCCCTGATCTCGAGCCCCTGGTCAGTTCTCATTTCCTCGGTATTACACCCTTAGACTGGACTCTCTTTTCTCGGCTGGAGTCTGGGTGGGATGACCCCAGAACTTGCGATGCAAGGGGCGGTAACTCCTGCTGGGGGAGGCCCCAGCAATAAAGGGCGCTCCTCTGAGGCCTGTCCCAGGGACCTCACTCTAGACGGTATTTCCGGTCCCCCTCCCACAAGGAAAGAAGCCATAAAACTCTCCCTGCCTGTTCTCCCCTCACCCCTTAGGGTTCGTCATCTTGCATCACACCCCCGCCGCACCCTCACGCTTAGTGTATTTCTAAGGCTTGTGCAGCCCCTGTGTACCTACCTCAAGCTGTGACCGTCCCCCGCTACCCTCTCTCTCCTAGGTCGCAGGGCTTTAGGGGGCCTGACTTACCCCCCTCCCCGGGTGCCCTGCAGCACAAGAGAGGCGGCCCGTGATAGGTTTCAGAGAGCGATCCATGCCTCTGGACACCATCTCCAGCCCTGGACACTCGCCCAGCAGCAAGGTGCATTCTGGGACTTGCAGTCTACTTCCGGATTAAGTGAAGCGATTCGACTAGCACCGCGTACTGGAAAAGATGTGTCCTGGGGATTGGCACTCACCTGGTGGAACACATTTGGGACAAAAATACAGTTTCCCATACCCCTTTTAGGAGAGTACTGATTATAGTGTGTTTTCGTGGACATTTGTAAAGTGAATATGTCCTATTTTAGCAACTCTCGTCTAATCATCCTGCCTTCTACCACCAAACAACCGGAGGACAGAAATCCGCCTAGACAAAGAAAGCGCTTCGGAGTCCACCTAATGGTCGGAGGCGCTATAGAAGTGCTGATTACACAACTAAGTAGGCCTGTGCACGCACACCCCAACACCTTTCAACAATACAGCCTTGTAGGTGTCCACGCAGCCCAGAAGCGGACTGGCCTCTGCCTCCAGCAGGCCTGTCCTACTCCCTCTATGCTGAGACCCCGTGCACAGAACACATCACAGATGGATGCGCATTCAGGCTAATAATGAACGGCAGTAAAACCCCAAACGAGGATATTACCCTTGGAAGGATAAAAGGCGGAGCTGTCCCGCTGTGCTTGGATCCTGTCCCGATATACAATAAAGGCTGTTCTCCCAATCCGCCGCTACTCCCGGTTCTCAGCGCCAACTACTTGGGTCGCGCCGGTGAGCCTCAGGTACGTCCCTGCGCAGGAGCCCTCCGCCGGGCCCTCTAGCACCCTTCACCCAGACACAGGAGCAGGGCTAGGGCTGCTGAGGGGCACGCACCTAAGCCACGCACACCCATAACCAGCGCGCATCTGGCCTGTGCACACTCACACCTGCCGCACTGCACACCCGGCCGTGCACACGCACAGGGTGCTCACTGCCAGCCCTGGTACCTGCTCCAGTGCGCGAAAATGCAGACACGTCGGTTCTGCTGCGCCTGCTCCAGGGTCTCCGGGCGCACAGTCAGAGTGACACCTCCGGGCTGTTCATTCTTATGTCACTGAGAGCTGCTGAGCGCGCCCCCGAGACAAAGAGTGTGCAAAGACTGAATGCTGTTTCCCCCATGACAGCCCTTGAATGTGCTGCAGGTGAGTGTGACTTCGAGTGTGCTTCTGAGTGAACCCCAGTGCGTCACTAAATACATTTCAGAGTAACCCCCTAGTTTGTCACTGAATGCACTTCTGATTGAACTCTCGAGTGTTTCTCTGAGTGGGACTCTGAATGTACTTCTGAGTGATGTCACTGAACGTGCATCTGAGTGAACCCTTGAGTGTGTCACTGAATGTACTTCTGAGTGTGTCACTGAGTATAACGCTGAATGTACTTCTGAGTGAGCCCCTGAACGTACCGCCGAGTGTCACTCTGAGTGAACCCCCGAGTGTGCTTCTGAGTGAGCCCCTGAATGTCCTGCTAAGGGCTAGATGTCCTGGCTGCCAGTCCAGAGCAGCTGAAGGACGGTTGCCCAGGAGACCGCATCAGGACTGGCAGAGGGGGTGAAGCCCTGGCAGCCATCTTCCTCTCTAGCCTGGCACTGAACAAACATTGCCCATAGGTGGAGACTCGCGCACAGCTCCATGGGACCCCCAAAGCCTACCCTATAGACCCCCTACGGATTCCAGGGAGAGGCCCCGCGCACAGCTCCACAGGACCCCGCAACTAGCATTTTAAGCCCTCCTCCCCACTAATCACGGTCAGGGAGTGACTACGTGCATAGTGGCTCCCAGTGCCCGTTCCCACCCTGGCAGTCGCCCCTCGGGGCCCATACCTTGGTAGTCGCCGTTCCGGCCACCTGGCAGTGCCCTCTGGTGCTCAGACCTAGCAGTACCCCAAAGCCATTCACCCGAGGCTGCACTTAGTCATTCGTCCGAGGCTGCCCTCAGTCATTCGTCCGAGGCTGCCCTCAGTCATTCGTCCGAAGCTGCACTCGGTCATTCGTCCGAGGCTGCACTCGGTCATTCGTCCGAGGCTGCACTCGGTCATTCGTCCGAGGCTGCACTCGGTCATTCGTCCGAGGCTGCACTCGGTCATTCGTCCGAGGCTGCACTCAGTCATTCGTCCGAGGCTGCACTCAGTCATTCGTCCGAGGCTGCACTCAGTCATTCGTCCGAGGCTGCACTCAGTCATTCGTCCGAGGCTGCACTAAGTCTTTCGTCCGAGGCTGCACTCAGACATTCACCTCGAGGAGGTACTCAATCATTCACCCCGAGGATGCACTTAGCCTTTCTCCACAAGCTGCACTCAGCCATTCCCCGCCGGCTGCACTCAGTCTTCACCCCGAGTATGCACTCAGGCATTCACCTCAAGGCTGCACCTAGCCATTCATCCGGAGTCTGCATTCTGCACTCAGCCATTCATTCATCTGAGGCCGCACTTAGCCATTCTCCTGGGTCCATTCCTTAACTTCTTGTTACCAGTAACGACGGCCCCCTCCGGCCCTTCCCAATGCGCGAGCACCCCGAACCCGAATAAAAACAAACATAAACAAGCATTTGCAATGCAATAGGTCTCGCATTTGCTAGATTGTGAGCTATTGGCATTGTAAATGGCAATGCTTATTAATTATGTGTTTGAAAACCTACAAGCGGTGCGTAAACACGCACTTTCTACTAATGGTCCTTGCTTACGAGAAGCAAAGCTGGCAGTAACTGCGCCTTTTTTTTACTGCCAGCATAGTTTCTTGTAAGCAAGGACTAGTAAGAAATGTGCATGTTTACGCACCGCTTGTTTAAATATATATTGGTAAAGTGCAAAGTAGGTATCAGAGCACTTTACATGAACATCAGTTGCATTACAAAAGGAAATATTTATTTGTTATACTCGGGGAGATGAAATGCTTTTTTATCTTAGGTTAGGTAGTCGACTTTAGTGTGATTTTGTAACCTGCATCCGCATCTTCTAAAAATTATATTAGTCCGGCTGAGCATATCATTGATGTTGGCATCCTGCAGAAGGGCGTTTATTACACATGTTCAATGTTTTTGATAGATGTCTGTGTACCTCTCTGTGTTGCTGCACGTTAGCATGCCACCCATCTACCTTAGGTAGCCTGCCCCAATCCCTGTGTGCAGGCTTACCTCCTTTCCTTCCAGGAATATATTCTACTATTTCTGTTAAGCAGTTAAACCCGATTGTATATTGCAGCTTTTAATTGCCTCCTCCCACCTCCGAGTTCCCCCACACCAACATCCAGGCAGTATTTTCACAATCAAAGGGCTGTTACTTTTGCCCTCAAAGTGGAGTGGTGTGGCTCACTGGTTAGAGGCGGCAGACCCGGAAGCAGAGGACGGCCCGGGACCAGGGTTCAATTCCCGACGCGGTGGACCAGGGTCAGCGGACTTGATAATTCTCCCCTCTGTGCCTACTCTAACCAGGGTTTTGTAAAAAGAACAGGAGTATAACCCATAAACCAGTTGGGATAGGGGTGCTAAATATAAAGATAAAACAGTATCCCAGGAGGTATAAATTTCAAGACAATTTACACAGTATGCAAAAAGCATTACATGACATAGTGAAAGGAGACACCTACTCAAATAATTTTTGAAAAAAGTTACTTTTCGTTTGTTTTATATTAAGGCATCAATTTTTGAGAGACAAAAAATTATCTGCAGCACATATATCAAACTTCAGGGTGACAACCCTAGAATAAACTTGGCGCACGATATGTACAAGTGATAGTGGCGACTCAAGTGAAAGCGTGTGCAGCGGCAGACGGCGCAAAGTGAGCAAGGTGCAATATATACAAAGAGTGGCTCAACAGTGACATAAAATCAGTGACAATTTAGAATGCAGTCTATAATTGCAACAACCATTGGGGTCACAATCGCATGCGCCTGAAATTTGCGCTGGAGGGTCGACGACGTTTCGGTCCTTAGTCAGTGTGGACCATCTTCAGGACAGGGTTGCAATTATGGCATATGGCAGACCTCATTGAATGGGTCTAGCGCTTCCCTTTAGACACAGGTATGTGACAATTCTATAGAGCCGCTACCCTATCTGAGATTTTTAGAAAACATGGGTCCTGGTTACCGTTCCTGTTTTTTTAACTACCGCAGGAGATTGGACACGAAGAGGGATTCGCCTTAACTGCTGCTTCCTTGGTGATTTGCTCGGGGAGAACCTCCTAAATAAAAAGGTAACTCCCGAAGCTGCAGTATGCTTCATTACCTCGGCAAGCTGCACTACATATATACGTATGACCCGTTTTAATTACAGGTCCCCGGGCATTAAGTACTCGCAGCCTTTCGACCGCCTTGACGAAAGCGGAGGGTATCCATTCTACTCAGGTACCCTTTTGACTGTCTCCCCTGTATCTCCCACGCGGTTATTCAATTTCCATCGACTTGTCACTCATTATTATACCTGTTTTGCAGGTGATTGTACCACTATTCAACGTCCTGATACATCTATTCCATCGGATGTAGGATTCAGGTATACTCCTTTCCAATCTTTACCCAATGGGGTTTGCTCCAATTTAGACCCAACATAGTTACCCCCTTCTCTTTTTTTCATTTCCAGTCCCAGGGCAACCAGACACAACGTGCCGGCTTTGTTCACTCTTGGCCGTGACCCCCCCCTCGTGCAGGTGAGACCAGTCACAGTGGCCTCTGGGCTCCCCTGCCCTCTCCCTCCATCTTGATTGTACATTAAACTGGCATGTGTACCTAGGTTACATCCCGCAATCACCCAGTACACTGGCCGTCACCCTTCGATCGTGCATTCCAACCTCCCCCCCCCCCTTCTTCCTATACCCGGGCCAACCAGCTGAATGCCCCGTCCTCTCCACCTTACCCATATCCCACACCATAAATATTGCGTTTTCCAGTGGTCTAAAATTAATTTCTCTACCCACAGCACTCCCAATCGAGACAACCCTGTCCTGAAGATGGTCCACACTGACTAAGGACCGAAACGTTGTCAACCCTCCAGCGCAAATTTCAGGCGCATACGATTGTGACCCCAATGGTTGTTGCAATTATAGACTGCATTCTAAATTGTCACTGATTTTATGTCACTGTTGAGCCACTCTTTGTATATATTGCACCTTGCTCACTTTGCGCCGTCCGCCGCTGCACACACTTTCACTTGAGTCGCCACTATCACTTGTACATATCGTGCACCAAGTTTATTCTAGGGTTGTCACCCTGAAGTTTGATATATGTGCAGCAGATAATTTTTTGTCTCTCAAAAATTGATGCCTTAATATATAACAAACGAAAAGTAACTTTTTTCAAAAATTATTTGAGTAGGTGTCTCCTTTCACTATGTCATGTAATGCTTTTTGCATACTGTGTAAATTGTCTTGAAATTTATACCTCCTGGGATACTGTTTTATCTTTATACTCTAACCAGGGATCACACTCGGCAACTCTGGGCATTAGCTTGCCTCATCTCCACAACGGCCCCCCACATACGCCGGGGATACCTGGTTTCACCTTGGAGATACCCAGTAGGGACCATCTCACAGGGAAAGCCAGGACGGGTTCCCCAGCGGTCTACAGCGCAGAGATACTCCTTCGGGAGTCGATTCTAGCGCTTTAGAAACCCACAATTAAAGCATGGACAGCTGCTGCAGATGGGCATGTTTGGTCCGAAGGCTTCCTTTGTGGGAGAGGATGTGGCATAGTTCCCAGAGCAGGCGACTAAGGGACTGGGGAACCAGGTTTCATTCTCGGCGTTGTATCAATATCCTGTGATTCTGGCAAATCATTTAATGACTGTGCCTTAAAAAAAAAAGTGTTCCCTTGTATATTCTGCTGAAACCAGCTTTACAGAGAAGCAGCACCGAGGCCCCCACGTCACAGCTATCCTCATTTTGAGCCGTTCATTCCCTCGGTGGCACCCGCTGCTTCCTGATCATAGTTGGAAGCGATCATCCTCTTTTATACTGCCTGTCAGGTTCAATGTGCATTCAAACCAATCTGCTGATTTGAGGGGAAAACAAACAAGCATTTGCAGTGCAATGGCTCTAGCATTTACACACGTTTGATCTATTGGCATTGTAAATGACAATGCCTTTTATTTTATGTTTTGGTTTTAAAACCTAAATAAAAGGCATTGTCATTTCCATTGTCAATAGCTTAAACTAACATAAATGCGAGACCTATTGCATTGCAAATGCTTGTTTGTAGATGGGTATGATCTCCGCCCCAATCAATGAACTGTGGATAGGCATCTCCTCCATTATAGCATAAAAAATAGTCCACACATAGGGGCTTCAAACTTCGGGTTCATAGAGATAAAGGTCCTTGGGGATTCCATAAATGCCCAGGACTTGTGTGGGGCAATTTGGCCAATTGCCGTACGAACTTCTATCAAAGTTATAGGGGAGTACCCTCCAGTCCAGCGGGGAACAGAACACTGTTTAGCATGCACTTAGCATTATATTCGATGTGATATGCCTCCGGCCCAACCTGCACTCCATATAGGGACTGATGATGCTTATTCCACAGATCGGCTGCGTTGTTATATTCTATATTTGTTTTGCTCTTGTGATTCCCAAACGTGACTACATTTTAAAAATTCCTTGGAGTCTTTATTCTTAACAGCAAGGATCATAGAATCCCAATTTGCTTAATCCCACTACATTTTTGCAGAACTGAAAGCATTTTTATAGGCACCCTTTGCAGATTTAATTGTACAGGGCCCCTTGCTTTCTAAGGCCTCAATTAAAGTTAGTTTGGCGGATTTTTCATTTTTTTTTATTAAACCATGGGGTATATTTTTCCTGGCGCCCCCTGGACCTTGCTTCTGTGTAAAATAGATTTTTTTATTCAGCAGCTAATGAAATGTGAATTCCTGCTACCCTGACAGGGTAGAGGACTTTACCATCAGGATAGATAGCTTCGTACTGTGCTGATAAGGACTGACCCACCACCTTATATAATGCCTCAATTCGGTCTGGGGCCTGCTGAAATGTTGACCAATACATTCTTCGATTAGAGGTGGATAGCCTCAGTCTGTCATCCAGCCTATCTGAAAAAGCTACTGAGACACTTCTAGTGGGTAGATTTAAATTGAGGGATAGATCATAATGATCACTGTTGTGTCTAGGGCGTAGCTCCAGATCCAAAATTGAAGGCCATAACCTTGTATCCAAAAGAACGTAGTCGATCAGCAATGAATTTCCAATCCTGTTGAATGTGTGGGAGACCTGTCTATCCGACTTAGTTCAGCCATTACATGCCCTCATGGAATATTTCAATACGAGGGCATTAATTTGAAGGGCCAAAGGGGGCAATTTCTAAATGAGGCGGCGGCGGGGGGGGGGCGTAGTGTGGTCAAGAAAAACCGGTTAAGGGGTGTAAATGGAAAAAGGACATCACTCAAATGTACATTCAATATACTAATCCCTTTGAGTTTCGGAGTAGCGTGCTACTCGCCGAAAAGTGCTACGACGCCTCGTCAGGGGTAGTAAGCACTATATAAATACAATTTCAATACAATACGCTGATGGCGAGACGAGAGCATCTTTCAGCCAAGTTAGCAATTATTGAAAGTGCTGAACATAGAATAGCCTCCCAAAACGTGTGTTTAAATTGATGAGAAACACATTTGATGGTGTAGCTACAAGAAGCAGCGGTTCTGGTGTTCAAAGCCTCGTCAGGAATAGTAAACAAATATATACACGCAATCTAAACACGTTTTAATTTCGGCATTTGTGTTTTTCTGATTGACTTAATCTTGACATTCAGAACCGCTTTCCAAGTCTGCCCTCGTGTGGCACTTTTTGAAAACATCTCTCTCCTTTCAACGCCGTTTTCTTTGGAACTGTAAACTAAAACAGTGATCCAATCGCCAATTTAATGAAATGATTTAACATGGATAGTATAATGGAACTCGCCATTCATTTCAAAACTTCCTAACTCATCCGTGCATTCCTCGAGTATTGAGGATTACATTTTGGCTGCAAAAGATCAGTGACACACCCACACCTGTATGGACCACCACGAGTTGACAAAACATTTAATGGAAAGGTTGAACCGTAAGCTAGGTGTGCGTGTGTGTGTGTAGGTGTTTTTATGCACATTACAAAACAATGGTTTCCTGGGAGAAACCTTTGAAAATTACAAATCGCTTATGGTTTTTATATCAATTTCATGTGAATATATAGTAATTCAATTCCATTGAAGATATAGCAGGTACGTATTTTATGAATGATAGGCTCTACAAAATATACATACTTGGTTAATTTAGTTTCCAAAGAACTAAAAACAGTGTTCGGGGCCCAAAAAAGGAATGATTCAGACATAGGTGAAATACTTAACACAAAGGTGTTAAAAAGTGATCAATAGGAAATAAAAACAATACTCATCGTTACTGATAGTACATTGTGTTCTCCGAGTCAATCATCATTACATGGTCACAATGTCAACGTGGTCAAGTGTCATCATCAGGACTAAGGTTAACTGGATGGCCCGAAGATTCAGAAATAGTGGGGACGGGCGCCATAAACATACCCGAGTTCAATAATAAGTAGGAGACGGGTGTGGTGTGGGGGATGGAGCCCCCAACACGCAGTAAAGTAACAGACACGGACTCTGCTGCTTCGTAGTGGTTTCAGACTACCCACCGCCGGAACAAAGGGCTCCTTATTACTTTCGTTACTGGCGTAAACTAGCCCCTACCACTATGTTAAGTATGCAGGGGTTGGCGGTTGTTTTCCTCTGCGCATTCCGAGACAATGGGGCGGCCCCTGACTCGGCAACATTACATTCCTCCTTTACCAGGAGATGTCAAACATGAAAACCATACAGACCTACAAATACTAAAGAAAACATCAGGCTCAACAGTAGTGCAAATTTTGATACAACAATCACAACATACTCTTACTTGACTTCAGGGTACACTGGTACCTGGTAACTGCTCGATTACCATTTCGTCAGTTGGATACAAAGTCTTTATATTAGGGTGTGACCGCAGCGAATAGAGTCCCTGACCACCCCTTTCCGGTAGTCTTGGCGAGGGTTCCTCTTGTCTCATGGCACCCGTAGCTCCTGGACTCCCGCAGCTGGTAGCGGAGGACCTCTGCTCAGGATCCGGGGGAGTGTAGAGTGGGGGTGCTGCTAAAAGGTCCTCCGAGAAAGCTCTCGGATCCACCTCTTGGTCGCACTCGCTGTCGGAATCTTGAGGGCTCGTTGCAGCAGTACCTTCTGGCGGGCCAGCCACCGAGAACCTGTCAGGGGTTCCTGTTGGGATTCTTTTGAATTGGGAGACATTCTGTGACACATGCTCTTGGCCTCTCTTTGCTGTCACCTTTGTGCCTTTGACTTCAATAACTACCCAAGGGTCCAGTTCAAACAGCAACCTGAATATGCCTCCAGGATGGCGATCTTGCACTAGAACCTGGTCGCCCACTATGATGTGTTTCTCTTGGGTGCGCTGCCTCCGGGAGGAGTCTTCATTGGTGTGGACCCTCCGGGTATCTGACTGATTCAGAGGCTTCTTCCCACATGGGGTGAGCTGGAATGGCATCAGTCACTGACCGACCGAAACATAGCTTGCTTGGGGATATGCCTGTAGTGCTATGGGGTGTGAACTGGTAATTTAAGAACTTCGGCAAAGCTCGTTCCGTGTTGCGACTTTTAGCTATTGCAATTTAGATCTCTTTGGTGAGAGTTCTCATCAGGCGCTCCACTTCTCCGTTGGCTTGAGGCCATAAAGGGATGATCAGGTGGGGTTTGATGTTCTGGGATGCTAGGTAGTCCGTCAGCTCGGAGTTGTTGAGCGGAGGCCCATTGTCAGTGCGAATTTCTCCGAACAGCCCGTGGGTTGCCATGAGCTTCTCTAACTTCGGGATCACCTCTGCTGAGGACGTTGTTGCTACTATTTCCACCTCCGGGTAGTGCGAGTAGTCGTCCACAATGACCAGCATGTGCCTTCCTTCGGGGAAGCTACCAAAGTTGGCGCTCACTCTCTGCCATTGGGACACTGGGGCCTGCCTCAGTGATAACTGGTGTCGGATGGTCGAGGGAGGGCCTATCGCAAGGCAAATGCTGCAGCTCCGCGCAACCGCTTCTACCTTCTGATCCAGACCCGGGAACCAGACTTTGCTCCCGAGTCGTTTTTAGGTCTCGCCTCTCAATGCGCATGTGCATTGAGCGGAGCGAGACTATAGGGGCTTAAACAGACCTTACCTAGACTGGCGATTTGATGCTGTGGCTGTGCGCTTTTAGGTCAATGTCGCGTGCACAGCATCAAATCGCCAGCCATCTGTTGCCCAGCTTGGTGCTGCTCCACCCCCTGCCGGATAAAAGGCTTTCACGGCCGGCCGGCCGTGCTTTCAGTTTCATGCCGGATCAAAGGCTTTCACGGCCGGCCGGCCGTGCTTTCAGTTTCACGGCCTGTCTCCTTATTTAACTTGTTTAACTTGTTTTCCTTCCAACAGTATATATTCTTAGGCATTTCCAAACAGATTTTAGTCTCCTCCATGCATCGGACAATTGTCTTCTTTGAGCTTGCGCTATAATTGCTTTTTTACGTTTTTTTGCAACGTTTGTTTTATTACTTTTTGTACACTGCAGATACGTGGCTGTTTATACATATGACCTGAATTTTAAAATAATCTCACAGTATATTTTATTAAATGATTTCACTGACACGCATTGCTGTGCTTCTCTCCCCTGCTGCACTCTCCTGCTCTCTAGAGATGTGGCCTAACGACCAGAGCTGCCATCTAAGTCACGTAAATACAAAACATGTTGCATTCCATTTTTTTTATTTTTTTATTTTTTTATTTTTCAATGGCAGAGGCAGAACAGATACAAGGATGAAACAACAGAGTACAACAGCAATAAGGCAATGACACTCAATGACAGAAATTAACACATGACTCAAAAACTCTCTCTTTCCAGATGTGGTCATTGTTAACTTAAATCCAATTATCAATAGGAGACCATAACTTCCTGGCAAATGTCTTCTTTCTCCGTCCTTTCAGTTTGTAAACTGCATTGTCCATTCTATAAATGTTTAACAACTTTCCTAACCATTGTTCAAATGATGGTGGATCAACATCTAGCCATCTTGAAGTAATACAAAGGCGGTAAATAGACATTCCAATGAAAAGAAAATGTTCTTGATCTACAGATAAACTCTCGGATGGAAAATATACACCAAAAATAGTAACAGAAGGGCATAGTTTGATATTAACATTAAGCAAATTGGTCAAGAATTTTTCTATCTTATTTTTATATACAATAAGTTTGGGGCAGCTAAAGAACATATGACATGAGTCTGCTGCTAAAATTCCACAACAGCTACAATTGATGCCTTTCGTAGCTTTCCATTTAACCAGTTTAGCAGGTGTATAATGGAGATCTAGAGAAGCCATATAGTGTTGGCTTTTAAGAGAGCTGTTGATTAGTATTGTGTTACTGATCTCGAATGCCCTTGCCAGGTCTATCCCTACTATACACAATTTCCTCTCCCATTTCTGGGCTTGTTGATCGAGGTCATCATGCAGCCTATTAATCATTAACTGATAAACTGTGCCAATACGGCCATCCTTCCTGCCACTCTCCAAGACTTCATTAGTCTCCATTACATCGCTATATAGAAGGTTTTTTTTTCTCCAAAAAACTACGGATTTGTAGATATTTAAAAAAATCGTTTCTAGAAAGACCAAATGTGTCTTGGAGTTCGGAGAAGGACATTAGAGTCCCATCTAAGTACAATTGCCCAATTGAGTGGATCGGTCCCAGACGAGGACGATGAATAGGGATACTTTGAGAAATCCCTGATAGTGAAATATTACAACAAATAGGTGTGTAAAAATTATATTTGGGAATAATCCGTAAAACTTTATTCATTTGTCTCCAAACCAAGAAAGCAGAGAGAAAGACCTTAAATTTCGTTTTTTTGTAATAGCTCGGCTCCATAAATATCAGTAATGATTGGCGCACATGGTCACCCATAAGCATTTCAAAAATAGATGGTGCCTTAAAGGTTTCGTTAGCATGATCATGGAATAGTAGAACCTTAATTGTTTTAAGAGTAATAGCCCAATAGTATATCCTAAAATTCGGAAATCCCAACCCAGCACGCCCTTGCGGAAGAGTACACCACTTAAGAGATCTTCTTGACCGACGATACCCCCATAGAAATCTGGACAACATCCTATCTATTTTATTGAAGAGAGACATAGAAAAAAATAGGGGAATAGTACGAAAAAAATAAAGGAATTTTGGAAAAATTAACATCTTAATAACATTGGTCCGTCCAAATAGAGATAAATGTAAATTATTTATCCTTTCTAAAGTCCTATTAGTGGATAAAAGTAAAGGGTCCAGGTTTAGTCCGACAATGTCATCTATTTTGGAAGATAAAGTTACACCGAGGTATGTGGCAGTGGAATTTATCGGAAGATCAGTGGGTGTACCAGTTTTAGAATGTATGATTTGGGTTTTTGAAACATTCAATTTATAACCAGAAAATTTACCAAATTCGCTAGCAACTTCGATTATTTTAGGTAAAGCAGTGGAAGAGTCGGAGGTTACAATGGCCACATCGTCTGCGTATGCTAAGACTTTGTGATCTACTTCATGAAGTCGGACTGGTAGGATGCCAGGTTCTGTAATTAATCTGTTCAAATAAGGTTCTAAATAAAGTGCAAATAAAAGTGGAGAGCAGGGGCAGCCTTGTCTGGTCCCCCTAGTGATTGAAAATGGTCTGGAAGTATCCATACCTAGTCTTATTACTCCTTTTGCGTTAAAATAAAGTGACTGTACAGCTTTGATAAATTGTGATGGGAAGCCCTTCCATTCTAACACCGACCAAAGGAACCCCCAGTCTACTCTATCAAACGCTTTTTCAGCATCGAGTAAGATCACTCCGACTGGGGATTCCTTTGCTTGGGCCCAGTCCAACAGTGCAATGACACGTTTGACGTGATCTGTAGTATCCCTATATTTAATGAACCCGTGTTGAATATGAGAAACCAAACCGGCCATGACATCATTTAATCTATTGGCGAGAATTTTAGAATATATCTTGCTATCTGCCGTAATAAGGGAAATGGGACGATACGAGCCAAGTTCCTTTGGATCCTTGTTCTTTTTTACAAAAACAACTATAATGGCAGTAGACCAAGAGTCAGGAGGTTTATCTTGAAATGCTACATTGAAGATTTTTAATAATTCTGTCTTCAACAGATGTCTAAATGTCCGATAAAATTCAAGGGGGATCTGATCGGACCCCATGGCTTTACCAGCAGCAAGACTCAAAATAGCCTTTTCAATCTCTTCCCAGCTTATTGACCTAGCGAAGAGATCAATATCATCTGTACACAATGAAAGTTGGTTAGAATTTTGAAGATAATTTATGGGATTAAGAGTCTTGTCAACTTCATTGTTATGATCGTTATACAACATTTTGTAAAAGCCATGAAATGCGTCTAGAATTCCTTCCTTGTTTTCTTGAAAGACCCCATTAATGTCTTTGACACATTGTATTTCATTAAAAGAGGATTTTTGACGCAAACGCTGTGCTAAGATTTTCCCCGTACGTTCGCTGAGTTCGTAACGTTCAGTTTTATATTGTTTAAATTTTACAGCTACTTCTTCGGCGATATGTATACGAAGTCCTGAACGTTCAATAGTTAGTCGAGTTTGTGCATCCTCTGTACTAACATTATTTTTGCAAGCGGTAGATAATTCGAGCTCAGCCAACCTGACCTTGTTTAGCCTATCCTTGAAGTCTGTTTGATTTTTTTGCCTCCTGTAATTTGCAAAGCTGATTGTCTCCCCCCGTACAACGGATTTGAAGGAATCCCAGACTACCTGTGGAGAGGCAGAATCATTGTTTATAAGAAAAAAATCTTTAATAATTGTAACCATAAACTGGAGGTACTCTTCGTCTAATAATAAACTTCTCTGGAATGTCCAGGATCTATTTAGGTTTTGACAGTCAGTAGGGAATTGAATCTCTGCAATTATAGGATTATGATCTGAAATGACCTGTGGTAATATTTCAATACGGATTTTCTCCAGAAAAACTGAGGATACAAAAAAATAATCTAAACGGACAAATTTTCGATGGGGAATAGAGAAGAAGGTATATCCAGGGTCATTATAATAAAGTTTATTCCAGACATCGGTTAGCCCGTTACTTAATACCAGATCTCTAAGAGCTTTATAGGCTTGAATCTTACGACCCACATATCTCTTTCCTGATTTGATGTTCCAATCGGCTGGCATATGAATGTTAAGGTCCCCACACACTATTATTGGTTGTGTCCAAGTGGATAGCTCTGTATTCATAGAATTAAATAATTCAGCGTCATCCAGATTGGGCCCATACAAACAACATAGAGTAAATCTGCAGCTACCAATTTTTAGTTCAGCAAGCCCCCATCTCCCCCATTTATCAGAAGAAGTTTTTACACACTTCCCTACTCCCTTTCGCATACAAATTGCAACGCCTCTCTTGATACCCATTTGTTTAGATGTAATCAAAATTTCTAATCCCAAATTATTCAAGAGAAAGCGTTTATCCCATGAAATGTGAGTTTCCTGAATACATAACAAGTCAATATTCAGAGTTTGAAGCATTGTACGAAACATGGCGATCTTCTTTAGATCATTGAGACCATTAATATTAATAGTACATATTTTCAACCTTTTATACATTTCAAAAACAGTGTAAAAAAACGATTGTTGACCATCATCGCGAACATTTGCACTTCTATATTATAATTTAAATGCCTTATAATCATCCCTGCATTGAACACCTCTGCCTTACACCCCCACCACCACCCGCTGCCCATACCCACCCCCACCCTTATCCCCAAGACCCCTCCTCCCCACTATAGGAGGCACAGGAACTATCAGTTCCTGAAACATATGGATGCCGTGTCCCTAACCCCTAGCGTCTTTACCAAAGAAAAAAAAGAAAAAGAAAAAAAGTAAGAGAAGAAGAAAATTCAAAAGAAGAATAAGAATAAGAGAAGTTTAGAAAAGAAAAAGCATAATAATCCTGTATTGGAATAATTGTTAATCAATATAATTACTAGACGCAAATTCTGAAATTATCATACTGTACATCTGAGTTCATCATGATCATTCATTCAGAGAGAATCCAAGTACTCCTTGGCTTTAATTGTAGAAATGAAATATTTTGTTTGGCCTTTAAATATAGTTTTAAGTTTTGCAGGACCTTGAAGAAATACTGCTACTTCCTTCTTCTGGAAATCAGGAATTAATTGCTTCAAATGCCAACGTTGAGCCACAGTAGCTTGGCAATAGTCTGGTCGCACGAAAAACTGACAGCCTAGACCATCCGCTTTCTTATCTGGCCTTGCGTTTGCGTAGATAGATTCACGGGCAAGAAAGTTATTAAATGACACCAAGATAGCCCTGGGATAGTTTTCTTGACCTTGTCGCGGTTTCCTTGCAGTAAAAGGGAATCTGTGTGCTCGTTGTATTTCCCGAGCCCAGTCCCAATCAGTGATTTCTGGGAAAGCATCGTTTAGTAAGTTGATAATGAACCTCCTCGGGTCACCTCCTTCTTTGTTTTCCGGGATCCCCAAAAAACGCAAGTTACTTCTGCGCGCCTGATTTTCCAGACTGGCTAACTTGTCAGATAAATCATCCTTTTGTGCTTTAAAGTCTCCCACTTCTTGTCTTTGGGTCATACATTCCTCTTCCAGCACAGATATCCTGGCCTCTGCTTCGGTGACCCTATCAGCAGTCTCTGAACATAATTTGATTGCACGACGTACTGCATTTTTAACTTTGGCACATGTCATTTGCGTGCGTTGATTCTCAGCCTTACTTTCTGCCCTATGAATCATCATAGTATCAAATATTGTTTTTAATGTGATCTCTTCATTATTATCTTGTGGCAGAGTTGGGTCAGGTATAACATTATGACTAGACCCTAAAGTATCATTAGTATCATTAGCAGCAGAAGCGTTAGATATTAAATTGGGAGATGGGGGGTTCACGTCGTTTGGTGATTTAAGAATAGTCTCTTTACTGACTGCGCGAAAAGATCTTTTCTTCTTCAGCTTCTTTTTGATGATAGTGGCCGCATTGGTATTATCAGGGCTTGAACTAATCTCACCGACAGAGGATAGACTCTCACAGCTAAGGTCTGCCCAGTCTTTATTTAAACCTGTCACTTCATCGGATGAAAGATCTGACAGAGAGTAAAAGTTTTCAGGGAGCTCCTGATTTTGCTGCGCAATAGTTTCTTTTTCCTTTCGTGGGTCACTGAATAGATCATTTGATAGAAGTAATAATGATGGAAGAGAGCATGCTCGATTGGTAATAGCTCCGCCTGAAACTGCAGTTCCCATAATACCCTTCCTCAGAGAATCAGTCGGTATCAAAGTTGTTGTCAAAATTGAAGGATTATTAACCTTATTCTGATTATCACCACTTGTAGATGGTTGATTGGAGGATTGTAAGATAGTCAGGTCAGTACTTTGATTATCAATACCATTATCAAAAATTTTCTTTTTAGCAGCATGCTTTTCAAACAGGTCTGGTAATGTTTGTAACGCAGAGCTTTTCGTACCAGGTATTTCATTTGGTTTAGTAGCAGCCCCCTTATTAGAATTCTTACCCTGTTTTGTAGTGGTTTTACCAGGGATCGGTGGTGTTGCCTCTGCCATCACGATCTCCTGGTTCTCTTGTCCAACGTCCTTCAGATTGGACCCGGGGTCGTTTTTCTTGTTGCTGTGTGTAGCAATGGAGGATGGAAGAGGCGTCCTTTTTTTCTTTCGTGAACCCCCTCTGCCAGGAAAAACGCTACTCTGTACCCAAAAGAGACAGAGTGTAGCGCGCCACAGCGGGGACCGCCGACGGAACTCGGAGAAATTGAGTAACATTCGTGAACTCCGCCTGTCGCAGGGATAGTTTGTCGCAGGAGTAGTTTATAACAGTATGTTGATGCAATATACTGATATAGCGTAATACGCTTGTCCTCCACCGGTTTAGAATACTCTGCCGCCAAGGCTCTGACTGTCCGGCACTAGTCAAACACAAAAAAAATCAGCATCAGCCGCCAGAAGCAATCCCGTCAATACTGAAGCCCTCCGGGAAACAGTCGACGCCTCTCAGCAGCTGCGGAGCTCCGAGTTCGGCTCCAAGAACAGTGAGCGGAAACAGTGAACGCCTCTCAGGTCCCGCACGGCTCTCTCTCCGTCTCTGAACAGCCCGGCCCGGGGCGGCCTCTGCGAGCCTCTGCGAGCCTCCACGAGCAGTGGTAGTGGCACCGGCCGGCCCCGGCCGACCAGCCGGAATCGACCAGCGTGCTCCGCTAACAAGTAAGATGACACCGCTAGTGGAGATAATCAGCAAAATAGCGGAGAGTCATATGTTCGACTCTTGAAATAATTAAGCACAAAAACTAGCTGAATTTCTTCTCTCCTTCTCAGACAAACGCCAGGAGCAAGGGAGCTAGCTGCCTACACAGCCTTCCCCACGGCAGCCATCTTGCCTCATGTTGCATTCCAAATGCTATAGGTGTCACATTCGCGAAAGTTATAACTATTGGCATTGTAAATGACAAAGCTATCAATTTAGCTATTTTAAAAACCAACAAATAAATACAATATTTGTCATTTACAAGACCAATAGCTCCAACTTTTCTAATGCGAGACCTATTGCATTTCCAATGCTTGTTTGG
The DNA here is from genome assembly GCF_964261635.1 of Lissotriton helveticus. Lineage (NCBI taxonomy): Eukaryota > Metazoa > Chordata > Amphibia > Caudata > Salamandridae > Lissotriton > Lissotriton helveticus. Next base: position 1,203,060,208 of record NC_136068.1, on the reverse strand, counting down.
ATTTGACAAATCCTTTGTGTGCTCCATGCGCTAGGAGTGCAGCCTTCTGTGCAAGGTCATTGGGCAATACGAGTCGCAGGCCTAGGAGGAGACATCTATCAGAGGTCACCAACAGCTCCTGGTGGACTTGACAGAGGGCCTTCAGGACTGAGTGGGCCGTTTTTGTGCGGAGAGATTTTGGGTTTTGTGGCGCTAACCAATCTCCTGTGTCGACAGCCTTGATGGCGGTCTGTAGTCAGTCGTTACGCTCAGTTGCTGTGATTATGTCTCCCAGAGATATCAGAATGGGTCTGGACCAGTCCACGACCATTCTCACATAGTTCTTGGTTGCTGCAGCTTCCGTGGATTCGAGAGGTGTGGCCAGCCGGGCATGCCTTGATAGAAAGTCGGGTATCAGGTAGGTATTCCACGGTGAATTGGAATTTTTGTAGTTGCAGGATCATTTATGGATCCTTGAAGGGGGCTGTGATGAAGATCCTTGAAATAGGGGGATGAGCGGCTTGTGGTCCTTGACAACAGTAAATGGATGGCCAATAAAGTAGATGTAGAAGTGTTGGCAGCCCCATAGGATCACAATCGCATGACGCTCCATTTGTGAGTATCGCTGCTCGGTTCGTGGGAGCGTGCAGCCGGCATAGGCTACTGGAGCCCATTCTCCACAGTCCTGTCTTTGGGCCAGAACGGTGCCTAGGCTGGTGGAACTGGTATCAACCACGAGCTGTGATTCTTTCCGGGAGTCAAAATACATCAGAGTGGTGTCTACAGAGAGAGCGGCTTTGGTTTTCTGGAACAATTCTTCTTGCTCGGGCCCCCATACCCACGGGCTGGTTGCCTTGGTCTGACCTTTGAGTGGACTGGTGAGGTCTGACAGGTTCTTTATGAAGCGTTCGCAATAGGTTAACATGCCCAGGAATCTGCGGACTACTGACACTGATGACGGAGCGGGGCCTTCCTGGATATGGCCTTCTTTGTCAGGTCAGGGCCGATGCCTTTGTCGGAAAAGCGATATCCAAAGAAGCAGGTGTCTGTTGTTAGGAAATCACACTTCTCCCGGTGTAGGCTGAGCCCACTTTATTTGAGATGTGAGAAGACGGCGTGGAGGCGATTTAGAAGCTTCTCTAATGTTGGGGCATGGACAAGGATGTCGTAGCTCACGTGGAGTACCCCATGGAAGCCATGGAAGACACCTTTGGCGATGTTCTGGAAAGCTTCGGCCGCACAGGAGATGTCGAAGTTGAGCCTTGTGTACCTCCAGAGTCCTGGGTGTGTTGAGAAGGTGGTGATGGAGCGGTAATCCGGGTGTAGCAGTATCTGATGGTAGCCGTGAAGAAATATAAACCTCCTAAGGGGTTCAGAGATACACCTGGTTCTTTTACCAACAAAGAAGAGATTGGCACAGAAGCTGTAATATAAAAATAATGCATTTATTAACCTCAGATGAGGGAGATTGCATCATACAGTACCCTCAGGCCACTGTAGGAAGCATTCTAAGGATTACAGAGAACAGGGGCCTTATATATGCATAGGTTACATAGTCAGCATAAAACCAAGGGGAGGACCTGGCACATACAAGAATACTTACTGACTAAAATGGCTATACAAAATGTGCTTGCTCAACAAAGTGGGAGGAGAGATAATTCTCCTTACATCAGCAAGAATAGCCTGACAATTCTATACTAGGAGCAGGTGCATTCTACCAGCTAGGCCTTGCTGAGCATGTGCAAGGCTCTGGAAGAGGGAAAAAGCATATGGCAAGCACATGGCTAACTAAGATTGCTGCCAAGTACAAAATGGCTTTCAGCTCATGCTAACAGATTCCTGCAATCTTTAACAGGAGGTCCATTTTGGAAAACCATCTGGAGCCTGCCAGCTAGCTGATTATATCTACGGTCGGTGGGGTTTACGCTTGATCTGTAAATTTGGGACCCCAATATCGACACAGAGGCACATGGCGTCTAGTTGTTTGGGCTTCTTCACACACCATGCTGGGGGATACCCAAGGCTTGACTTCCACCTTGGGTCAGAGATGGAAAGCAATTCTTCGATGCCTGAGGGCTATCGTGGAAACAGACTTGTCAATGTGCAGATGAATGGCTGGACCTTGCAAACACCCGATCCCCCTCGAACAGCGGCACGTAGTTCTGCAACAGGCAGTCCAGATCATGTGTGTGGATGTCAAATGCAAATTGTAGGAACTTGAGGTCTTGAGCCATGGAACAGCTGAGCAGGAATCCGGATCCATCCCTATTGTGAGACGTAGACTTTTGCTCTCTGATGTGTAGAGTCGTGCGATAGATCTACCCGAACTACACCACAAATTCTCAGTGGTGAGCGGTTAACAAAAGCGTAGACTTGTACGTTGGTGTTTTGAAATGCTGGTCTTTTGGGTACGCTGTGGCAAATGTTCGCAGCCATGAGATTGATTGTGGCCCCGTGTCTACGAGAGCTGCAATGGGATGGTCTTGCACACTAATTTTGCACATTGGGGCGGTCTGGCAGGCTGCCTGAAGGTATTTAGCATTCTCACCACAAGGACTGCTGCTTCATCTTCATCCATGTCGATGTCTGACATGTCTTCCGGTTGTGACTATTGTGCACACCGTTTTCTGCGGGCCTCTGAATCTTTGTCCTTGCTTTGGAAAAGTGGTGACCGCAGAGTCGCACGTGCGGATGGCGCAGTGGCCCTTACCCCCACAACGGAATTTACCCGGTTAATGGCAAAACATGCAGTGCGTGTGGCAAGCAAAGCCACTTTTCCAAAGTCTGCTGCTCGTCGCAAGGACAAAGATTCAGAGGTCCGCAGAAAACGGTGCTCACTATAGAGCCACAACCGGAAGAAATGTCAGACATCGACCTCAAGATCAGCGGAGCAAGCAAAGATGTGGCTAAACTGGCGGCTCTCAGAGCTGGGGATGCACTGCTCGCGCTGTCAGGCGCTCGTCGGCAGTGGCAGCAGGTGGTGCTGTCGGCAGACCTTGGCGAAGCCCTGGCAGAGTTGGCATAGTTGCTCTACGTGGAGCTCCACGGAGTTGGGCAAAAACTCTGGAGCTCCACTGGGCGCCTCCACCCCCCTCAATAAATATTTTAAAAATTAAAATAAAAATTAAGGTAAAAAACACACTTACCTTTATTGCGGCGTCTCCGGGCTGCCCTCCTCGCCGTGGTCTCTTCTGGAAACTGAAACCCCTATGTCAGGGCTAGGGCTGCACGTGCAGTCCTACCATGATGTACCTCTGACATAAGGGATTCGGCAGGAGAGACCACGGCAAGGAGGAGGAGGAGGGCAGCTCGGAGACGCTGCGATAAAGGGAAGTGTGTTTTTTACAATATTTTTTGTTTTAAAATATTTATTGAGGGTCGGTGGAGGCGGGGAGGGCCCGGGGCTGAACTCTGCTCCGCTGTTGAGGCAGAGTTTTGCATAAACTTCGCGTTCTCAGCAGAATGCAGAGTATACAAAGATCCGCAAGCTCAACCAGCGGAGCGGAGTTCTCTGCCCACGGTTAGCCTCGGGCTCGACGTCCAGTGAGCGACAGAGGCAGCAGTAGGCATCGGGCGGTGCCGGCAGTGAGCTGGGGCCTTATAGGTCCCGCTGAGTCTGGGGACGGTCGGGCACACTGTGGGTCCAGTGGCTTTCCTCGTTCCCAATGTGGTGTTGGAGATGAGGTCCCCAAAATGCAGTAAAGTAACAGACATGACTCTCCTGCTTCGTAGTGGTATCTGACCAGTAGCGGAGGGAGTACTGCGGGAAGGGGCAGGTGGTAGTAAACTCCGGTATATGGTCGAAAAGAGGTAGTACATAAATAAATAAAACAAATTACATTGAGCACGCTGCAATGGCGATGCAGAGTGCGCAATGTAATTCATTTTATTTATTTATGTTCTTCCCTCCGTTCGGCCGTATGCCGGAGTTTACTACTCCCCACCCTGCCCCTGCCCACACGCCTCACCAGCCCGCAGCACTCCCTCCAGGAGCCGCTACTGTTTCTGACTAACCACGCCCAGAATCCGGGCTCTTTATTACTTTCATTACTGGCATACGCAAGCTCCTACCACTGTTACGTATGCAGGGGTTGGAGGTAGTTTTTACTGCGCAATCCAAGACAATGGGGCAGCCCATGACTCGGCGACGGAGTCTTGGGCACCCCAAATTCATTGGAAGTAAGGAATTCAAGATGCACATTGTGTTCTTAATAGGTAAGCACAGAGAAGGCCATACAACAAGGATGACTCCCAAAGTCTCTATGTAAACAAATGTCCGCCAGAGACAAAGCAACGAGACGGGCACTACAGTGCAACGAACGCTGTCAGAGACGCACTACGGCGCCCGGTGTACCCATCACTCCCATTTTCTTTTTACAATTGAGTGAGAAGTTTTATGCCACCTACACCATTTTTTAATCTGTGGGAGCGCACGGATATAAATAAACTGTTGGTTAATGTATTTGGGCGTAATGAGGAAGTAGCTAGTGTAGGGTTGTGGGCCTTAGCCCTCATGCAGCCGTAAACACGAGACAGACACTGGCAGGTTGAGTACTAAAACTGTCCTAGGGCAAATGCGTCCGGCCCTATTAGCAGGCACCAGGTCACTCGTGACGCCTGTGTTGGATGGATGTGGGGTGAATGGTAGACCAGTCCTCAGAGAGTCGTTGGATACAGTGATGTGTCCAGCAGGAAACCACATCTAGGTCTTGAGCCAATGTCCTCACAGATGTCTCTGATCTTAGAGAAAATGAAGGGAAGGTCATTCCGCAGAGATAAAACAAGATGATTGGACCGGCCATGCGCTCACATGATGCAAAGGAGTAGAACACTTTAAAGAGATCACAAGTTGGATTGGAAAAAGCCTGGTAAGGGATGAAGGGCGCTTTTGTGTCACGTAAGCAGGATTTATTGTGATATATCAGTTTATTAATACAGCCTACAGTAATATCACCATCATCTTTTCTCTGTCAAATTGAAAGACGTGATTTTCTATGCTCAGGGGCGAATCAACTGTTGGAATATTTTCCAGGTGAGGAAGCAACTTGTCTTCTGTTCTTTGGGGAAAATCATTCACCAAATGAGCAAGTCTGTCAATAAGATTTTGGAGAGGATTTGGGACATCCTCACTTCCACGCAGAGGAAATCAGAGAGGTTCTCTATGGCAGCTCTAATATCACACTTCTTATAACTGACATTCCGTGGGGACATAATTCCAAGATTACTCCGATTTCTGGGCTACTACCTCACAGAAGTGAAGTAGAGTGGTCAAACCAGGTGAGGCAAAAGGTCAAACAAGTGTCAATAGTCCCCTTACGTCCAAAAATAAGATCAATTTTGTGGACTGCAGCGTGAGTGGGGGCAGAGATAATCTGACTGAGTCCTAAGATGAAAATGTCGTTGGCCATCCTGGTAAAGATGGCATTAGTTGATTTTTCAGAATGAAAATGAAAGTCAGCCATAACAGTGATGAGAGAAGACAACAAATCGAGTTCTCCCTCAAGATGTAAAACTTGTCTGGTCACTCCAACTCCGTTGGCTGCCTCTGCATCTAGAAGCTGTTACCAGAAAACAAATGCCCAGATCTTGTAAGAAGAGAGAGACTTTTCAGGCAATATGGATTGTGCAGGAGATTGTAGTTCACCTGAACTGGTGTAGTGCTAGTCTGAAAATAGCCACATCCCCTAGATTACCGTTGCTGAAAATGTTAAAGCCTTTTTGAAAACCCATGAACCATACTGAGATCCTAGTATTATTGCATTAGGTCTCAAGAGATACTAAGAAAAGCTTAATCCTTTTCTGAGGCAGCCCTCTGCATTTAGAACTCTTTTACTGTGACCATGAAAGTTTAATAAGCCTACTACTGAAAAACTGAAAATGCACCTGTCATTTATGACTAGTATGAACTTCTTGTAGGCTTTCATCTTTTGCTTTTTCCTGATTTTACATCTGTTATCACCTTTGCCTCTATATTCCCCTTTAGTTGTTCTTGCCATACATTTTTATATATCCCCCTCTCAAAAAGTCCACTCTTCTCAACTTATTACTTCACCTCACCTTCTCACATATTTCAGTTGTAGGTAACCGTAGGAAAGTAGGATCTGCTTTCATAGTTATGCCCACTTTTTGCTGGTGGTATTCTGTTTTGTGACTAGCCTATCTGAGATCCTGCTAATCAGGACCCCAGTCACTCTGCGTTCTCCCTAAATTTGACAGTGATAAGTACTCTGGTACCTTTCCAATTGGCTACTGGTGTGCCCATGCAAGTCCCTGGTATATGGTACTAAGGTAAGGTCCCTGATATATGGTACTAAGATACCCAGGGCACAGGTACACCAGGGGGGTAATCTACTATTACTTCGCAGGCACTACTACCACTTACCATTACTACGCATTTTTTACTAAGCAGAATCTTTTACTTCGCATGCTTGAAGTTTGCATGCTTCTACTTCGCATATACGGTTACTTAGCAAAGTCAATTGCTTTGCTGACTGTTCACATTGTTGTTTGGAAAAGGCTGCGCTTCTGTTTCCAAACAATGACGTGCAGCTCTGACGACACCTGAAGCGGGAGAAGAGAGGAAGCACCGTGAAGCGAGGGACCACGAGGAGAGAGGTAAGTGGGCCAGTGTAACTTAGGGGGTTGTATTTTAGGTTTTAGGGTTGTGTAGAGTAGTGTATTTGGGTTTAGGGTAGTGTTGTGGTGCAGGGGATTGTCTTTCAGGTTGCAGGGATGTGTTTATGTAGTGTAGAGTAGTGTATTTGGGTTTAGGGTAGTGGTCGTGCAGCGGGTTGTCTTTTAGGTTGTAGGGTTGTGTTTATGTTGAGTAGAGTAGTGTATTCGGGTTTAGGGTAGTGTTTTGTGTAGGGTAGTGTTTTAGGATAGTGTAGTGGTGTTTGGGTAGTGTAGGGTAATGTAGTGTATGAGGGTAAGGGTAAAAGTAAAACATGCATAGAAGTTGTATACTTAGTAATATACTGCAAAGTAAATGCATATTTAGTACTTTTAAATGTATTTGCGAACTAAAAACATGTGCAGTTAAATCTTGCGAAGTAATGGTACTTGCAAGCATTGAAAATGCAATAGGTCTTGCCTTTGATTAAATTAAAGCCATTTGCTTTGCTAATGGTATTGTATTGCAAAGCAAATGGCTTTAACTTAACCGCATGCGTGCGGGCGGAATTCCGCCCGTACGCTGGGTTTTGCGGAAACGCATGTTACGTGACGAGCTGGGCTCGTCATGAGCGTGCGAGGAGGCTACGCCATGACGAGCCCAGCTCGTCATGAGCGTCGAAGGGGTTAATGAAAGGCGAGACCTATTGCATTTTTAGTGCTTGTTCTTTCTTGTTCTGGGTCCAACTCGATTAGGTATAATATGTGCTGGTGGGCCCCACCTGCCAGCAACAGCTCAAATTAAGCACTGTAAATGGGCAAATTCTACAATCCAGCAGAACAAAGCAAAGATAATGTTCCACACAGACCCAGAGCCCAATCTAGCAGTTCACTATACAAAATATTCCAGGACTAAACAATATATAATCCTACTCCAGCCTTACTAATGACCATCCAACACACCGTATTAACAATAGGAAACACTACACATTAGAATATCAACAGAACAAACGTCAACAAGAATGCCAGAAAAGTAAAGGGCACACAGATTGTGAAAGTACCTGGGAACCATAAGATTGTGCATAGCTGCCAAGGTTTCAGATTGTTATGTGTGACATTTTCAACACTTTAGTGTAATTAAGAGTGACATTTCAATGACTACGAGTGACACTTTTGTGTGAGCAAAATTAAGCAGCGAAGACTAGGAAAACATAAATATTAGAAATTACACCCATTTGAATAATAAGAAACTCTAACAAGGGTTTAAAAACTGCGGTAAAGGACCTGATCATGCTGTTACACAAATGTGTGGAACAAAAGGGGGTGGTGATGGACGGAGCATCTGAATCAATCAAACACTCACACCCAGTCAAAAGATCTGGGTTTAATCCATCACCGTTCTTTAGCCCACTCTGCCACCCCAGTTCAGACATGGCTATATGTAATTCAGTCTGACCCTGTGCCTCATGGGAACAGTCCAGCCCGAACTGCCAAGCCATGTCTTCCCTTGACCGGAAACAAGCTTCCGAGGACCGGTTTCTGGCATTCCAGCCGTCTTCAGCCCGGCTTGCTTGAATCCAGTGGCACAGTGAGCAAGGGACTCACGTCTGAGCATACCCTGCCACACTTATGGCAGCCAAAAGCGGTACAAAAGGGGGTGGTGATGGACGGAGCATCTAAACAAATGTGTAACCATGGCATTAAACAAGTATTTCCAAGGTAGTATTTTATTAAAGTTCTGTGCACACAAGGTAGACACACACCCAGGTTGGGCAGAGGTACAGGCTGAAGCAAGAAAACATCAGAGCTGCGCTGCCAGAGCCTGGTTGGGCACATTGACTTTTCTGTCAGTCCTGCTGGCAACACATCAATTATCAGCAGCCCTGCGGCCCACCTGCATACTGTGAAATCACGTGATACAACAGATTATGATCCACTAGTTTAAACCAGGAGACTCAGGCTCACTGTGACTCCGGAAGGATGATCAGACAGAGCAACCCTGCAGTTCGATGCAGCATGCTATTAATGTTTTCAGATCATGCTGACTCACGAGTTAATATTAAAACACTTACTTGTAGAGTTCAGAGACTCTTCCACGGTCGTCGACTGCATTGCTGCTGAACAAATCGATGCACTCTGCAGCTGCAGCCTTCTTCTCAATCGCCGAGACTGCTGACTCACTCGTCCCGGCCCCGCTGCCCAGCCGCAGTAGTAGTTTGCGCCGCCGGCCACCCTGATCAATCACAAAGCCACCTTGTCTAAAATTGGCATGTAGGAATTTTCACAGCCTGATATTCATCAATGCAGTCTATACGCCAATGACTGTCCCTCTTTGAAACCTTCACTATGTATAATTGGATCTCCCTGTCGCCAGCGTATCTTTTTTTATTTTTTATTTCTACTCTTCCCCAGTTCTGCCTGACTTCCTCTTCCTCCGGACGTGACGGCTACACCGCCACATCCGGATATTAATCCCGGCCCCATGGTGTGCCAGTGTGACTGACAGCAGTAGCAGACTGCTGAGAGGGCAGCTCCCCCCCACTAATTGGCAGCACTAGTGAGTGAGTCGAGACTGCGTGTCAATTTAAGCCGTATGTGCACGCGTACGGAGGTACAAAGATGGCGTTGGGCTGTCCACATGCACGTGCATTTGCAGGCGTATGTGGACAGCCCGACGCCATCTTTCTCCCTCCATACGCGTACACATGTTGAATTGATTACAAAAAGCTCTTGCATGGCAAGAGAACCGCTGTGCGCTGCTTTCGCCAGGCGAGACCTAAAAACTTGCGAAGTAATGGTCTACTAAGTAACATTATATATTCCTCCCGCACTGCAGCCTGAGGAACTCCTACAATCCTACCATCATCCAGCAACAATTAGCAAGAAGAGCAAATGGTAGAGAAAGCCATCTTCTATCCCAATTAGTGTATGTTTGGATGAACCAGAATGCATTACGGTGGAGAACGAGCCTTGAAGAAGATCTACCTCTCACGGGGATCAAAGTACTAAATGGCACCACAGGCAGTCCAGTGAAGCTGAAAAGAGAGAGCGGCACAAACAGTGCCATGTCAAACCATGCTCCCCGGGCTCCAAACAGAGGGGACACAGAGTGCCATGGGGGGCTAACTAGTTACCAATACGGGCTGTGGCAGTTGAATGCCACAGAGCCAGACTGTGCTCACCCGCAGTGGTGTGTATTAAGTCCCCAGAGTCTGCAAAACAGAAAGTAGCTAAGGGAAGAGAGCCCCCATAAATTGAGAAGTCAGTACGAAACACAACCGGTAGGCCCACATTAAGTGTAAAAGTGACCTTGAGCGTGCCGTGCTGCCGTGGGGCACACACGTGAGGGGCAAGAGATGACTGGGAGAACCGAGAATCTATCTCAACGAGGTGGGCACCTGTACTCAAGTCAGGTGGCATACCAGTGCCTCACGCAAAATAGGTGTCTTGGCAGGGGTGTGGAATTCCTATACCCCGACGCCCAGGACATATAGTTTGTAGTCAAGGGCAGCAAGTTTTAATGTGTATTTTGTCCTTGGAACAAGTAAGCCTAACCCTTACAGCACAAACTCTTTGGCGGCCAGTTTACAGTAACAGTTAGATTTGGGGCGTCTCTAGTTGGCACAGGTAGGTACTTGTGACAAATAGGGACCCTTGCCTCTAGTCCGGTTAAGGGGTACACTTCTAAAATAAACCCCACTCACCACCTTGGTAGCTTGGCATGAGCAGACAGGCTTATCTCAGAGGCAGTGCGTAAAGCAGTTGTGAACACATACAGTAATCAAGTGACAACATTACAGATGGACACCACAGAAGTTGTATATTAAAAATAAGTATTCTTTATATAGATTTAACACACAACCACAAACGACAGAATACTGTACTTAAAATGGTAGGTTAAGCTAAGTTCTCTTTAGTTCTTAAAATGCAACACTGAGTCAATGTACCTTACGATGCGTCACGCTTCCACAACAAAAGTTTTGCAGAGATGGACATGCGGTAAAGGTCCGGTGCAAAGAAATAAAGACGTTAAGTTCTTCCTGATGCGGCACGCTTCTCAGATGTTGTTAGAAGTCTCAACTCTATGCGTCTGCGGCAACACCCTTGTTCCATGATGCGACGACAGCGCCTTTGGCAGTGACACACTTCTCCGACAATGCGCGACGCTTCCGATCAATGCGACAACTGCAGCGGTGACACCCTTGTTCCGTGATGCAACAACCACAGCTTCGACGGTAGCACGCTTCTCCGTGGGTGCGATGCGCTTTTCTTGATGTGGTGCAATGCAACAGCGGCGACATCCACAATGCGACAGCAGCGGCTGCGACACGCTTCTTCCTCGTTGCGAGACACTTCTCTTGATGCGGTGCAATACGACAGCTACAGCGGCGACAACGGCGATGCGACGGCTGCACCACGCTTCTTTGGGGTTGCGGGACGTTTTCTTGAAATGCAGTGCATTGCGACAGCTACAGCGGCGACATCTACTATGCGACGGCTGCGACAGCGACACGCTTCTCCCTCGAGTCGCGCTTCCAGCTCTTTGCGACTCGCAGTCCCTCAGAAGGCCCAAAACAGTAGCAGGCAAGTCCAAAGAACTCTTGGGGAGCTGGGGGTTGAAGTCTGTTGTCCCGGAGACTTCAGCAGGAGGCAAGCTCTTCTCTCAAGCCCTTGGAGATCCTTACAAGTTGAATAAAGCACACAAAGTCATTTCTCCTTTCTTTGGCAGTCAGGCAACCACTGCAGGCCAATCCCCCAAGCAGCACTTCAGCTTAGGGATAGTCTCTCCTCTGTTTCTTCAGGTTCCTCTTCTCAGCAAAGGTTTCTTCATGTTGTTCAAAAGTGATAAAAATTCTTGGGATCCGGGTCCCACTACTTATACCCCAAAATCCTTTGTCCTCAGAGTAGAGGGGACTTTGCCTAGTCCAAACCAGTAGTGGAGCACGCTGTTTACATGACTCCTCCTTTTTTTTCACAGTGCAGGTCAAACATCAGACGCCCCACAGGAGGTGGAGCCAGCATTGTGGAGGGAAGGCACAGCCCTATTCAGGTCCAAGGTGCAACTCCTCCCTCCTATCTAGATGCAGATCTCTCTATTCACCACTGGGCTGACTCACCCGGTATCCTGAAATCCCTCAGCCCCTGTCAATCAAACTCCAGACCAGGAATACACAGCCTAGTAGAGGCAGGCTTGGATGGTTAGACAAGAAAATACCTACTTTCAAAAAGTGGTATTTTCAAACACAATGTTAAAATCAACTTCACTAAAAGATGTATTTTATCATTCTGAGTTCAGGCATACTAAACTCGAATGTATCCCTAGTTCCCAGAGTCAGTTAGGATTATAAAATGTAATAATCAAACTGCCCATTCTGGCCTATGGGGAATAGGTAGCCTTGCAATAGTAAAAAACGAAAATGGCTGTAATTCACTATTAGGACATGCTACACACATCAGGGCTTGTCCTACCTTATACTTACAATGCACCCTGCCCTGGGGCCTACCATAGGGGTGTCTGATATGAAGAAAAGGGAAGGTTTAGGGACTGGCAAGTGGGTGCACTTGCCCAGTCAACATGGCAGTACCAGACTGCACACAGGCTCTGCAATGGCAGAACTGAGACACACGTTTACAGGCTGCTTCTGTGGGTGGCACAACCAGTGCTGTAAGCCCACTAGCAGCATTTGGTTTACAAGCATTGGGCACAGTCAGTGCACTCTACTAGGGTCTGACAGTAAATCAAATAGGCCAATCATGGAGTCACTAATCCATACATCAATTTACAATAGGGAGAGCATATGCAGTTTAGCACTGATCAGCAGTGGTAAAGTGCTCAGAATCGTAAAACCAACAAAAATAGGTCAGACAAACTACAGGAGAAAGGCAAAATGTTCAGGGATGACCCTGCAAAAAGGGCCAAGTCTAACAGTAACACACTATGGTTTAGGGAAGAGCAATATCTGCAGTTAAGGTAATAATTGTGTCCGTGTGTTAACGAAGTTCAAACTGGTATTTATGGTTCGTTAATGCAAAGCCTTTATTCTTAGGGAGAGTGCTCTAATTAAATGTTGTAAGCTTGGACTGTACTACTGACAGTGTTTCCAGTATAAAAATGTGCACACACGTTTTCAAAGTTTAGCAATATGAGGCTATGTATAATGCTCCCAGAATGCTCTCCGATTTCATGCAAATATTTGCAGAGGCTTGAAAGCAAGCTTGAGGAGTCTTTGCTTTCAAAATGAAATGTTCACAAAAAATGCACGTTGGAAAAAAACATTTGGCTAAACTACTGTAAAAATGTACCATTTCTTTGCAACATCATTTAGTAAAATGTGTTGATGTATGCAAGCATATTCTAAAGATATTCATAATGAAAAATTAGTGTAACCAGTTTCAATAAGATTTTGGGAAACATAAAAATAAACATACATTGGCAAAGCCAGTAGGTCTGAAATTGATGGTCAGCGGTTTGGTTTTGTCAATGTCTGTCTTGGTTTGGCATGGATTATGAAAAACGAAATTGGTGTGGGAGCTGTCGGTTCCTCACCGTTATAACAAACATTGGCAAAAGCTAAAATAGTTTTAAGCCTCAAAAAGCACGCATTGCCACAGTAGTTCCTAGCACTGACCAAAACTATTGTGTGCTGATATGCTCCTTGTGAAAGAGCAGAATGCTATCACTCTCAGTGAAGCCAGCTGAGAGAGACAGCATTGTAATAAACGCAAAAAGCCCTGGTTATCGCCAAACCTAATTAGGGGCCCAATTATTAAACAGTCTCAAAAGTGCACCCATGATATATGTCCTTGTATTAAGTGCAGATATACAACTTTTGTGAATTCACAAAAAAGTAACAGAAGTAGGCCAAGAAATAGTCCTCCTAGAAATTATGAGTGAACTGCATTTTAGCATGAGGAAATATGCATGTGTAGATTTGCTCATGCCAACATCTGAGTGTTTGCAAGTTCACTTTCCCTCAAACCACTTTTTTCCCCAACCCTGGAAGAAGTTTCACATCTGCCATGGTCAGGAGTTAACTTCCAACCTTTCTCAGTATGGGAAAAGATTAGAGAAGAGTTGGTGAAAATCCTTAAAACATGGAAGTTAGTAGGTTTGCACAGACTCAAAATGACATTCCAACCCTGGAACTATTGCTTACCACCATCTTCAGCCCCAGTATGAAGACCTGTGGAAACGTGGCAACATAAGGGAATGGCTAGTGTTCAAATCCTACTATGGTATGAGCCTGGCATAATCAGAGAGGCTATATCAGAGATCGTATATATTGAGATTGCTGCCATAATTTCTTGCTGTATTACATGACACAAAAGGGAGAAGTGGATTGTGTTACAGGACAAGTAGATTTGTGAAGCAACCTGCCCCATGGACAAGTAAATATTTTATTAAATTCCACACCCGTGGTCTAGGACAGCAGATAACTGAGAGGACTCCGCATTAGCCCTTCTGACACAAGAGAAGGAGAGAGTTTGGGCCCACAAAGTGCAGGTGAGCAGTAAAAGATGTAAATAATAGAGTGTATTATGTTATGTAATTTGTATTTGTAGAGCACATTTTTACCCGCTAGGGTATCCTGGCGTTCAGCATGAGTGGGCCTTGCCTATTGCAGGGTGGCTAGTCTCATAGCCAGGTCTTGGGCTTCTGGCGGGATTCAAGAAAGGAGGCTATGGTGTGAAGTGGGAGGTTGATCCACGCTTTAGGAGTGATGTGGCCTTTGGCTCTAGATCTGTGAACAAGTGGAAAGTAGGCATGTAGGAGTCCGGCAGATCAAAGGTGGTTGGTGGAAGTAGATGTGGCTGTTGAGTTCAGGTAGGCGGGTATGTGTCAGTGAAGAGTCTGAATTCAGTGTGTTTGTGTATTGGGGGCCAGTGGAGCTCCTTGAGGTATAGTGTGATGTGAATGCTGTGTGGGAGGTCGAAAATGAGTCTAGTTGCTGGGTTCTGGATGGTTCGTGGTCTTCTGGTGAGTTGCTTGGCAATTCCGGTGTAGAGTGTGTTTCCGTATTGCAATTTGCTAATGACAGTGTGTGTGATGGTTTTTCTGGTGTTACTTGGGAACTACTTGAGGATCTACCTCAGTATCTTCACGGTGAGGAAGTAGGGTTCAATGACAGTGTTGACTTGTCAATGATGATTCAGAGGTTCTTGATTTGGGTGCTGGGCATGGGTCCAAGTTCAGCAAGTCACCTGTTGCAGTCCCACAGTGAGGTGTTCTTACCTTAGATCACTACTTCTGTCTTGTCAGTGTAGAGCTTGAGAAAGTTGGATTTCATCCAGTTGGCAACTTCAGTCATGTAGGCAGTGAACTTTTCCTGTGTTGGGGGTCTTTTTTGAGAGGGAGAGTATAAGTTGCGTGCCATTGGCATACGAAACGTTAATGTATTGTGCGAGGATGACATTGGCCAGAGGGATCATGTATGCATTGAAGAGAGTGAGGTTTAGGGACACACCTTGAGGCACTCTACAGAGGAGTGTGCGAGCTTCAGAGGAGTAAGATGCTAAGCTGACAGCTTGTTTTCGATCCATTAAGAAAGAGCAGATCCAACAAAGAGCAGGTTCTTTGATGCCATGCATGGAGGCATCTGAGGAGGAGACTGTGCCAAATGCTGCAGAGAGGTCCAGAAGGAGGAGGTCTGCCGAATCTCCCTTGTCCAGGATCATGTGGATTTCATTTGTAGCAGTGATAAAAGCGGTTTCTGTTCTTTGGTTTGGCCTATAGCCAGTCTGCGTGTCATCGAGGAGCTAGTAACTGCAGAGGTGGTCTTGAAGCATCAGTTGATGAGCTTCTCCAAGACTTTGGTCAGATGTGGTAGGTAGAGAACAGACTGTTGTTGGTGAGCGTGGAAGGGACAGCGGATGGTTTCTTAAGCATGGGTGTGATGGTGGGGTATTTCAAGGTGTCTGGGAATGTAGCTTAGTCGATGGAGCTTTTGAGGATGGGTGTTAGTGCTTTGCTGATCGAAAGGAGTCCTTTGGTGACGGCATGGTGTAGTAGGGGTCAGATGTCCCCTCCCAGTGAATGGACTTCATGATGGTGGTGGTTTCATCAGTGGTTAACGGCGGGCCACGAGGTCAGTCTTCCTTCTACCGCTGTGAGGGAAAGTTGAGTTGTTGGAGAAGAATTTGTTACATAGCAATTCCGAGAACTTGTTGTAGAGATCTTGTGTGGGGGGAATGTTGCTGGAGGCAGCTGAAGGCGCTATCAACTTTGGCAATGGCAAACATTTCTTTTGCTGCTGTTCTTGCCAGCATTGATGCAGTTTGCAAGGGGTCTGTGGTTGGTGTTCTTGATCTGCTGGCAGTAGCATCCCAGGGAACAATTGAAGATGTTTTTGTCTGCAGTGTTACCCATGTGAACTCTAGTTGCTTGCAGTGACATTTTATCAACCTAGTTCCTCTGTGAACCAGCTAACACGTGGTCAGGCTTTCGCAATTGGACTGCTTTTGAGGGATCCAGGGTGCTGGAGTATGAAGTGATCAATCTGTTGAGGTTATTGATGGTTTTTGGCATGCTGTTGGTGTGCTTCGGCAGGTTTGTGAACAGGGCTTACAACCAGTCTGCTACCGTTTTTTTTTCAGCTTCAGTGGTGGTAGGTCTGCAGAGGTGCAGGACAAAAATAATAAAACTGACATGGCTATGGTCTGTCCAGGTCATCAGTGATTGCCTGAGAACTGTTATGTTGCTGATGGTTGTGAAAATTCAGTTCAGGTCTCCAAGAAGGATGAAGGTGCTGGAGTAGATTAAGGGGGGTCCAATAAAGTCTGTGATGTCACTGGCTAAGTTGGTACAAGGTCCTTGTGTTTTTTTATATGAGAGTTCCACAAACGCTGACGTTGGCTGTGATGTTTAGCTTGAAAGTGCGGTTTTACATGTAGCAGGTGGAGGTGTCTGTGGATATGGTGCAGCCAACTATCTTCAAACATGTTAGCAACTCCACCTCCCTGCTTGCGCCAACAGTCCTGCCTGCCTGTCTGTAGCTAGCAGGGATGGCTGTAGAGATGGCTGGTGGAGGTCTGTGGAATGGTCGAGTAGGAGGCCCCATATCTCCATCTCATGTTTGGTGAGTTAACGGGTGTTAAGGAACATGCATACAAGTACGGCTTGCTGTGTGGATAGTGGCTCGTTTGTGTGAGCAGGCGGGATGTTGGGTCATGTTGGCACTGGAGTGGTGTAGGGCATGAGAACTTTGAGGCACAGGTGGAAGCCCCCTCCATGTTGTGAGGTGCAGTGCATCTAAGCAGTAGATTGACTATAACTATTGCTGACTAAATATTCAATGTGCAAATTATGTTTTGCAAACTGGTTGGAGAGATACTGTAAGAAACGTGCTATAATGTAAATGAAAACAATAACAATGGCTTTAAAAAATCTTTAGTGCAATGCAGTTTTCTCAACAGCTCCATAGGTTAGCTGCAACATTATTAGAATGTATACTTTGACCGCTCAGCCCTCCACAGGGCTTGGTCGCCCCACTCACTGCTGCCGCTCCTGCCTGCGCCGCCTCCTGCCTGCAGATTCCTTCGCTCGCTGCCCGCTGCTCCTGGGAATTTCCCGCTGCTCCTGGGAATTTCCCGCTGCTTCTTGGAATTTCCCGCCACTGCCTCCCTGCGGGCCCGCCCCCCTGTGATTCCATTCGCCGCCCGCTCCCGCCACCCAGCTGCTCCTCCCTCCCGGCTCCTTACTTATGACGCCCCCAGAGCGACCGCGCAGCGGGAGTGCCGATTGAGCGCCGAAGGTGCGCCAAAGGTAAGCCCGTCTGTTGCCCGTCCGCGCCTGGCCCACGCCCAGCGCCAGGACCCCTGGTCCTCCCCGCCGAGGCAAGACCTGCCCCGCACCCGCCAAGACAAACACCCGCAGCAACCACCTCAAGTGCATCCTGATCAACACCCGCTCCGTCCACAGACACGCCGTGGAACTCTGGAACCTCCTCGACGCTACATCACCGGATGTCGCCTTCCTCACGGAAACCTGGATGAACGCCTCCTCTGCACGCGACATCGCCATCGCCATCCCGGACGGGTACAAGATTATCAGGAGGGACCGCATCAACCAGACCCGAGGTGGCATCGCCATCGTCCACAGGAACACCATCCGCATCACGACCGACGCCAACGACTCCTTCGCCGCAGCCGAACATCTCCACTTCCAGATTCACACCGACCCTAAGACGACCCTCAGAGGCACCCTCGTCTACAGACCCCCGGGACCACGCACACAATTCAGCGAAGACATCACAGACTTCATCAGCCCGCACGCCCTCCCCTCCACCGACTACATCCTCCTCGGGGACCTCAACTTCCACCTGGAGAACAAGGACCGCAACACCACCGCCCTGCTGGAAATCCTCGCCAACCTCTGACTCAAGCAACTGGTCAACACCCCCACCCACTACGCCGGCCACACGCTTGATCCCGTCTTCTCTTCCAGCAAGTACATCACCTTCAGCCACACCACCGGACTCCACTGGACCGACCACAGCTGCGTCCACTTCAGCTTCAAAAGATCCACGACCCACCACCACCCGCAACAGGTACCACACAGGAATTGGAGCAAAATCACCGCAGACCAGCTCACCACCTCCCTCACCCAGAGCCCACCCGCCAACACACCGGACCCCAACGAAGCAGCTTGCAACTTCACACAGTGGCTGACCGCCTGCGCCGACGACCTCGCGCCACTAAAGAACCCTTCCAGCAGACCCAGAAGCAAGAAGGCATCCTGGTTCACCGACAACCTCAAGGACTCCAAGAAGACCTGCCGCACCCTCGAGACCGCCCTCATCGCAGCCACCGACGACATCCGGACCCTGCTCGACAAGGGGGAAACAGTGGCCCTCATCCTCCTGGACCTCTCCGCTGCGTTCGACACTGTCTGCCACCGCACCCTAGTCCAGCGCCTCAGCAACATCGGTATCCAAGAGAAGGCACTGGATTGGATCATCTCGTTCCTCGACGGAAGAACACAAAGCGTCCGCCTCCCCAGTTTCGCTCCGAGGCCACCGAAGTCATCTGCGGCGTCCCGCAAGGATCTTCACTCAGCCCCACCCTCTTCAACATCTACATGAAACTTCTCGCAGCCATCGCACGCCAGCACAACCTCAACATCATCTCTTACGCCGACGACACCCAGCTGATCCTCTCCCTCACCAGAGACCCAGACACCGCCAGAACCTGCCTACACGAAGGGATGAAAGACGTCGCCGAGTGGATGAAGGACAGCCGCCTGAAACTGAACTCGGACAAGACGGAAGTCCTCATCCTGGGATCTTCGCCCTCCGCCTGGGACGACTCCTGGTGGCCCCCAGCCCTGGGCACCGCACCCAAGCCAACCGACCACGCACGTAACCTGGGCTTCATCCTGGACCCCTCCCTCTCGATGACCAGACAAGTCAACACCGTCTCCTCATCGTGCTTCAACACCCTGCGTTTTCCTTGCAAGATCTTCCGCTGGATCCCGACCGAGACCAGGAAGACTGTCACCCAGGCCCTCGTCACCAGCCGACTGGACTACGGAAACGCCCTCTACGCCGGAACCACAGCCAAGCTACAGAAAAGACTCCAGCGCATCCAGAACGCCTCCGCCCGACTCATCCTGGATGTCCCCCGACGCAGCCACATCTCCAGCCACCTGAGGAACCTGCACTGGCTCCCCGTCGACAAGAGGATCACGTTCCGGCTCCTCACCCACGCACACAAGTCTCTCCACGACCTGGGCCCCAAGTACCTCAACGACCGCCTGACCTTCTAAACGCCCACCCACCAGCTACGGTCCACCAGCCTCACCCTTGCAGCCGTACCACGCATCCGAAGAGCCACCGCCGGAGGAAGATCCTTCTCTTACCTGGCTGCCAAGACTTGGAACTCCCTCCCCATCCACCTTCGGCTGACCCAGGACCATCTCGCCTTCAGGAAACAACTCAAGACCTGGCTGTTCGAGCAGTAGCATACCCCTCCCCCCAAGCGCCTTGAGACCCTCCCGGGTGAGTAGTGCGCTATACAAATGGCATGATTGATTGATTGATTACTTTGCCATTTTCCTTTACAAAACAATATTTACAAGTTCTGGCATTGTGCATCACTATAATTTCTTCCAGCACAGAGGACAATGAAGTAAAGGCAGGGAGACCAAAGCGAAAAGTGAAAACCTAGCAACCCAGAAAAATATGAAGTGCGAGCATTACTCCTTTGACTGCACGAAAAGAACACCTGGGCAGTTGCAACAAACGGCCTGCATCTGCTCGTTTAGATGATCACAAGTGGCCAGCCATCAATTTGAAGATGGCACAGTAGTGGTACTAAAAAATGCACAGAATGACTCATATTGGGGTTATACCAAACTGATTGAAATGGCTGTGTGGCCAGATGTAAAGAAGATATCTGTAAGACAGAGGGCCTTTCTCGGATGCGGATGATCATCTCCGAAAATCAGCAAAAAACCTTAGGCGCAAATATGTGTAGCGCAGCATTCATTTATTCTGCGTATCCATTTGAGTAAGAGGAAGTATCAATAGGTTTCACTGAAATGTAAAGCTTGTGTTTTCATTTCGGCTAATTTCATGTGTATTGAACAGCACAATTTAATTGCTTGATGAAGATCAGAAAAGGCACGGTGAAAAATAAACTACTATGACTGCATTTGAAAGAATGTTTTATAAAAAAACACAATACATGTAAAACACGACCAAAACATGTTAAAGATGCTTATTATTCGTGACCATCTGCAGTTAAATCTTGGTTGCACAACAAAATTTCCTCCTTCAATCAATCGAAATACGCTATTCAGTTGGTTGCACTGTTTTACAAAAATATTAAATTAAAACAAACATGCATTATTTTTCCCTCCGACAATGTCAATATAAATATTTCGGCCAAGTAAATGTTACAACATACATTTTCCCCTTTATGGCCAACATACTATTACTGAATTGAATATTTTATAAAGGATTTAGTCAGTTGAACTCTTAGAAAGTGATTTTAGAAAACTAGAAACTTTGTCTAACATAAGAAATTGGAACTAGTTGTATTATACTAAAAACATTCATGCAAATACAACACTTTACTCAACACGAAGTTTTTGTTCGCTAACCTTTTATCATATAAAAAACACCTCTCCACTTAAACGGGATGAGTGGGAACAATAAACTTAATAAATATGTTTTGATCTGTAAGATGTAGAATCGTTGCCTGCCTACATCCAAGGACGAGAGCATAATGTTGTGAAAAAACAACTTGCTCTTCGGTCATAAAGCAAAGTGCTAAACACAGCTGTATCTCCCATTAGTAATCAGTAAAATAAAAATGTTTGATATTCTTCCATGAATGGAAAAAAATGTAGGATTCACACTGTACAGGATTTAACATTTGACAAAGATAAACAAACCGGGAAATGCACATAGACTCAGCTTTATCAGGTCAAGGTATTCCAAGTGCTTCAAATGACTGGAAAATAAATATATGCGGCAGGGCATCAGAATTAACACAAAGTACCCAACATTAGAGGTTAACAAATTCTTTCTCATTATTAGGTTTCAATCATCAGCGTCATCAAACTGTCCCAACACAGGACACCTTGCAGGTACAATTGCAGTCACCGGCTCAGCATGATGACAACTAGGATCATATGATTTGCTCTCTTCACAGCAATAGGTCTTCAGGTCATTTTGATGACTTTCAATTTCCAATACATCTTCACTATCTAGAAGGAGTGGAGAAAAAAAAGGTTAATGGGGCTGTTCAATCCTAAGCATCCTGCCACAACCTAATTCCGGAATTTTGCAGAGGATGTGAAGATAGCTAATAGTTTTACAAAGTGTAAGGAATTGATGGACATACACCTATACTTTAGTGCATGCATACATGGCAATGAACTAATTATAAACAGTCAGAGCTCACAAGCTACTGTTGGAGAGAGGGCCAACAATGAGGTGTTAAACATAGGCTATCGATCTAAATATTTTTATGTCATCACTCCTAGAAACAAAAAGATTAGTGCGAAAACACACAAACAACTATGAGAGACTGTAATTCAAGCCCAGCGTTTGACAGGACAGGTAATAAATAAATTCAAAGATTCATTGATTTGGAGGTTGTGACTAGGAGGAAAGGTTTGTGATTGTAGCATGGAAATACAGACCGTAACTTCAGGGTAAGTGAACATTTTCTAGTGCAGGAGGCCACCAAAAATTCTGATAAACGGCATCAGTTCAATAATGGTACTTCCTGTCACATTCATATAATCTATTATTTAAAAAGAATCCCTTTTCAGAAAAATGTAACTGTAGTCACGGATTCTAGCTGCCCGCGAAGCAACACAAAATATGACATCATACTGATTCTCTGTAGAGATATGATGGATACAAGCATGCAGTTAATAAACACAAAAACTGTGCATTCCCATTAGTTTAGTGCACAGTCCAATAGTAGACATTGCTCCCTTCTTATTTCCGAATGTTGGATGCCTCACTCAACTGCAGTAAGGCAAGAAAGCAGAGATAATCCACAAGTTAATCACCTACAGTAGCATTCTTTTTGGTGGATACTCTAACTGTAGACTCCCCTCTGTGTGAATTTTCCCACGTGTCTGAAAGAATTCGGAAACTTTAGAGCAGTACTCCTACAGGCCGGTAGGTGGAGTAGTGAGACGTCATTCCAAGAATGTTCTACTTCAGAAGTGACAAGTAGAACTGCATATAAGTACCACCTTTGTGCGTGGACATCAGTTGCTCTCTAAGGCTTGTCTGTGCCCTAAGACGCAGACACCCATCGGCAAACTGGCATGACCGGTGTGCAGATCTCTAGAGTGGGACCTTTTTAAATGGAAAAGAGTCCAGTTAAAAAATTGGCCAGGTGGGAGGGTCGGTGAGGAATCTGCAGCTAGATGAAGTGTCTACCAGAAAGAGCATTATCGAAGGTAAATAACTTGCTCTTCTGATGAACACGTCTAACCCTAGATACCTCACAATGTGAATAGATACCATAACTGCACCTTCCTAGAAGGTGGGCCTGTGAACTAGCTCATACCAAAATGTCCTGCAGGACCAAGCAGACAAAATGCCCCTTTCGACAGACCTCATTGTCAAGGCAGTAGTGCTTTATGAACATGTGTATTGACACCAACAAAGACGCTCAACTAATATCCAAGACAGACACTCAGAGTCCTAACGCACTGGTAGCAGCTTTGGCTCTGGAGTAATGAGCCTTTCGGCCTTCAGGAGACTGCTTCTTGGGCAATGTGTAGCAGATCTTAAAGCAGAGCACAATCCATTGGGAGATATTCCTCTTCTGCACCCGCTTGCCCTTTTTTTGCCCCAACAAAACCCACAAAGAGCTGATC
The DNA here is from genome assembly GCF_964261635.1 of Lissotriton helveticus. Classification (NCBI taxonomy): domain Eukaryota; kingdom Metazoa; phylum Chordata; class Amphibia; order Caudata; family Salamandridae; genus Lissotriton; species Lissotriton helveticus. The sequence continues at coordinate 1,203,037,269 of NC_136068.1, read as the reverse complement.
GTCCTTGGTGAGATCAATGTAAAAACAGCTCTCTTGAGTTTCAAAGGATGGAGTCTCTTCATCTTTTGAGCGATGAGGTGGAGCAAAGAATGTCAGAAGTGTAACAAACTGTCCCCCACGCAACAGTGTTACCTCTTTTGGCAGAATAGAATCTCAGCTCCTCATTATGATCTATTCTGGGAAGAAGATGGTATAGAGTGGTTTGACAGAAAAAGACCAAACCATACCCACATACCAGCTGATAATATGGCAATCAGGAAGAATGTTTTGAGGGTCAGGAGCCATAATGGACAGCTGTGCATTGGTTTAAATGGAGTACACATTAAAAAATAACTAAATTTAAATCCCACTGTAGTATCACAAAAGGCTTTGTGGAAACAAATGTTGCAAATCTTTTAGAAATCATATCCCAACGGGTGATTTAAACAACAAAGGATGATCTAGGCACCTCATAAAAGCTGGGAGGGTGGACAAATAGCCTTTAACAGAGCCCAAAGCAAGTCTTTGCTTGGCCAGGGACAAAACAAACAACAAGATTTCAGACAACTTGGCCTGCAGAGGGTCAATTTGATGGGCCTGCACCAAACCACAAATGTTCCCAACGAGTGGCATACACAGATTTTGTAGAGGGATGTCTTTAATGCCAAGATGACATGAAAGGCCTCAGGGGGAATGTCAAATGAGGTCAACTGCTGTTGCTCAATCTCCATTCAAAGAGATGCAGATTGCCCAGTTCTGAATGCAGGGCCCTGTGACGCTGCTGTAACCGAAGATCCATGGAAGAGCAGACCGATCAGAAGACAGATGCTCAAGTTCAGGAATTCTAAGCACCACTCTCTCCTGGCCCAAAGCTGGGCCACTCGGATGACTTGGGCCTGGTCGTTCCTGGTCTTCTTCAGAACTCAGGGCAGGAGAGGCGCACAGGAGTTCTGAGCTGCATTGTAGGCAGAATACATCTGAGATAGCCCCTCCTTTGGAACATGAACTCGCAAGAGTGCTGCTAGTGCACAATATCAGTTGTGGCTGAAAGACAGACTGGGTTCTCCCCAATAATGGAAGACAACCTGCGCCAGCTCCAGTTGTAACTGCCATTTGTGATTCAGTAAGAGTCAGCAGCTGAGTTTGTCCACCCTGGCGTTTAGAGATCCCGTCAGGTGATTCACCACCAGAGAAATGTCCTGACACTCCACCCACTTCCTGAGGCACAGGAGCTAAGCGTTCACCCTGCCTGGTTTGTTACAGTACCACATAGCTGTGGTGTTGTACATGAGCACCTGCACTAGCCTTCCTCCGATGGTGGCAGGAAAGCCTTCAAGATCAAGTGAATCCCCCTTAACTCTATGAATTGGTGTGGAGCCGAGCTTCTGTTGAAGACCAGAGGCATCTGATCTCCACCTCTCCCAGATGAGATGCAACCACACCATTGTCAAATCCATCTGTGGTAGGAGAAGATGGGTCTGCTACAGACCTAATTGTGGTCCAGTAGCCACCAATGCTTGTCTTTTGTAGTCTCCTTCAAAATCTAGATACAATCTGACAGACACCCCCCTGGACCATCTGCAAAGACGTCAGGTGTTACTTTGACACGTTGACAGTGAACCACAACCTTAGGAGGTTCACCAAAGTTTGGAGGTGGTTGACGACTGTCTGAGGCAAGCCCCCCCCATTCAACAGTCAAATCCGTCAGGTAGGAAAACATTGGTACATCGACCTCTGAGGGTGTGTTGCAACCATCGCCATCCCTTTTGCAATCATAAGACCAAAAGGTAGCACTTGTGCCCACTGTAACCACAGGTAGTGCCCGTGGGCCTGCAGGACAGGGGTATGGAAATAGGTGTCATGCAGGTCTGATTCTACCATCCAGTCTCTGGATCTAGGATAGACAAGACCTGGGTTAGCTGAGGATCTTGAATTTGTCCTTCTGCAGAAGGCTGTTGAGAGGAGTAAGATCTAAAATAGTATTAAGGCCTCTTTCGGTACAAGGAAGTAGCAGGAGAAACATCCAATTTCTACTTCCATGGCCGGAAACCTTTTTTACAGTTGTCTAGCCAAAAGGGTCTGCACTTCCAGCTGCAAGACGGACAAAGGAAAAGCCCTTATTGACATTTTGGAGGACCCACTTGTCTGACATAATGGCTTGTCACCCTTGGAGAAAATACCGAATCCTGCTGGCGAAGAGAGGGATGTGTGCCACAAAGGACACACTAAAGAGATTTTGCAGCTGGATGGGAGGGAGGCTAAAATGCCCATTGTCTCCGATTGCCTTGAGCATTGTCTTTGTGAGGCGCAGCCTTTGCCACAACAAAAGCTGGGAGGCATGTTGGACTGACAGAGGGCTCTGAAGCTGGCGGTATTGGAAATCCCTACTGTAGCTTCAAAGGGGGCAACATGGTTGACGTAACTATCTGGAGGGGGGAGACCGGCGTTAGGAACATGCTTTTGCCCGGTCTTCCTTCAAATGTTCCATGGATCAGTCCAATTTCTCGCCAAAAAGGATAGAGAAATCTAATAGCAATTCCATTAGGGTTGGAAGCCAAAGCACCACAGTCATGTCAATCACCCAATCTAAACAGTCAGTCAAGTCTAAGCCAGAAGGGATCAAAGATGTAGCTTTCCTGGGTCCATCCTGGATACCTTGAATTAGGGATACCCAGAGGTTGTCTAGAACTGCTGGTACAACTTGGGCCACCATGCCTACAATAAGGCATGAGGAGGAGCCTAGAAGACAGTTGGTAATAACAGACCACAGTGCAAGGCTCAGGGGTGAGATGCGCTTGCCAAAGGTCTCTATCCTTTTAGGAGCATGATCAGGTTGGGTGTTGGGGAAGGTGTTAAGTTTAATCTCACTGAGAGATGTCTGTCCTCCAAGCTCTCTAGTGTGGCACGTTGAGTACAAAAAGTCAGAGTCACCTGGTGCTGATCGATGGCGCTGAGCGACCTGCCTATTGAAGGTTGGTCCTAAACATGGATTCGCAAATATCAGTGTCTGTGAGAACTTTGTTAAATTGTAAAATAGGTTTTGTAGGTCCTTGGCCAGGCTGGAGCATATCTGTAAGAAAATTGCTCTTCACCCTCATAGAAGGTAGTTCAAAGTCAAGTGCTTCTGCCACCCACTGCATAAAGACAACAATGGTGGAGCTTTCGTCGGTGATAGGGATGGGAGGAGAAATGAGACTAGTATCTGGCAAAGTATCTAGGCCACTTGCAACTTTTTTGTTCCACACATCAATTGGTATCAACCCCTTTATCTCAAAGAGCACAATGGGTTGCGAATCCTTCTACAGTGTTGGAACCAACTAAGGGAACTGGGGCAGTGCGTTGTGCAAAAACAGAAATTAGCACTACAGATGGTCCCGAGCCTTAAGAGGGTTTGAGGGTCACAGAGTGCTGAGGGCTAACCTACTTGATAAAGTCTAACTGGAGACACCTGCGGATCCTTGGGACCTTAAGGCCGGTCAGAGGGAACCGATAAAATGCGGAAAAAGCACAATATGGCCTCTCAAAAGGCCTCCAATTTCTGCATAGTAGCTGACTGACTCAGAAATTCGGAGTGCATTGGTACCAGGCTCATAAGCAGCTCAGATGGAGATCGAGAGTGAGATCCGATGAAACGTGGATGTCCTAGAGCCCTTTCTGGAGTTCAAGAGAGATAAGAAAGGGTTCAACTCTCACTTAGATTTCTTAAACTTCTTACCCAAAGATCTGCTGTGGGAACAACTTCAGGAGAGGGAATGAGAGGGTATGAGACCTTCCTTAGGATCTCGGCCAATCATGGTGTGGAGTCTTCTTATGTTTGGCAATATAAAACTTCACTTCACAGTTCCATATCACCTTCTGGTTAATGTGGGTGCAGTCTTCGCAGGCCCTGGAGACCTGCTCCAAACCCAGGCACCATAGAAATACCTCTGTCATGATGGTTTGAACAGTGTCTTGGGACACAACATTTTCCCTTGTTCACTCTAAAAAACAAATTGGAATTTTTTGTCTAGGAAAAGTTTTGAAAAGACTAGGATGTACCTCTGTATTCACATGTAAAGGCATGGAAAGAAAGGAACTAACATAAGCGTGCATGCGTGGAGCTTAAAGGTGACTCTGCTCATCACTTCAGGACCAGAAAGACGTCGGCACAGAGCCACACAATACCATCTACCGTCACGCAGGAGTACTGCTTTAAAGTTTCCAGGTCCAGTCTGACACCTGGGCAACAGTTACAATCTACAGTTAGAAGCATCCATCAGAAAAGCTACATTCACACAAGGTTGAAAAGCATAGTAGGAGTGGCTGTGATAGCTTTCTCAACGCGAACGGACGGTTTCTCAGCACAAGTGGTCGCGAGCATACACGACCACTCGCAGTGAGAAATCTGACCGCCCGCTTTGAGAAATCTCGCCGGGAGGTTGATATTCCACGCTCGCCAATTTGATGTCGATGATCGGGAACAAGAAAAAATCTCGCTGGGAGGTGGATTTTCCTCGCTCACTTGACGTTGACGAACGCGAGCAAAGGGAAAAACTCCATTCCGCAAAGCAGGAACTCCGCGAGCTCCGTGTAACGCAGAGTGCGGAAAACTCTGCAGACTTCTGCAAGCAGAGCGGAGTTCACTGCCCAGACTTAGTAAAAATGACAAGGTATTGATGACTAAAACCCAGAGATTTTACTGTTGGGGAAAGAAAGAAGCAAAGCTATCAATATCGAGTTCACTTAAAGGGGGCAGAGCCAAGACAAGGAGCGGTTCGGCCAGCTGAAAGCATATTCCAAATTAATCCTGCCCCATTGGCGATTCAATCTGTGACAAATCACTTCCCAGCTCATCCCTAAGGGTGTGGTCCCATCTGAGTGGACTAAGGCCCCCTGGGGCATTGGCGGAGCATATCGCTGGGGTTGAGGGCCGCGGCATGGGCTGGCCTGTGTGATGCCAGGCTTGTGTGGCAGCTTGGCTGCCCTGCAGGGAGCCGGATGGTCGGAGCGGTAACCAGTCTGCTGCCAAACTTGAGGGAGTGCCGTCTCTGCGCCAAGGTGTGCTCGGTGCCAACTGGTCTACATGCATTGGAAGCTTCACCGCTGCCGGCCGGCCGACTGCTGCTTCTTGGTGCGGCACAAGAGAATCAGCTCCAACCTACCGTGCAGATCCAACCAAATACAGAGCCCCGATCCAGCTAGTGGTAAGCCCTATTTTTTCATGCCGTGATGGCTGGAGGGCCCGCATCATGCCAGTGGTGGCAGTGGCTCAGGTCACACTCCATGCCACGGGCCCCTGAAGTGAAGATTTGGGGAGGTGGTGCCCAGGATGGGCCTACTCTGACCAGCGAGTTCCACGGGCATCTATCTACTCACTGGTTGCCCTATTGATGACGCACCTTACTGGCAACTGTGGCAGCTGACTACATTGATTATTGTGGCTACTACTGCAGACGTATTGGGCCTGCTCTTACCCTCGGTACATGCTGTCTATCCGGGGAGTAGTGGGGCCTGGGATCATGCTGCTCGACTAGCTTTCTGAGACCAACTTCACTGTGTCATCGGGCAGAGCCCTACCTGCTTGCTTTAGTGGCCCCCTTTGCGACAAGATACCCGCTTACAATTTGGGCCCGTTTTTACCAATCGAACCCCGTGTCCTGGAGGGGAGTGACAGAGCTCTGGCGGGTAATGTAACCCTAGTGCCCTCCCCAGATACATTGCCCCTGCACTTGGGCATCTTTTGACATTTATTACATACTGAACTTTTAAGTAGGCACACAGTCTTCACTGCTGCCATATTCAGTGCGCCTTAAGACCTGGCAGGAAAGATGGTCAAAAATGATACCCGTCAATCCAGACTCCCGTTCTAGAGTAAAGAATCCTTGCACCAGACAGATATGGAGCAGTCACAGGAGATGCATTCTGCCCATTCCAGGGAGAATGTCAGCTGGGAGTGGGACAATGATATTAAAGAAATCCTTGTTGATGTAAAGTCAAGTCTGCGGGCAACTGATGCCAAGCTTAACCTCATGGCAAGTTGCCTGGACAGAATAAAAGAACAAGTTGGTACATGATGATCGCTTAAATCACCTCGAGGCCAGAGTCTCCAAAATAGAGGATACCCATGCCACAACCAGTGAACACCTGCTCAGAATGGACCAAGTCCTTGAACTAATTAAGGCCAAAAATGAAAATTTAGAGGTGCACTCTAGGCACAACAACCTACGTGTTAGGAGGGTCCCAAAATCTACTGCCACCAACTACATGCAAGATTATGTTGCAACCGTGCCACAGGCCCAGACCCTGGTCTTTATTGTTGAGCACGCTCACGGCCGCCACCGGATACACCAGCTCACCCCATCATTGTGCGCCTCTTAAATTATTAAGGCCGAGATGTGGTCTTGCGTTTGTCCAGACAATGTGGTGAAAAACACTATTAAGGTAATGCGATTTTGTTCTGCCACGACTTTAAGCAAGCAGCATGTAGAAAATTCCCACCAGCCAAAAAAATCCTTCAAAAAGAGGAGATCAAATACGCTCCCCTCTATACAGTCAAGCTACAGGTCATGTATGAAGGAAAAACATACCACTTTACCGACGCAAAAGCTGTCCTCAAGTATGCCAAGTATCATAACAAGATAGCTCCGGGGGTCCCCGTGGGGCAGAGGACGCACCTCTGGATGATGATGATTAATCAGGTTGCGGTTTGTGATAGTCGCCTTATTGCTGCCTTTTCCCTACGGGAGACGCAGACGTGACGTGATGAATGCCAGAGTCCAAGTTTTGTGTGTCGCACCATACGTAGATTTAGTTTAAGCATGTAGAACACCACCACCGGGGGTTTCCATAGTTTCTGCCACCCGGTCCACTTCTAGCTGGGAAGTTCACTCAGCTCTCCTTCGCCCTCCAGGATGAGTCCCACATATGCAGTATTTGTTTAGGGATGGGATTAGGATACTCAACCAAGTTCGGGGGTTGGTGAGGGAGGGGATGGGTTTCTGATGTACTGATCCATTATGTTCTCTTTGTATGTTATGGTCTTCACCCTATGGCAGACCCCGACCGGATGATTTGCTCCCTTCTGCCTCACTCACACAGCCGACATGAGAGGCCTTGGAACTCAATTTTTATCTCTTCTAGGCTCAACTAAACAGGGCATGTCCCCTTCTTACAGTACGCTCCATACCCAGACACTTTGATTATGACCTCAGACTTAACGATCTCACAGACCAGATGCCATGACTTTAATTATTAAATGTCTGACTTGGAATATATACAGGGTTAAATGATCCCCGCAAGGTTCATCTCCTACACACTTACCTTACCAGGCATCATATTGATATCTGCTTTGCAAGAACTTCACCTTACCCCCTCAGCTTCCTCTCAACTTCAAGTGACCTGGTGTGCAGAAATACACTCCTCATTCTACTCTAATTATGAAAGAGGAACCATTATATTAATACGCAAGGGCCTCCCGTGACAACTCACTCAAGTCAAGTGCGATAAGGAAAGACATGTCCTTTTAGCTGGTTCCCTATATCACCAACAAATAATATTTGCCTCTGTGTACGGGTCAAATAGAGGCTGCCCTGAATTCTTTGCATAAGTATGGCAACAGATAGCAAATCTGGGACCAGGAGCTGTAATATGGGGAAGAGACTTCAACGTAGTCCTTGCCCAGAGTCTGGACAGGTCGGGTGCCTTCCATTGACCCAATCACAACGCGGCTGCCCTCATTCACACCTTGATTAATGATCAAGGCTTGGTTTGCACCTGGAGACACCTAAATGGAAATCAAAGGGTGGGAACGAGTGTCAATTTGCCCCATGAGGCATGGTCATGCCTCGACTATTGGTTGACATTCTGTGATGTCCTCACATGGACAACCTGCGTGTTGCAGTTCTCCTGTACATTATCAGACCATACCCCTGTACTCTTAAAACTCTCCTTATCATTAGCTATCTGGAATGCATTTACTTGGTGTCTGCCCCGGTACATTCCGGGACAAGTTATTTCTCATCGATATCTACACAGCCATCAATGACAATTTCATGACTAACAAGGGCTCGGTCACTTCCCCACTATTCCTCTGGGAGGTGTCCAAGGTCGTTATAAGGGAGGCATGCATTGCAAAACAAGCAGGTGTCCTCAAGGCGGTAAGTACATGTTTAGCTCAAACTCCGTATGCTCAATCTCAACTATTACTCCTCCAAAGCTCCTCCCACTATGGCACTTCTACGTGAAAAACTCACAGAGTACGATGAGGAAGCATGACGTGAACTGAATTTTCTGTCCTGTGAAACTACGACGCGCTGGCATGGTGAGGGAGATCGGCCCGGTTGGACACTGGCTAATATGCTTCGCACCCCCAAGCCTCACGATTACATGGTAGAGCCCCTGGATGACCATGAAGGACGCTAATCTACTCCAACTTCTATACTCACCACAATCACATCCTTTTACTCTCGACTATCAGACTGAATCCACACTGCCGGTAGAGGAACTTGAAAACTATTTAGATTTAATACAACGCCTCTGGCTTGATCAAGCATACTGCTTCTATTTAACTGAACTACCACAGTCGCTTCGAGAAGGAGTTATTGTCACAATAAAAAAACCTGGAAAACCAGCGTGACTCCTACAGGCCACTAACTATGATAAATGTGGACAACAATTATTGGCCAACCTTATCGCCAAACGCCTTCCACTCCTCTTGCCAGATATAGTTAGACCTGATCAGTCAGGCTTCGTGCCTGATCGATCCCTGGCACACAATCTTCGCACATTGTTTGCCATCATGTATAGCATGGAGCCCAGACTGGCTTCAATTGAAGCTCTCCTAGACGTCATGATGGTGTGCGATTCTTTAGAACAGCCCTTCTTATTTGCCCTTCTTCTTCGCCTGGGCTTAAGTCGTTGATTCGTGATCCTCATTAAATTGCTGTACACCACCCCAACTGCAAGGCTACCCTTAAATGAGATGATTTGGGATCAATTTCCGATCTCACGGGGCACCTGGAAAGGCGGTCCGTTATCCCTGATCTTATTCGCTATCACTATGGAGCCCCTCACAGCCCAGCTGCACCAACATCATGTTCATAGGGGGCTCAATTTTAAACTGAGGAAGATATTGATTTCCATGTACGCAATTGATTTCAAACTATATATTCGAAAACATAGACCCCATCATTTGGGAGGTCATTCGCTATGAAGGTCTGTCGGGCATAAATATCAAGCGAGTCAAATCGGTTATATTCCCCCTAACTGACAACACTCGACGGTTTGACTAAGTTTCAGATGGAATGGGCAACAAAGCCAGTGCGATATCTTGGCATATGGCTCAGCCGCGACAAAGACCAGCTGTGACGTGTGAATTACGGCAAGGCAATGTGCTGGCTAGAAGATAGAATCCCAATGTGGCATGGACTTCCCGTATTATTGTCTGGGCGCCTGGCGAGAACCAAAATGGTGTATTACCTAAATTCCTGTACCCCTTTCCGAATCTTCTTCTGGCACATACTACAGAATTCTTTCAACTTCTGCAATCAAACCTGATTTTGCCGACATGAGACGGAAAACAGCCCAGGATTGCTTGGAAAATCCTTACACTCCCCCCTACTGCACTATATTAAGCATGCAAGGCTACATGCACTGACACTGTGAACTGTGTTAGATGTGCATGGGACGGACTGCGAAGTCGTGCTAACTTACAGTGTATTTACGCCCCTTCCATCCCCATAGCGCGCAGCCCAATGCTACCGGTGCTACAAGACAAAACCACAAGCACACAGGCGGAACCAGTTTACCTACGCTGATTTGTATCCAGAGAGACAGGAGACAGTTTCTCCCCTGGTTTGCAATGACAGATACCCACTGCCCTAGAGCATTGGATGTCCTACTATGCCATCAGATATGAGCCTCATTCTGTGCACAACATGAAATTAAAATGAACTACCAGTATTTGTAAAGTGCACGGCTACCTCCGAAGTGGTGTCCCGGCGCTGGGGGCCCTCGGGAAGATTAAGTGAGCTATTGCCCAGAGTCACATTGTGCTGGGCTAACCTGCTACCGGCTCCGGGGATCGAACCGTGAACCCCGTAGTCCGGAGTCAGGCACCCTGGACGCTGCGCCACACCTCTTCATGCAACTTTCCCTGAGCCTGCGCCCATGTTACATGTGTTGGAGCACATGCTAACGAATGCTCCACACGGCAAGTTGGTAACACACCTCTACACTTATGCAAGATAAGGCGCAAATTCTAACCCCTACAGCCCATGCTATATGGGCGTTGTACACAGACCCTCCTCTAACTACTGAACAGTGGACATACTGCTGAAAACAAACAGCAGCTCTCACCCAATTTTAAACTGACTCATACACTTCAAGTTCCTCCATCGGTTATATCGTACACCTACACAACTGCAACACATGGGCTTGAATGAGGAGGCACGGTGAGAGAGGTGCTTGGCACACCAGGATTCATTTTTACATTTAGCTTGGGAATGCTCTAGAAACGCAGATCACTGGCATACAGTACATTGCACAATCTAACAGATCATCAGTCACCCCACACCACAAACACCAGCAGTTAGCTGACTAGGCTATGTTAAAGACATATCACTTGCACATCAACGACTAACTGCTATGCCCCTGTTCTTGGCTAAGCGCCAACTAGCCAAGCACTGGGGGAGGAAATCTGCACCCAGAGTCACATCCTGGCTGCAGGACGCAACAGACTGCCATGAATAATTGGCAACCTACTGAAAGTGATGCCCCCAACTTCCCACCCTAAAGACATCTGGGAGCCATTCTTAACATATCTGTGACTCAAGTGCACACATATCAATATTTACTATTGTTTGTCTACATTTCGAACAGCTTTGGGGGGTCCCTGTTCGGGGGACACTGACCAGTGCTTTGCTGTTTATTTCCCATCTACATGGACATGTTTCGCAAGGAATACATTTCTGTATCATACCCTCTGAAGCCGCTTCCTGCTTATATCATGCCTGCACTTTAGAGGTTGCTGTTAATGTGAAGTCCTTATTATGCAATCTGCTATGATTAGCTATTGTGATGTCATTATATGCTGCCTGAGCCTTCCATTTCCTCTCTTCTCTTCCTCCCCTTTCCTCCATATTCTGGCTCCTGCATGTTGCTAACAAAAAACCAAATTGAGCTCAATCCAATGGAAAAGTTAAATTAGATGAACTCTGTTTCTTTTTAAAGGTTTAATATTAGGAATATTTTTGACATCCACTGTTGAACCTTCTTAATCAAGATCTGAAGGGTAAGGATGTCTGTAATGGATGTGTACTGGTAAATGTCAACACTGAAGTTCATCATTAGAGAGCTGAAGAGTTAAAAATATAAACTTCTTTAAAGCCAGAAAACAGCACACACCACTGTCATCTGGTTGCGATGAAAAAGGAAGAACAAGCAATTTAGTACTGAATTGTTTTGAAATCACAGTAACGTGCTTGTTCAAAAGTGTTAAATGTGGCTCAGAGGCTAAATATATGGTTTTGTTTATTTGATGGGTTCTAAGAAGCACAGTATCCAGAGCTTTTTCTGACCTGTGTAGGCTGAAAAGATTAAATCATTATCTAAAAAGTTGGGGTTCAGGTTTAAAGAGGTAGGAACATTTTAAGAGGAACACAAAGTTGACCACTGGTAACTTTCAAAAATGTGAAAATTAGAATTGATAACATGTAGGGAAGTTTCTATTAAGGACACAGAGGCAAGGATTATGCTTTAACTTCCATTGCTTTTTATATCCAGCAGCCATTTTTTAAACATCTCCACATTAAAAAAGCAAATAAAAAACTACCAGATTTGAAAACACCAGGGATAGTTCAAACACAACAGCCAATCAAATAACAATAAAGGTCTCCAGAGGTGTCCAATCAGGTTGAGTCCATGTTGAACATAGTCTTTCTTCTATGTCGTGACCTCCTCTTTCGTCGCACGAGACAGTCTCCCGTAATTGCACTTTTTTTTTTTTCATAACCAAGCCGTAATTGCACTTTTAAGTTCTGTTTCGTACACTTTGATCCTATGAGTAAAGAGTTATTAGAATATGGCTCTCCATTAAAGGGAACTGTCATTTCATATACCATTCTAAAAAAACAATTGTGACCATAGCAGTTCTAAAACCCATGACATGATTCATCTCTACATCAGGAAAAAATATTAATTACTTTATAGGGTGGGATCCGCAGACAGAAAAAACTTCCGGGCGGGATAACCTTTGTGTCCGCGTCATTAATAGAACTGAAACGTTTCCACATATTAGTTAGGAACAACTTTCATTCTATGTCAGGACCACAGGTGAGGATTATGCTGGTTCAGAGCTTGCTCACCGCCAAATAAGCCATAACCAGCACCGGCTTGAAATCAACCTCTTACAGGTAGAATCCGAGGACAAAACTGCTGCCTTCATAATGTCCTCTAGGTGTGTCCTAAGGGTAAAAGCCTTGGAAGCTATAGCCTCTCTCGCGGAGTGGGCTCCAAAAAAAGCAAGATCAATGCCAGCTTTCTCCATCACCCAAAGCATCTATCGGGCAGTAGTAGGAGAAGACACCGCCCTATGTGGCTTACGCAGTGCAATAAGAGTTGCCTTTCCCAGGAGGGTATGAACTCCTCAGACACTTCCTCAAAGGCCTTAAGACATTGCACCACACACAACTTAGGGGACTCTTGAAAAGTTGGACTATGAACTAGTCTTGTTGCTTGACTGTTTGCCTACTAATGGTAAACAATACCCCAGAAGGGGAAAAAAAATCATACCTGTTAAATTTAGGGCAGGAATATTAGACACACGCCTGAAGGAAACCAGGCATAACAGTATTGCTAATTTCGCTAAAATTTCCTACGTGATAGAAATCTGTTCCTTTGCCTGGACAAACATAGGCTCAGCACTTGGTTTACATCCCAGAGCACTGAATATCGTGTAGCCAGTGGTAGAGACAGATCTTCTGATTAGATGACACAAGAAAGGGTGTTCTCCCACCAGAGAGCCTCCACCGGAACGTGGCCTGCAGATATGGAGGAACGGAAAGTATTTATAAAATGATCAGCTAATCCCTATGTCACCAGACTAGCCAGGAAATTGAGAACCTGAACTAAGTCTGCGACCACGGGATCAACCATCCCTCACAGATACCAACATGTTCATCTAGTTCAGGCTGACTTGTACGGCTCAATGGTGCTATCGGCCAGGCTCTGGATCAGAGGTCTTCAGCCGGTCTTGAGAGGCTTGGGACCGTCCACCATCCCCCTGTACTCCACCGGGCCATTAGAAATAAGGAGCCCGCCAATACCAGACAGTGCAGGAGTGTATTCAGACTGAGAAGATGCGGAAACATGGGGAGTCAGATTCAAGAATACCAAGAAAGTTCCAGAAGAACTGGAAACCATATTTTAAATCTCCACATCATAGAGATAAGAACCACCTCTTCCCGCTGCAATCTGATCAGGGCCAAGGCCCAGGTGATCACAACGGGGGAAACAAGTAGCCCTTCTCAGGAGCCTAATCCTGTAAAAAAGCATCAGTCGCTGCCCCTAGCAGGTCCTGTCTCCAACTGAAAAACTTGGGGAGCTGGTTGTTTAGCCGAGAGGAAACAAGTTCACCGAAAACTGTTTTTGGAGGTCATCGAAGACCTCCGGATGGAGCCTCGAAAGACTGGAATCCCTAAGGTGCTGTGAGTGCCAATCCGCCACTCAGTTCTCCCCGCATGGAAGGTAGTCAGTTGTCACAGAGACCGGATGCTCAAGGGAATATTACCAAAAATTGGTTGCCATGTTGGAAAGGGCTTTGGATTGCATGCCCCCCATATGAATGATGTATCAAACTCCCAACACATGGCAAACTTCTATTACAATGCTGGCATTACATCGCAATGCCTTTATAAGGCATCCTTTACATCGCATGACATTACAACGCATACTTTTACAACAAATATTAAGGTACGCTTTTGAGGCAAGTACTCTAAATAAGATTTATTATATAATTTTTGGTTTTATCTTGATTTATATTTAAATATTTTAGGAGGGTTTGACATCCATCCTCTTCGACGGGATGCAAGGGAAATAGAGGATGGGGGTGGGGAGGAGAGTGTATTATTATCCAGGTATTCATTTTAATACTTTTTTTTTAACAATAATTAAGAGTCTTCATTATGAGGATGTCAGACCCATCTATTCTGATGAGATTGAAGAGAATTAGAAGTTTTGGGTAACTTTGTATTCATTTTTTCAGTTATATTTTATTAATTATTATTTAAAAAAATATGATTGATAATTATGAGGTCACACCTATCTTCTGGAACAGGATGCAAATGAAACCGAGGTTTTTGGTGGGGAAGTGTATTCAAGTCCAGGTATTACTTTAAATACTTGTGCATTAATACCCAGGTATTATTTATACCATTAGTGTACTATTTTATTATTACAAAAGTGATTATTTATGAGGATAGGACATCCATCCTCTGGGATGGGATGCAAGGGAAACAGGGGTTTTGGGTGCAGAAGTGTATTAATACCCAGGTATTCAATTTACTACTTCTGCATTAATTAATATCGATTTTAATTTACTTTTTTGTTAAATTATAAATGAGTATAACTTTTATTTAAAAGGTTATGGTGATTTTGGAAAGGGGAGTGTATTATTAATTAGATAATAGTATTGCCTGGTACTTAAATATTTTTGAATTTATTTATTAAATAGTTTGAAATAGTTTTAAATGAAAATTATGTAGGTGTGATATTCATTATCTGAGATGGGACGTTAGGTAATTAGGGGCTTAGGGAGTGGAACAGTAGTAATTCACAGGTATGTATTTTAATAACATCACATTAATTTGTTATAAAAGAATATTAAAGTGATTTTTATAAATAGTTAAACTAATATGAGGGTTAACTGCTTACCATCTAAAATGGTATGTTAGAGTACAAATGGGTTTGGAGTAGGGGAATGCTGAGTAACCATAATATTTTTTACAGTTTATTAACTATAAAATAATGTAAACAATAAATAATATGTAAACATGCATATATATACAGTCAAATTGAGTAAAGAGAATTAATTTATTTTTTAATCATTTTAATACATTTGAATAAAGTACTAATATAATATATAATAAGACTCATAACATGAAATATTCAAACTTTATTTAGTAAAATTATAGAACTATTTATAATAATTTGCAATACGGTATATACAAATAAAGTTATATTATAAAATAAATTACAAAAATAATTCTCAAAACTGTATATGAATATATTTTTCAGATTTTTTGTAGGACTGCTCACGCTTTTCCATTGAAATGAATGGGAGAAATTATCCGTTTCTCATTTGACAGAGGACGTGGTCGGTTGTACGTCTATTTCTACCGTTGGTGGATTGTTGCGGCCAAGATCGGAAACAAGGAAGAGCTGAGCTTAGGTGGATCTTATTTTAATTACTAAATATAGATTGGGGGTGGCACAGTTTATTGCAAGGAGAGAGAAAGAAGGTAGTTAGATAATTGTTTGTATTGTGAAGTATGTTCTTGGATGTTTTAACCACCATTTTCATCCCTATGCAGTGGGGGTTGTGGGCCCATGTCGGGTTGATTGTTTTTTTCAAACTTTTGGTTTAAAAAAAATATTTTAAAATAATTGTTACAATTTCTTTTAAACCATACTTAAAAAATAAAAATGTATATTTATTATTTAACTTTTTGTTGCGTTCCGTTTTTCTAAGATAATATTGAGTCCGTTTTCGGCCGCGTGGAAGTTGAGGACAAAATGGGAAGTACAGCAGAATGGAAGGTTTGGACAAATAGGAAATTTTCCTATGAGGTTTCTGAGTATATGCTGTAATTTTACTGCATTTAAACTTTTTTTTTGAAAATCCAATGCGAAATTTGGGAAGGATTTGAAAACTGGACAGTGGATTGCAGCGATGGATATCTTGTTGCATTTTTTTCAAAAATAATCTATTTTTGGTATTTGTTTGGGGGGATGTGATTTATTTAGTGAACAGATTTTTTGCAGCAGTACATTTGCTGTAAAACATGGCTTTGCTAAACTGCGTGATTTTTGATACTTTAATTTGCATTATATCGTGGATTATGGATTTGTTACTATGGATTTTGGGAGTATTGAAGACTCTTGGTGAATTGTGGAATTCTACGAAAGTTCAAGAGTCAGAGATAGAGAACAACTGAAGGTGGGAAACCCAATTTAAAAATAAAAAAAAAATACAATTTGGAAAAGGTCAATTTAATGGAAAAACAGGCAAGTAAGGTTGAATAGCTGTTAGTGTAGATTAGAAATGTAGTATGTGTGCAATATGGTTTAGGTAGTCTGAAGCCACCATCAACGAAAATTGTTGAATTTGACCCAATAGTCGCTCGGACATTTCTTTTGTTCATTTAGACATTGATGGGTTCAGGCTAACAGTCAATGATAGCGCAATTCTCATTTCGTGGAAACTTTCCTCCTTCTTCAAAATTTCCAAAAAATGATAAAAGTTTGGGGGAGAATTTCCGATTGATTTGTTGAAGGAGTTTTGCCATTCCTCTGTGGCAGTATTAGTCTTTGCTCCTCCCTCTAAGCAGGATGTTAAACAGTACCACCAATTCAGATGAAACCTTGGATTCCTCCTGCGACCCGACCTGCTTAGATGCCCTATCCATGTGTCCTCAAAGTAATTTAGAAGGGGTGCCAATTTGTGTTCATTTGTTGAAAAAATACTCCGATTCAGAAATTGATGTGTAGTATTCAGCCACACAGTCAGGAGGAACAAAGCATAGGGCAGTGCGTTTTTTCAACTCAAATTGCAGTTTACGGTCTTATATGCAATACTCAACTATGAATGATTTTTGTAATTTTCTTTAATATGCCTGAATTTGGGTTTCGGGATACAATTCGGTGATGGTGTTAATCACGGGTAATTCAAAAATCAATAATCACTTTTCTGGTCGGAGGAGCTTGGCGGGCATCCGTGATGGCCGCGTGAGCACAGCGCTCTCCGGACCCCCGCCACTCCCGGCATGATATCCTGAACATATCCTGATTCTTCACGAGGATTTATGTAGAGGACGCTGGGCTGATCTTCCTGGGATTTTTGGAATTTGATTTGGACCCGGGGCGCCGAAGATACGGCGATTCGAACTTTCGGGGTCCGCCCTTGAGGTGCGCCCGGGACTGGGTGAGGCTCTCTGGCCGTCTCGGAGTTGAACAACAGCGGCAGGGGGATTGGACTTGTGGGTCCCCCTCTTAAGTTTCGGTTTCGATTCTGCCTTAGACTGAGACATCTGGCAGGGGAGTCTGGCCTGGGTTGGGTCCGGCGCACGGGACGACTGTCGGGCCTTTGGCTGGCTTATTCTCCTTTCAGGCTGGTCCTCTCCTAGTGGTACCCTTGCAGCGGCCTTTTGGTCCCGACGCCCTACTTTCCTGTGGCCATTTCCATCGGGTCGAGTGAGTCTCCTGGTGACGCGGGTTCCGACATGGCGGGCAGAGGGGACCGAGAGACACGAAAGACCAAGACGCCCCTGCGTGGGGGCCCGGTCCAGTCTAACGTTATGGACCGTTACACCCATGCGAAGGGGTCCCCCGGAGCCGCCCTGCCTGGCCCAAGTGCGGTTGACCACATTGTGGACGCGTCAACGGAACCGTCCTTGCAGGACATCATGGGCGCCATTTCTGGCATGAAGGAAACTATAGGTCAGCAATATGAAGCTTTGGCCCACAAAATCGACACCGTGGCCATTGATGTGAACTTGATTCGGGCCGACCTATCTAAAACCAATGAGAAGGTGAAGTCATTGGATATCAAGTCATCCAGCCTTACGGCAGACGTCTCGAAGATGCAGACGGAGATTGGCAATCTCCGTAGGGTGAACGATTTCATGACCCGGCGCTTGGAGGACTTTGAGAACAGGGCACGTCGCTGTAATGTGCGTGTGGTTGGCGTTCCGGAGAATCCAGAACCGCACTCTGTTGATCTCCTGGTCGAGGACCTGATCCAGAACTACCTCTCTCCGTCTAGGCTGAGTAAATTCTTCGCAGTGGAGCGTGCCCATCGTGTTCCGGGAGGCCAGGGTAAGCCTGGCGCCCCGCCGAGGCCTATTGTTGCGAAACTCTTCCACTATAGGGATCGGGACGCTATCCTGCAGGCATCACGTGTGAAGGGCCCGGTGGCCTTTGAGAATGCCACGATGAACTTTTATCCGGACTTTTCTCAACAGGTGCAGAAACAGCGTATGGGCTTCCGTGGAGTCAAGAAGCGTCTCCGGGACATGGGATTGCGCTACGCTATGCTTTTTCCGACCAGGCTGCGAGTTGAGTACAATGACCGAACCTTTTTCTTTGATCGGCCTGATTCAGTGAATGACTGGCTGGACTCTCTGCCGGACCGACCTCCTGCGGCTGAGTCCGCCGCCCACCCGGGTGGTGCTGAGGGTGGTGTAGAGAGCTGAACTATTTGTCTTTGCCCGGGTCCTCGTGTAAAGTAACTTCTTCTGGGATTCTATGCCTAAGTGCCTCTACTGTCGGTGTGTTTTCCTTGTTATTTGTCTTGTTGGGGTGGCGGGTGGGCCAGAGCCTTTCCTCCTGCGGGGTCTTTTTGTACAATGGGGGTTCTTGGGCGACAGGCACACTGCATGTTGGGGTGGCTTTTTAGCTTCTTGCAGGAGTGCAGGGTGGGGGGTGTTTCCTTGATTGTTGGGGGGTGGGTGGGTGGGAAGTTTGATGTTTGTGTGTTGTGTTCTCAAGGCGATTCTATCTTGCTAATGATGTTTTTGATGTCATGCTCATTGGAGGGGGGTTGCGGCGTTGCTGTGTGGGATGGGGGGTAGCGGGTTGAGGTTTATTTCGTGGAATGTTAATGGTCTGGGGGATCGTATTAAGCGGGATGTGGTGTTGCGATGTATACGACGTTTGTCTCCAGATATTGTTTTTCTACAGGAGACTCATTTGGTGGGCAATACATGTCGTGCAATGAATAGGTGGGGCTATCGCCTCGCCGCACATTCGGGGTTTACCACGGGTTCCAGGGGGGTGGGTATCCTTGTTCGGGCTTCCCTCCCCCTAGCTATTGATGATGTGATCCTTGATGATCGGGGGCGTTATGCCGTCCTCGTGGGTCGCTATGGAGGGTCGGACCCTTTCCTTGTTTGCCGTTTATGTGCCCCCCGGTCTACAGACCTCTACCTTTTCCGATTTGGGCCGTGTGTTGTTGAACCTCCCTGATAGTACTCTCTTCATAGCAGGTGACTTTAATTCTGTGTTCTCCGGTCTACATGATCGTCACCCCCCTAGGGACACCCCTTTGGCCCAACAGTGGCTGGGTGGGTTTCTGGATACGTTCGGCTTGGTGGATTGCTGGAGACTTATGCATCCTACTCAGCTTCAATACACTTTCCACTCTGGGGCCCATGGGAGTCTGTCTAGACTGGATTATTTCCCGATGCCTGCGGCGCAGTCGCTAGCGGTTCGTGAGATTAGACACCTCCCCCGGGGCATCTCTGATCATTCTCCGCTCTGGCTTTGTTTTGAGGTGGGGGTGGAGGCGGCGGGCCGGGTGGCTCCTATCAACCCATGGTACCTCACCTCCCCCGTGACCCGTAATCTCTTGATTAAGTCTTTGGACAATTATTTTTTAGACAACGAGGGTTCCGTATCCTCTGCGGTATCCCTGTGGGAGGCCTTTAAGACAGTGATTCGCGGGCAGGCCCTTTCCCTTATTGCTGAATCCAAAAAGGCGAGGAATCGGGAGGTGGTAGACCTTGAGAGGGAGATTGCGGAGATAGAGGCTGACCTAGAATCGGATGTTACATATGCTAAACTCCACGCCCTGGGTCTGAAACAACTTGCTTATAAGTCTTTGGTCACAGATGCGGCTAAACTGATGTCTCGGGAGCAACAGGGTCGTTTGTATGATGTGGGGGACAAAGCGGGTAAATTACTGGCATGGTTGGATAAGAAGGAGAGGGAGAATCGTGTGGTGCCTGTGATTCAGACTTCGAATGGTGTGGGAGTGACGGACCCGGTTGGAATAGTTGAATGTTTTGCGGATTATTTTCGTGTGGTTTATACCCCTGTGTCTGAACGGGATGTTGATGACTCTCGCCTTTTGTTGCGTGATATAGCTCTGCCCAGTGTTTCCGATTTAGACCGAGTCTCTTTGGAGTCCCCTTTTACTACGGACGAGATAGCGACGGCCATTCGCTCACTCCGTTCGGGCAAAGCTTTGGGCCCGAATGGATTGCCAATTGAATTGTACAAGTTACGTCCTGACAGGGTGGCGCCCTATCTTCGTACCATGTTTTTGGAATCCCGCAAACGGGGTATTCTCCCATATGATCAGCGTCTGGCTACGATAGTTGTTATTCCCAAAGAAGGCAAACCTCGGGACCTTTGTTCGTCTTACAGGCCCATTTCCCTGTTGAATGTTGAACCCAAGGTCCTGGCTAAGCTCCTGGCTACCCGCCTCTTGACGGTCATTAGTGGCTTGGTTCATCCGGATCAGTCCGGATTTATCCCGCATCGCAATACGGCTCTTAACCTACGTCGTCTCCACAGAGCTGTTGCGAGGGCGGGGCTTCTGACGGAGCCGGCCATTTTGGCTTCGCTAGACGCCTCGATGGCCTTTGACACGGTAGAGTGGCCCTATCTTTGGGCAGCTCTTGAGAAATTTGGTTTTGGACCCGAGTTTATTGGTTGGGTGAAGTTTTTATACGCCGAACCCTTGGCACAGGTAGTGGTAAACGGTCGGGTTTCTGTCCCCTTCTGTCTTGGTAGGGGGACCCGTCAGGGGTGCCCCCTGTCTCCGTTGCTTTTCGCGCTTGCTCTGGAACCGTTGGCTGCGTGGCTTCGATGGGAACCTTCACTCAAAGGGATCCGTTGGTCACCGGATTTTGAAGACCGCGTCTCGCTTTACGCGGATGACATTCTTCTGTATCTTACTTCCCCGCGTAAATCTTTAAATGTCTTATTTGACGTTCTTACTTCGTTTGGTGCCAACTCGGGTCTGGTTATTAATTGGGCTAAGTCCTGTGTGTATGTTCTCTCGGGTGTTTTGCCCCCATTACCGGACAGGTTTCCTATCCAGGTTGTCCAATCTGGCTTCAAGTATTTGGGGATCTTTATTACGCTGGACTCCTCACTCCGGTTCGAGCGTAACCTCCTCCCCCCGCTTCTTCGACTGCGACTGGATGTGGCCCGTTGGCGTAAGCTACCCCTGTCTCCTCTGAGCAGGGCTGCCCTTTTTAAAATGATGTCTTTGCCGCAATTCCTATACGCGCTTCAAAATTCTTATGACGACATTCCCGCTACCTATTTCCGGGAGATCGAGAGTCTTCAGAGGCAACTGATCTGGGACGGGCGTCCACGTATTGCCCTTGCGAAACTTACCATCCCTTGGTATGACGGGGGCATGGCGCTGCCCGATATCAAGAGATATTATTGGGCTGCCCAGCTGTCTGCCATTAATCACGCAATGTATTCCCCGGGTCGAGATCCGGCCTTTGAGATGGATAAACTCCAGCTGCCGGGAGGGGATTTTAATAGAGCGCTTTATTCCAGATTGGCCGGGCGCCATCTTGTGGGCCCGTCCAGGATCGCAGTCAATGTGTGGCGCGCCGCGAATGTGAGTTTGGGATGGGAGAATCGACTGACAATGGCGACTCCGCTTTATGCTTCTGAACGTTTGGGCTGTCTCTGGTCTACTAAGGGCTTTGACCGCTGGGATATGATTGGGATATGTAAAGTGGGTGATGTCTGTGTGAAGGGTAGAGTGAAGTCTTTCCAGGCCCTTAAGGCAGAATATGACTTGAGTGATAGAGAGTTTTTTCGGTATTTGCAGGTCCGGCATGCCCTGGCCTCAGTTCTGACTCCTGATGTGACCCTGCCCGAGTCCTCCCCCCTTGAGGATCGTATACTGGATGGACACCTGCCCGATAGCACTATCTCCCTTATTTACAAGAAACTGATTAATAATCGCGCTGACTTATTGGTCCGACTTAGGGAGGTTTGGGTCGGTGACGGATTGGACTTGGATGACGAGGATTGGCAGTCGGCACTCTCTTCTCCGAAAGAGGTCGCCATCCCCGCCCGTCTTCGTTTGGTTCAACTTAAGATCCTCCACCGGGTGTATGTAACTGGTCCGCGTCTGGTTGTGATGGGTTTTTCCCCAGATGGCTTATGCAAGCGTGGTTGTGGGATGAGTGCTACATTTCTGCATATTCTTTGGGAGTGCCCGGTGGTAGCGGCCTACTGGATTGATGTACTTGCGGTGATGACTGTTGTGACTGGTATTACCCTGCGGCCTGACGATGCCTATTGAACGTATGGGAACCCACCGACTATTCTGTGGCCCAGACCAGATGGGCGACCTTGGGATACATAGTCGCGAAGCGGGACATTGCGCAACTCTGGGGCGCATCCAGGCCTCCCGAAGTCTCGGTGTGGGAGGATAACATGGACTGGTCCATGTTCCGAGAGAAGACCGTCTATGTGGCTAGGGGCAGACCCAGGGCGTGGACGAAGATTTGGGGTCAGTGGAATGCGCATCGTGGAGATATTTGTACCCCTCCCTTGGTTGACACTCCCGATGTTACCCTATCTCCCTAGGCTGACGTTCCCGAAAATTTTTCATGTTGTTTTAGGATTTTCCTGCCCTCCCCGCTGGCACCCCCCCCCCGGCCTTGCCGAGTCCCATTGATTTGCTTTTGTCTTCCTGATTAGTGGCTTTCCCCTCCGCCTTCTGGGCTGACCTGATTAATGTGCATTCGCCTTGTTTAGAGTTTGTTGTTTTTATGACTAATACAGAAAATTGTTATGTCCTGTCCGATGCTTTGAGCAATAATTGGTATATCACGGCTCTGTGTATTCTTTATTCAGCATTCATCTGTCTTTTCTTCTTCAGTCTGTCCCTGGCGCCGGGAAACCCATTACGGGTAGCTGCGCGCAATATAAATTTAATAAATAATAATAATAATAATAATATATGCTTTGTGCCTGGCCACGGTAGTGATCGTTTGCTTCTATGTTGTGCGTTGCTATTAGCGGCCAGCCCGTGTGGTTGTGGGCCCATCTCTGTAATTCTTATTTTATTGCTCAATAAAAGTCTTTAACCAAAAAAAAAAATAAAAAAAAATAATAATAATCACTTTTCTAGGACTTTTATTCTGTGTTTTAGTTTTAACCACTGTTAAAAGTTCAGTGTATGTTGAAGTTTGCTTATCAGGGAGTAAACTGCATACTAAGGGGACTACAGTGTTATTAATGTAGGCATGAATAGGGTGTAGTTTTAAACGTCCCACCCAGCATCCAATTATCACTAGACTCCAATTTTAGAAGGTTAAGATTAGTATCTTTTTCTGAGGGTTTTTGTTCTCTTGCAAAAGAAAGGTAATTAGTAACTGTAACAGTTAGTTCATGGGGGATATTAATATCAGAACATTTTTTGGGGTGTTATATGTGGAGGGTTACTTGCCTGTTTCCTTTGGTTAATTCTTCTTAAATTAGGGATTGTGGGGATAGAACTTGCTACATGCATAGGAATAGTTTGGGATATTTTCCTTAAAACTGAGCCACATGGTTCATTGGAGGTGGATGCACGTTCTTACATTTCATTTATGTTTTCTCTAACTTCTATTGCCATTGTAGAGGCAAGGTGTTATGCTCTGTGGGCCTTTCAATTGTGTCACCAAGAGTAACAGCTCTGCCTGTGCAATGGGGTGAGTAAAATTTCACACACCGCCAATGACCCATGGACTCAGTGAATCTCTCCTTACAATAAAGCCACTGTACTTTATTAATCTGTTGGACTTGATGTAAGAAGCGCCTCTTCCACTTGCCATAGTGATTTTTTTTATCTGAAAAACAAGAAAACCTGTTCTTTAAAATCGATTCAGAAAAGGGGTGGTGATGAACAGAGTGTCTGAATTAAGCAGACCACTCTTACCCAGTCCAAAGATCAGGGCTTGATCCATCACCGTTATTTAGCTCACTGCCCCATCCCAGCTCAGAACCTGGCAATATGCAAATTAGTCTGTCCCTGGCCCAGTGCATCATGGGAACAGGGATTCAAGCAAGCCGGGCAGACGACGGCTGAAATGCCAGAAACCGGTCCCCGGAAGCTTGTTTCCTTCCCAGTGTAAGAATTGGCTTGGTAGTTTGGTTTGCCCTGTTCCCATCATGCACTGGGACAGGAACAGACTAATTTGCATATAGCCAGGTTCTGAACTGGGATGGTGCAGTGAGCTAAAAAACGGTGTTGGATCTAGCCCTGATCTCTTGACTGGGTGAGAGTATTCTGCTTAATTCAGAAACTCTGTTCATCACCACCCCTTGTTGTTAAAAAAAAGTTCTTTAAAATCGGCAAAAGAATATGAATATTCCTGTAACGGTTTAATGACTATTTAAAGAATGTTTTATTTTTTTACTATGAATATGCTCCCTATGATTTGTTATTATGGTGTGTTGCAGACTCCTGTGAAAAGAGAGCTCTTTCAATTTCTTAATATGTTAAGCTTTACTTTGATCAGTTTCTTTTAGCTGATGGCTTGCACTTTAGGTGGTATTAGTTTAGTTTTAGGGGACAAGGTTTGCTGGATTGTGTTGCTTCTGGTTGTTGTTGGGTAGGTCTGAAAAGAAAAGTTTGCATTGAGGTTTTTGGAAGTCATTTTTACTAAAATATTTTCTTTATCACTTGTGTTTTCTTGGTTTTTTAAAACGGACTGTTGTTTCTTTTGCATTTGGGGTACTAAAGAGAAAATATTTGGTTAATATTGGCTTTACCAATGGGTTTTGAAAAATGTTTACCTCAGAATGTGGTAATCCGGACGCGTGCAGCTGAATAGGTTTTGTAGTCCAGCTAATGGTTTGGCCTGTAATCTTTTTTGATGGTTATTTTTAAAAATAAGGAAAAAAGTATATTTACTGTATGTTTAACTGTAAAATAATTACATCTCTTAAACCATCAGCAGACCAGCACCTTTATTAGGGTAAGCATCCAGAGGCTATAAGAGTAATTTTGACCCCACCTGCCCCTCCATCCCCCAGGATTAATCAGAAACCTCTCTGAGGCAAGCACACACTGGAATTAGATTAGTTACTTGGTCCCCAACACTGTCCAGCACCTTCCATGATGCAAACACACAGCGGAGTTAGAACTGTACTTTGCCCACCCACCACTGTCCAGCACCTTCCATGAGGCAAACTTCTGGCGTAGATAGAATAGAAAAATTTACCTCCACTGCTGTCCAACACTTTCCCCGAGTACAACACCTGGTTGAGTTAGAATAGTCATTTAGACACCGCCCACTGTACAGCACCTTTCTGAAACAAACTGGTGGAGTTAGGATAGTAATTGTGACCCCGCCACCCTCACCACGGTCTAGAACCTTCCCTAAGGTAAAGACCCAGTGGAGCTAGAATAGCAATTTAGCCCGCCAACACTTTCCAGCAACTTCCCGGAGTCAAGCGCAAGGTGGAGCTGGAATAGTCATTTTGCCCCCTGCCAGTGACCTCCAACTTCCCTGAGGTAAGCACCCTGCGGAATTAGAATAGTAATTTTGCCCCCAAACACTGTCCAGCACCTTTTATGAGTCAAGACCTTGTTCATTTAGAATAGTAATTCCCCCCCCCCCCCCCCCACACTGTCTAGAACCTTCCCGGAGGTAAAAACCTGGTGGAGTTGAGTAGTCATTTAGCCCCCCCCCCCCCAACTATGTCCAGCACCTACCCCGAGTCAAGCACCTGGCGGAGTTAGAATAATAATGTTGGCGCCCCCTCCCCTTCCCACCAGTGTCCAGCAACTTCCATGAGGCAAACAACTTGTGGAGTTAGAATAATAATCTCCCCCCCCCCCCATCATAGTCCAGAACCTTCCCGGAGTCAAGCACCTGGCGGAGCTAGAATAGTCATTTTTAGCCCCACCAGTGACCAGCACGTTCCCAGAAGCAAGCATCCTGTGGAGTTGGATAGGTCATTTTGTCCTTGACCACATGCCTGCACCTTGCCTGAGACAAGCACCTGGTGGAGTTAGAATTGGATTTTGCATCCCATAACTGTCCAGAACCTTCCCGGTTGTAAATAGGTTGCGGAGTTAGAATAGTAAATGTACACCCCACAACTGTCCAGCACCTTCCCTGAGGCAAGCACTCCGTAGAGATAGCATAGTAAGGTTGCCCACCAACACTCATCAGCTCCTTCCCTGAGGAGAGTTTCAGGTGGTTTAGGAACAGTAATTTTGACGCCCTGCACGGACCAGCAGCTTCCCTAAGGCAACTACCCAGTAGTTACTATCTAAATTATGCTTTATAGGACGGAACAGCAGCTTCACAAAATAATTTAAATTATTTAAAGGTTAAACTATTGTTACAAAATACATCTTGTAGTGTACTTACAGATGATTATCCAAAGGAACGTGTTGTAATAATTTGATAGTTGTATGTGTATGGTCAATCTATGTAAAAATGTAAATTGCAATTACGGACTTTGGGTTTTATATTAGATTCAGATGTAGTTTGAAATTCACTTACTTACGATAGGAAATATGTTTTGTAGTGCTGGGGATGTTTATCGAGTTCTGTGAATAAATGAAAATATGTTTTTAGGTAGATCATTGAATAATTTTTATTATTGATGTGTTTTCAGTCAATAGATGGCAGTGTTTGAACTGCAAAGTCTCAGTTGCCTCCTCCTACTGCAGCTGTGTGTGGTCACCAGGGAAGTCTGCTCCACTGAGCACAAAATGGTGGTAGAGTTTTTTATACGTTTTTTAGGCGCAACCGAAAATTTCAAAAAAGATATGTTTTGAAAAGATTTTTGCGTGTGAATCAGAACCTGACCGAATATATATTTATTAAGTGGTGAATGAAATGTTTGTTTGCAACTTCTGTCTCAGGATGGCAGCCGTTTTGAGTAGATGGTGGCTCCGCTGCTGTAATGAAATAGTGGGACACCTATTTTCTCAGCTTTGTATGAGCTGTACGTAATTGCAGCGTTTTTCATGGTCTGTACAGTCTTTTGTATGTATAGTATATACACAAAGATGTCAGATTTCTTTTTTTTCTAATGTACTCACCCACCAAAAACTCGTTTTGTGCATCCCGTCCCAGTAGACGACTACAAAAAATAAATGTAGCATTAATTATACTTTAACATAGGAGACTAATTTTTGTAATGGTAGGCTTTGTAATAGTAGATTGTATATATCTCGATGAACATGCGTTGTAATGGCGTGCGTTGTAAAACCATGCGTTGTAATGGTGGTTGCGTTGTAAAAACTGAGATGTAAAATTATGCGTTGCAATGGTATGCGTTCTAATGCCATATATTTCCCAATACGTTTTCTATCTTGAGGAGAATACACGATTGAATCCAGTCCCTCATTCAGCAACAGATACCAAAAGAGCTGGCCAGGAGTTCTAAGCAATTGATATGCAAAGTCTGTCCTTGCTAACACTAAGAAACTCCTGTGGAGAATTCACCACATTTGCGCCCCAGCCTGACTTGCTGGCGTTGGACTATCTGAAGCTGACCCAAAGATGGCTCTCCCATTTTACGCTTTCATGTGTGAAAGCCACCAAGAGATCGCCTGCCTTGCTTTGCCTGGAATGGCTACTGTCTGGGAGAAAGTGATTCTCTTCCGAAGGGGACAGGCTTGGAGTCATTGAAGGGCCAGATAGTGAAGAGGGTCCGGAAAGATGGCTTGGATGGAGGAGAAAAGGAGCGCCACCAGGCAGGCAATCTGCCACGATGAAGTGCAGGGTCTCACCAGGGTTCACCTTAGCTCGTGCTTGATTTTTGTTATTTTTCAAGAGGCAAAGCTCAGAGAGGACGTTGTTGAGTTGATGATGAAACTTAGAAAGGCTGCTTTCCAAGATGGTACCAGGTGGGACTTTATCTCACTCATCTCACTCGCTCATCTCACTCAGCGATACTCTAGAAGGTCTATCGCTGTTTGCAGTTGACTCAACAGTTGCCGGGATCACTGGGCCATAAGTAGCATGTCGTCCAAGTAGATAATGAGGTGCAGCCCCTGCGCCTGAAGGTGTTCCACTACTGATCTAAGATACTTGGTAAAACACCCAGGGGCGGCGGAGAACCCGAATGGTAGACTAGAAAACTTGAATGCCTTGTGGCGCCAAATAATTTGGAGGAGCCGCCGGTGAGGTGGAAACATTGGAACCAACAGATAGGCGTCCTTGAGGTCAAGGCGGACCATCCAATCTAACTGCGGCAACACGTCCCACAGAAGTTGAATGCTCTCCATTCTGAAATAGCGGTAGACCAGCTGCTCCTTTAGCTCTAGCAGATAACGAGCAGTCGGGCCCCGCCGCTTTTGTCCACTAGAAAAGGATGCTGATAAACCCACGAGGAGGGATGGTCGTTGGTTAAAATATGCCTTTCACTAAAAGAGAATGGGCCTCTGCGTGTATAAGTGCAGCCTCCTAAGAAGAAAAATGGATCGTTCTTGAGCCAGTGGGCTCAAGCGGGTTGCCATAGAATGCTATCTGGATGTACTGCACTGTTTGTAAAACCCACACATCAACGTGATAGCTCTCCATGGGTGGAGCAAGAGCGTTAGCCTGCCCCCAACATGTACCAGGGAAGGAGGACTAACTCACCGGAATTGGGGTTGCAAGACTGTCCATTGAAGCCTCTGTCTCGGAACCGTTGACCCCTGGTGAGTGAGAAGTTGGTGAAGCGCTGGTCTTGATAGTAGCCTCGCCTGGAGCCTTGCCCTCTGGAGAGAGTGTGTGAGGAGTACAATGGCTCGCCGAGCTGCCCCAACCATGGCCGCCCCCCTGGAAAACCTGCTTGATGTACAATTGCCCTTGTCCAGTGATATAAAGGTATTAAGATATTTACCCAGCTCACTCAGGGTGAAAATTGCAAAAAACACAGTTGATGGACAGAATGTAGAACAATGTCCAGGGAACAGTCCAGTCCAGTGCATAAAACAACGATGGATTAGGCCCAGATCCTTGTACTGGGGTGAATGTATGACATTGTTCTACATTCTGTCCATCAACTGTGTTTTTTGCAATTTTCACCCCGAGTGGGCTGGGTATGCTCAGACGTGAGTCCCAGGCTCTCCACACCACTGGAGTCAAGCTATCCAGGCTGATGAAGGCTGATAGCCAGAAACCGGTCCTTGGATGCTTGATTCCGGTCTGGGAAAGACATGGCTTGGTAGTTCGGACTGGACTGTTCCCATGAGGCACAGGGTCAGAGTTGATTTGCATATAGCCAGTGTCTAACCCAGGGTGGTGTGGAGTGCAAAAAAACGATGGATTAGGCCCAGATCCTTGTACCGGGGTGAATGTATGACATTGTTTTACATTCTGTCCATCAACTGTGTTTTTTGCAATTTTCACCCCGAGTGGGTTGGGTATGCTCAGACGTGAGTCCCAGGCTCTCCACACCACTGGAGTCAAGCTATCCAGGCTGATGAAGGCTGATAGCCAGAAACCGGTCCTTGGATGCTGGATTCCGGTCTGGGAAAGACATGGCTTGGTAGTTCGGACTGGACTGTTCCCATGAGGCACAGGGTCAGAGCTGATTTGCATATAGCCAGTGTCTAACCCAGGGTGGTGTGGAGTGCAAAAAAACGATGGATTAGGCCCAGATCCTTGTACTGGGGTGAATGTATGACATTGTTCTACATTCTGTCCATCAACTGTGTTTTTTGCAATTTTCACCCCGAGTGGGCTGGGTATGCTCAGACGTGAGTCCCAGGCTCTCCACACCACTGGAGTCAAGCTATCCAGGCTGATGAAGGCTGATAGCCAGAAACCGGTCCTTGGATGCTTGATTCCGGTCTGGGAAAGACATGGCTTGGTAGTTCGGACTGGACTGTTCCCATGAGGCACAGGGTCAGAGCTGATTTGCATATAGCCAGTGTCTAACCCAGGGTGGTGTGGAGTGCAAAAAAACGATGGATTAGGCCCAGATCCTTGTACTGGGGTGAATGTATGACATTGTTCTACATTCTGTCCATCAACTGTGTTTTTTGTCATCATCAGAGTGCGGCGGCAGAGTGGGAGGTTGAGGGTCCATCACCACGGAGTCTGAAGGGGGAAAATGGGCAGGTTTTGCACCATGAAGGCCTGTTTAGGACAGGCAAACCCATCATGGTCCAAGCTGTCGTCATGGGCCCTTAGTCAGGACTTCATCTGAGTTCGGCAGAACTGGAGGTGCCATGGAGGGCCCAGGGGTCTCCTGCACCGTGTGGGGGCTCTTTGAACAATCACACTCAATTAATCGTGCCAGGTGTCAGTCAATGGGTACCACGGTCTTTTCGGCTACTTATAGATGGAGGCGTCAACCGCATCATGAAAATCATCATCTGAAGGTAAATAGGCCAAGAGATCATCCTTCATGTGCCCGCAGTTTGAGGCTTCCATAATGGAGGTTGTCAGGCACAGTATAAACAATAGGGCCAATAAACAGGCAGGGAACCTGTAGCCAAAGTTGTAGCACACTGGTATCAGCATATGCAGTGCCTCACAGCATTTAGAGACAATGTGGACAGTCAGAATGCTGCATATTAGGGACTGGGGATCCCCGAGCAGGTTTTGGGTGGGGCAGAGTCAAACAGTTATAGGGCAGAGCCCAGGGACACTCTCGCCACTAGTTATTGGGGATGATATGGCCTGAGAGTGAGTTTACAAGTGAGGCCCTTGTGGCCATTATAATACAGACCCCCTGCAGCGTTCTGGGGGAGAAAAACTACAGATCATTACAGCCGTTACATAATATGCAAATATGGGCAGTACAGACCTCACACATTGAGGCATTACTCTCCAGGCCAAGGCTCAGGCAGGCAATCCGCTCCGCAGTGTGCAACTCCAGTCTCACTGAAGAGAAATGGATTGAGTTTGCACTGTAGGCCTACCATCACACTTGCAATTGCGCCACCAGGTGGGCAGCGGGCCGCAGCGTGAAGCCACACCAAGCAAGCAGCCACGAAGGAGTGCAAAATGCATTTCCGTGGCCATAGGGACAAAAGGGCTACAATATTATGTGAAAAAAAGACCTTGCAGGCAATATCCTTACAATGTACAACAACATTAACAGTACGTTTTAAGAAGGAAATTAAAAAAGTGACTTATCTGGGCTGTGAGCAGAGAAGAAAGGTCACACCATAGAGGAAGGATTATGTGCATCATGGACGCAACCCGATTGGACAGCTCTTGGGACCCTTATTATATTTTGATTGGCGGTTGTATTTGAAACAGTCCCTGGGATTCTTGGGTCTGGTAGTTTATTTGCTTTTTTAATGTGGGGATGTTAATAAAATAAATACTGTAATAAAAAGTGGAGGAAATTAAAACGTAATTATCGCCTCTGGGCAGACCTAAAATTGTGGGCCTAGGCTGCATTACTAATTTGGAGAGCTCATCTGAGGCGATACAGATACAAAAGCACGTCCACCGAGAACTCACACTTCCATGAATATAACCAAAACATAAATCAGCTTAAATATCAAGATAAAAGACAACAAACCAAGCACTGACCTAAGACAATTGCTTTTACAAAAAGAGGTATGGATAAAAAAAACTGATTTCAACAAGAGGACTCAAATAACAAGTATCTTGTTTTGTACATTAACACTGACAATTACTTATGGTTGTCCACTAGTTTCGGCCTGTTTGGAGTAACTATCAATCTATATATATATTTTTTTGTCAACAGCAGCCTCTGAATTATGATGTTCTTAACAACCCTAATGAGACTAAAATTGCATCCGAGTTCAAATGATTGAATGGGCTTAACATTTAAAGACTGGGCTGGTAAAAGCAGCAACATACAATTAAGACATGTGATCCATATGATTGCGATCATAAACACACTGAGGATCTGAAGGGGGATCTGAGAAAGCCAGAGGGTACTGATCCCTCAAAAGAAAAAATTCTTATCACGCAAAGTGAGCCCAGCTATATGTGGAAAAGAGAAGAAGATAGAGGTAGGGTAATGTCTATGGAAGAGATAGAAAGAGAAATTTCCGTCAGGACAGGAACCCTCACAAACTGTTAGGTGACATGCTTCATCATATGGGTTCCCTCCTCACACCCTGGCGTGGGCTACAACGCCCAAAGGGGAGGAGCTGAGGTGTTTTCTCAAAGATGAGCGTATGACAATACAGAAGAATGAGGGGCAAAGTGCACAGAAATTTAGTGAGTGATTTAAAAGTGTCTCTCTGGATCCACTGAATTTTATTAGGTGGTCCCAGGGACACATTTTAAAGGCAAGAGGGCTAGGGATTAAACTAATATATCCCTAGATCATGGCCAACATGTTTCTGCCATTCATTGGGCCCCTATAGAGATCCAGAGGCATTCATTAGGACCTTGATTAGTCACTCTGTATATGTGATGAAGAAAGTAAAAATACTGGTCACCACAGGAACTGGGCGGTCAGGTGTTCAACGACCCTATTCACTTCAAAAGATTTAATTTACTAAAGTGAGATATATCAAACCCACTCTCCATGCTCTTGTACCGTCTCGCTGTGCCCAACGTGAATGTGGGGTGCAGTCGGCAGGGAGACGTCTGTCTCCCTGCCGAGTGCACCACACAGTCACCATGATGATGTGGTAATTAGCCTTGATGCTCATCATTACATCTTTTCAATGTTGTATGTTTTTGTTAAATATAACCACACCAGACTATGCAACCCAGCTATGTGACCAGACACAATCAAGTAAACCAGTCCCACATATTGGTATCTAAGGTTCGCACACGTTGGATATTTTTCACATCATCACTATAAATAAACAAGAGCTACTGCAGTGTAACGACTTCACATTGTGACTTAGGTTTTATAAATCTGCACAAAGTTACCATTTTTCGTAACTGGTTTAGGTCTTCCAGCTTTAATAAGCCTCTTCATGAATGGCCTTGACCTGATTGCAAACAACATTTTGGAGATAGGCACATTCAAGGAGCTTTCCATTTCATTCTATCAATGTTAATCCTGTAAGTAGGCTCGTACTGAAACATGATTAATTGCAAATAGTACATAACTGTGTTCACCGTATACTCTACAGACGACACTGGCTTTTAGATTACATTTCTAAAGTGTGTGCGTTCCCAAAGGGCCGTACCAGCTACGTTTGACTAATCAAGGCAATATTAGAAAGACCTTATGTTTGCTAGCTGCATCCATTACCACAACAAGGAAGACATTGTACGAACCATGGAAGCAAACATCTCACATTATTTCCAAATATTTGCCCAGTACGTTTAGCCACACGCTACCACTGTTTCCTATATTAGCAAAGAAGGGGTTGGGTTTAAGCGTGTCCTTCTTAACTGTAAGAAATTGGGTTATTAGCTGTGAAGCAATTAAGGCCTGCACAAATAATAGCTCCAGACTTTCCTCTTATTTGGTACTGACTCTCTCAAAGCAGAGCAGTCAAAGACCTACTAAGGGGAGTTGATGTGGGCTAGTAACCAGTATATGCAGGCACAGAATAACACCAATCCATATATGATTGTCCAGTTAGTGCTTTTTTTTTGGAAAAATGTATATTTATTACACATGCACACTATTAAATACTACGCATTTATTTTTAAATATATACATCAGGCAGATAGAGATACCTTGACATTCTGAAACCACATTTGACCTTTACTGGGTCATGACCCCTAAAATTCTAGTAAGCCCTCCCCCATACCAGAGAGAACATCACACTATAAGGTGGTATCACTTTAAATTAGGCAGGTCTATTGGCTTTGTCGAAGTCACCACATCAATATGTAAAGCAAGCCTATTGTTTGGTAATGGGCCATCACAACAATAATATAAGGCACGCCTCCTGGCTTTATAAAGGTGACCCCTAGTAAAAGATCAATAACCATATGTCAAATATTATATTACTGAAATCAATAACCATGTTTAAATGCAATCATTACTCTAAATAAAATATTGCAATGCTTATCAAAAGGCACTGTCTATATTATACTGTCAAGAATGCATTTATGTTTTTGTTAGAAATTGGATTTCTGGTTAGGTAGGGCATGCGCCTAAGCCAGGCAGAAGCCCCCACTCTAGTCAGGGTAAGGGAGTTACACACTGAAGATAACCCTTGGTAGCTTGGCAGAGCAGTCAGGCTTATCCCAGAGGCATTGTGTAGAGCAATACCCACACACAGTAGCAACACACTAAGCACACCACAAAAGAAATTCCACACAAGGTTATATAAAAAATAGCCTTTTTATTACTCATAAAACACATTAGAACGTAATCTCATATATACACTGTGCCAGCAGGCTCTTGGTAGGACTTTACAGAGATTATATACACTACAGGGTCAATCGGGTAACTACTGGTAAGGGTACACTTAGCATGAACATATTAGACCTAAAGCACAAGTTACTACTTGTGTAACGATATATCTGTAAGAGACATTAGTTAGTGATAGATTCCTTACCTTAGAATATCCCCAGGCGTCAGACTAGATCCTGAAACTTTTGCGTAGCAATAACCCTGCGCGTCGGTAGGCGTCGTCGGCGGCTCCGCGTCCGTCGTCGGCGTCGTTAGCGCTGGAGTGACGTCGCCGGAGTACATAGACGACGCCCTCGCGAGCGGACGTCAGTTCTTATACACAGCTTTTCCGTGCCAGATACGCAGAGCCATGATAGAACCAACACTGGTGCCATGAAACTAGGGCCCTGAAAGGGGATGACCTTAACCCTAGATATTGGTTCGCAGAACGGGGAGGATGGGTGGGTCGGTAAGGAATCTATCACTAACTAATGTATCTTACAGATATATCGTTACACAAGTAGTAACTTGTGCATCTGAAAGAGACACATTAGTGATAGATTCCTTACCTTAGAATAGATACCCCAGCAATACCAACCCCGGTGGTGGGTCTGCGAACCAATAACCACACCAGAAAGTCGCGAACGTGTGCAGCGAGGCCCACGTAGCTGCCTGACAAATGTCTTGCAAGGGGACTCCTCGGCCCAGGGCAGTAGTAGTCGCCATGGCCCGAGTGGAGTGGGCCCTCAGCCCAACAGGAGGTTCCTTTTTAGCCAAGGAGTAACACGCCTGGATGCACAAGACAATCCACCGAGAGATGGTCCGTTTGTGCACCTCCCGTCCTTTCTTAGCGCCCATGTAACCAACAAAGAGTTGGTCATCCACCTGGATCTGGCGTGTGCGATCCAGATAGTAAGAGAGCGCATGTTTTGGGTCCAGACAGTGGAGCCTCTCTTCCTCTTTCGAGGGATGCGGAGGCGGAAAGAAGGTAGGCAAGGTGATGGACTGCCCAATGTGGAAGGCTGCGACTACCTTGGGCAGGAAAGAGGGTCTTGTCAGCAACACAACCTTGTCCGGATGGACAGAAAGGAAAGGAGGTTCGGAAGAAAGAGCCTGGAGCTCACTCACTCTCCTGGCACAGGTGATGGCAACCAGGAAAGCAGTCTTTAGAGTAAGAAAACGGAGAGGACAGTTATGAAGTGGCTCAAAGGGAGCGCACATCATCAAGTAAGTACAAGGTTCAAGTCCCACTGAGGCATCACGAATGGAAAAGGAGGGAACATGTGTGTGATGCCCTTCAAAAACCTATTTACAATCGGGGACTTGAACAAAGATGGCTGATCAGGTAGCCTTAAGAAGGCGGAAAGGCTGTCAGAATGACATTACAGACTTCAGGAGGAAAGTCAAATGGCCTCAACTGTCGCCGCTCAATCTCCAAGCTTGTAGGTGGAGACTGGACAGGTTCGGGTGGAGGACCGTCCCCTGCTGCTGCGACAGAAGGTCCTCCTGAAGAGGCAGACGAATCGGGGGATCGACAGACATGCTGAGTAGCTCGGGATACCAGTACCTTCGAGCCCAGTCCGGAACCACAAGGATAACCTGGGCCCGGTTGCGCCTGAGCTTCTTCAGCACTCTGGGCAGAAGTGGTATAGGCGGAAAGGCGTACAATAGACCGCAACTCCACTCGCGACGAAAAGCGTCTCCGAGCGAGTGCCGCCTTGGAAATTCCAACGCGCAGAACTGATGACATTGCGCGTTCTCTTCTGTGGCGAATAGATCTAACCAAGGCTCTCCCCACTGCTAAAAGAGACCTTGTGCCACGTCCGAGTTCAGACGCCATTCGTGATCCATCATGAACTGACGGCTGAGTTTGTCCGCCCTGGCGTTCAGAGAACCTGCCAGGTGTTGAACAACCAGAGTCACGCCCTGATGTTCCTGCCACTGCCAGAGGCGCAGAGCCTCCTGGCATAGGGTCCACTACCCCACCCCGCCCTGTTTGTTGCAGTACCACATGGTGGTGGTGTTGTCCGTGAACACCTACACTACACTTCCCCGGACAGAGGGGAGGAATGCCTTCAGTGCAAGACGGATCGCCCGCAGCTCCAGAAGGTTGATGTGGAGCTGGGACTCCGCCGGAGACCAGAGGCCTCTGATCTCCGCCTCTCCCATGTGGCGCCCCCGGCCCTGGAGGGACGCGTCAGTCACAACTACGTGCTCCGGTTGGGGTAGGGAGAGGGATCTGCCGCTGACCCAATCGCGGTCCGTGAGCCACCACTGCAACTGTCTTGCAGTACCCTCCGAGATCAAGACATGGTCGGACAAGTTGCCCTGATGCTGGGCCCTCTAAAACTTCAGGTCCCACTGCAGAGCCCGCATCAGCCACCGGGTGTGATGCACCAGAAAGATGCAGGAGGCCATCAGCCCCAGAAGCCGCAGCGTCAACCTGACCGAGACTCGGGATAAAGGCTGAAAGATTGGAATCAGAGCCTGAATATCCCAAACCCGCTGTTCGGGAGGATTAACCCGAAACTGCGCCGAGTCTAGAACCACTCCGATGAAGAGGAGCTTCTGAGAGGGACAAAGGTGTGACTTCGGCACATTGATGGAGAACCCCAGCAGGTGCAGGAGATCGGCCGTAGTCTGGAGGTGGCTGACGACTGTCTGGGGCGAGCCCGCCTTCAACGACCAGTCGTCGAGGTAGGGGAAGACTGAAACCCCTAACCTGTGCAGATGAGCTGCGACGACCGCCATCACCTTCGTGAACACCTGAAGGGGGCTGGTAAGGCCGAAGGGGAGCACAGTAAACTGAAAGTGCTCGTGGCCTACCGTAAACCGTAGGTAACGCCGGTGGGCGGCAAAATGGGGATGTGAGAATAAGCGTCCTGCAAGTCCAACGCTACCATCCAGTCTCCAGGGTCTAGGGCAGCTAAGACCTGAGCCAATGTCAGCATCTTGAACTTCTCCTTCCGGAGGAAGCAGTTGACGTTCCGTAGGTCCAAGATAGGGCGTAGGCCCCCTTTGCCCTTCTTGGGTACCAGAAAGTAGTGGGAGTAACAACCACACCCTACTTCTGGCCTAGGAACGCGCTCGATGGCCCCCTTGGCCAAGAGGGCCGTAACTTCCTCTTGCCGAAGTTGCAAGTGATCCCCCGACACGCGGTGGTATTGCGGTGGCATGGCTGGAGGGGTCTCCTCGAAGGTGACGGAGTAGCCCCTTCGGACGATTTGCAGCACCCACATGTCCGACGTGACAGTGCGCCAGTGGAAGTGGTGATGGGGAACACTGCCCCCACTGGAGTCACATGGGCCTGAAAGCACAGACTAGGAGGGTTTTGAGGCGGATGCTGCAGGGGGAGGTGTGGACTGGCCTCGCCGTTGTCCCAGACCTCCGCCACGGCGGTTTCCACTGCCCCAACCACGCTGTGTATTACGGTGCGTGGCTGGTAGCATGTGTGGGGGCGCCCCTTCCTTGGCCACGAAAGGAGCAAATTTGATTGAAAAGACAAGGGGACCCAGCGGGTAGCTATGGACCATGGGTATCAGTTAAGTTTAAACAGACAAAGGTCCTAAGCGTATACCAATTAATAAACCAATGATATATAGACCACAATAGGCTCTATATATTTCTAGTCCTTGTCCAGCCTGACAGGGAATTTTTATTAGTCAGATAAATAGAATCTTGTTTCAATTGCATTAGTACAACAACAAATCATTGTAGTAAAGCACACTCCTGTGCTGTACTGTAGAGAAAAGGATAGAGGAGAGAAAAGGGTGTTTCAGGCAAAGGAAAAGAGCAGACAGGGTACTGTTTGAGTCAGAAGTTAACAGTATCACCTGAAGTGGTACATACAAATACAGATATACATTAAATCACTGTATGTCCACTCAAAGGAGTCGACGTTTCGATCCCGTGCTCGAATTATCAAGGGATCATCTTCAGGACTTAAAAAACTTATTTTGCCTGGATTAAAGGTTAAAATAAGCCTCTTATGGGAGGAGGGGAAAATAAATTTCGCTGCAATGGCGCGGGGATGCCGACGAATTTGGGGCTTCCCTTTTCAGTGCAGGCTGGCGCTCAGTGAGCGTTGCCGGGGCTCGGTTGTACGAGCACGCAGGCACTTTGGTTGGGTTCAGATCGGATAGGAACCCTCTGTGGTTTTGACCAGCAGTCGTAGGGGCCAGTGGTCGGTGAACTTTCAAAATCCTTGTGTTTGTAAGGTTATATGAACCTTAAACATGCTTTCAGGGTGAATTGTACACTCCTTAAAAGTTGATCGGCTCGATGGCCGGCGGCGGGAGGCGGTCGGATGAATCAACGATACGCAGAGTGAATGATTCTTCTGTCTGCGCCAGACTGAGCGCCAGCCTGCGCTGAAAAGGGAAGCCCCAAATTCGTCGGCATCCCCGCGCCATTGCAGCAAAATTTATTTTCCCCTCCGCAAAAATCAATCACATGTGCAGCTGCCCGCGGCCTTGCGGCGCAGCTGTGCAACGTCGGAAATGCGAGGAAAAAGTCGGTGGCACCTCAGCACCCAAGGGAAATGCGCCAATGGCCCCTCGGGCGGAAAACCACATCGTGGCCTGGGACAAGGGACACTCCAACCCCCAAGGCACTCACCTGCTTTACTGGGGCGTTTTCACAGGGTGCATGAGGTTCCTGTGGAAGCACCATGCTTCCAATGACGATCCTTAAGCCGCTGCTTCCCGCAAGTCAGAAGCAGGACCCGGAGCAAAGTCTCCGGTGTCGTCTGCGGAAGGCAGCTCTGCCCACAACCAGGCAGTTGCCGCCTGACTTCCGTTTTGCCGTAGTAGGTTCCTCCCACCACCAGGCTGAGGCAGCATGAGGGGCTTTCCCCTTCCTTACGGGAGCCCGCCTACGTCCAGGTGTCCTCCGCCTGTGTTTGGCTTCACAGTGCGGCTGCACTCGCTGGTCTCACCACAAGAGCCCTCTTCTCAGGGTCAACAAACAGCGGGTGCAGCGCCCGCTACGCTCTTTGGGTAGAGGCACAGCGATGTGAGGCAACTGGCAGCCCCCTCCTCACCTTTGGTTCCTGGGTCAGGCCAAAGCAGACCACTACACCGCGATGAGTGAGGGGAGGCAGCAGCACAGTGCTCCCCTCGCATTCTCTCTCTCCAGTCCAGAGGCAGGGAACTTAAGCGGGAAAACTAATCAAGCACTCACCATGAACTGGATGTCAGGCCACACAGGGCAGAGCTGGGTCCAGGAACTCCAGTTCACAGGGCCCTCAAGCAGAGGGGAAGTCCTTTCAGGCGGTTCCTCCTGGCGCCCAGCAGTCCTCTAGTTCCAAGTAAGCACAAAACAATGGGGTCACAGCCCCAACATTTATATCCCTAAAGTCTTTGTTCAGCCCTGGCAAATGGTCTTGGACCTCGAACAAACCAGTTTATAGGGGCACTTATCAAGTGCACAACAGTCCCCAATGTTTGTGTAGGCTCTGGACCCAGACACACCACAGGAGGGCGGAGCCAGTATTGTGGAAGGCAGGCACAGTCCTATTCAGGGTCAGGTGCTACTTCTCCCACTACTCCAAATGCAGATCGGCCTATTCAGCCTAGCGCTGACTCACTTAGCCCTTCTGGAGCAATTGCACCTCCCCAACCCCGGTTATCCAGAGCCAGACATGCAATACACAACACAAAGACACATAGCACACAGAAATGCCCTCTTCTAAAAGTGGCATTTCTAAAATAGTGATAATAAATCATCGAACACCATTACGCAGAATTTATTACCACTATTCCAAACATACCAAACTTGATCACGCTACTCCTCTCATGTCAGGAATTACCACTGAAACACAAATCAGGGAATCCCCCATGCATTCCTATGAGAGGGCAGTAGTGAGAAATTAAGAGTTAGGCCACATGCCACAGAGTTAAGCCACATGCCCTACCTTTTACCTACAGCGCTCCCTGCCCATAGGGTTAGCTAGGCCTACCTTAGGGGTGGCTGAAAGGTAGTAAAAGGGGAGTCACAGACGTGGCACCCACTTTAAGTGCCACGTCACAGTGGCAATAAACTGTGTGCTGGCCCGGCACAGGCCTGACACAGGTATGAAAGGCTACTTTGGTGGGCACGCGCAAGCAGCGCTGCATGCCCACCAGTCGCATTTAATTTACTGGCTCTGGGTATATGAGATACCATTTTACAAGGGACTGATAGGTAAATTAAATATGCCAAACAGGTGTAGACCAATCTTACCATGTTTACCATAGAGAGCACAGACACTTTAACACTGTACAGCAGTGATAAAGTGCACAGAGTCCTAAAACCACCACCAACAGGTCAGAAAAAATACCAGAGGAAGGCCAAATGTTCTGGGATGACCCTGCAAAAAGGGCCAAGTCCAACAGTTTTTCTTTCACACAATTAGGCCACAGAAAATGTAACGGCAGAACTAACAACTATAGGTTCCTGCACTTCCAAGCTATAGAACAAAAGTACCAGCCTTAGGAGTGTTTGACACAGAATGAAAATTCTCTCCAGGTCATGCATTTTGGGATCTGGAAGACATATGGTTACTTTCAAAAGTTACACCGGAAAGAAGCTGTTGAGATTCTGGTGATGCCCATTTCAGTGTTGGGGCCTTCACAAGCTGAGAAAAATATTCAGGCCTGCTGGGCATTATGGGCTACTCCCTCCGCAGAGCAGTTAATTTTAATAAGTGGGTTACCAACTGTGTGGCATTGGACCACATTGTTGGTCTGAAACTAATAATCTTCCCTGATGTAGGGGTATATCTTTTCCTGGTCAAAGTGTTTCACATCTTTTTGCAGCTTGGCGATCTTCTGCTTTGTGAGGTTCTTATGTTCCTTCATTTCTTCATTAACCTCTGCTAAGCAAGATGTGAAGGCCGTGATAGTAATTCCTGCCTTAAGTGCATTTTCTGCTAGAGTAATTTGAATGAGTAGGGTGCCTTAAAGGCATTTGGCTGTAGTGATGAGGACCAGCCAATCGAGTGTGCATTTCCAAGCAATCTTGGACCATGCCTTGCGAAAGGTGATATCTTCGAGGAAGTTTCTAGGGGTAAGGGTGACAAGTAGGCCATTGGGGGCTACGTTAGCTTGAACATACTCAGTCATTCTACTCTAAGTTGATTCTAAACCGTTAATGGAAAGCCAAGTAGTGTCCGAGTATAGCCCAGTGGTAATGCTATATCGTAGTGTAGGGGGCGTGGAATGTTGTATTGTGTGAAAAGTAAGGTAAATCGGTAGAGAGAGAAGAAAGAAGTAAAACATTTCCCACGGCTGGCTGCCTGGCTGGCTATGTCTCAAGCACACAAAAGAAGGGGGACTAGTAGCAAATAAAAAAAAGGTCCTGTACCCGAGCTCCCAAAGTCTATGTTTCAATAATTAGAGGGTAACTGTTCCTAGGAAAAAGCAGATCCCCATACTATGTAAACCTCTCCCACTCGGCCTCCCTCCCAATATGGCGCCTGCAACACCCATACGCTTGTTCCTTGTGAGGTTACCCTTCCAGCTGTATGGGGTAACTGTGGACTCACAAGATAGGCCCCAAGCTTTCCACACACATTTGCCGCGTTATTCTCCATTCTCCCGCGTCAATCCGTACACTGGAGTTGACGGGGTAGCAGTCTTGTCTGGTTAAAAGCGGAAGCATCTTTCTTCTCTCCCAAGGGCGACTGATCAGCAGAGGGCAGGTAACAAGCTTGTTTCTTGCTGAAGTCAATGTGAGTATTTTCACCCTGCTATCGACACCAAGTAAGAGTTTTTCTCCACTTAAAAAACCTGCAGCAATATTTTAATTGCAAATATGTCACTTTCAGGTATACTTCTCAAAGTCACGCTCCACGCGGATGAGGCTTCCCTAAACAACATTTTGGGGTAGGAGTATCAGTGTATATTAGTTGTGTGCCTGTTACATCTACGAATCAACCACTCTGGTTAATTGCTTTTGCTCCGATGAGCATGCGTTTTAATAAGCCTCACCACTGATCGCGGCTTACATGCCAAACTCGGGTAGGCACTCCCACACCTCGTGTGTATGGGCGCGTCTGTCACTCGCTGCCTTTCATGCAAGCTTTGGCACAGTTGAGCAGTGTGTTGTTGGACTGTGTGTTCACTAGCATGCTTCTTCTAAATTGAAAACCACGCTCATGCTGAGATGGACAATTGAGCTCTTTTCCAATATATCCTTATCAAGTACAGATGCCGTGTATGATCGGACACATCTGATCTTCAGAGCACTACTAAGTATGATTATTTTTAAGTACAAGTGTTGCTTTCTCTTTTTCTCCTTTCCGTAGGTTGGACTTTGAAACTTAGGTGGTCGTATTCGTTCGGGTGCAGAGTCGCCCTGACTACACTTGAATCTAGGTATTACTACAGTGTGTACTGAGTGTTGCAGTTTCAAACCCCTGTACTTCACTTCCCACACTTAACCTTTGCACGGTCCTAAGAAAAATCATTGAATCCACTAGGGACCACAACAGACCTGAAACATGTCGACCTGATACCATCAATTTTTATCACCATAAGCACTGAGATACGCAGAAGAAAAATACTACCAACTCTAACTACCAGATCAAGAGTACTCCTCTTGGCTCCAGGTTTAACCATATCACACGGACCCCAGAATAAAGTTTTCAGGGTACCAATGCAATATTTTTTAACTCACTCGCTTCACTCCCCACACACCAGCATTCACCACTGCGGCGTTCCACTAAAAGATCTCCCACAAAAAGCCTTCTTGTGGGGCCCGTGGGGGAAAGCAGTGCCACCCCCACTCAGAGCAACGCCCAATGATGAAGCATGACACCCCCTTGGTTGTGTGAGGGCACTTCTTCAACAAGGAGGAATCCCCCCTCTGACCTCTAGATTTCCAACCAATATTCCTTGGAGGAGTTCTTTTCACCTGTCCTTCCAAGGACCTAATTGGCCCGCCATTTCCTAGGAACAGTTACCCTCTAGTTATTGAAACAGACTTTGGGAGCTCCGGTACTGGAGCTTTTTTCTCATTTGCTCCTAGTCCGCCTTCTTTTGTGTGCTTGGGCTCCTGGGACCCTGTCTTTGTCGTTTTAGCTTGGGGGTAACCACTTCTGAAGTCAGGCAGTATAGAGGTGTCCATACAACTAGGTTCTCGTCAATAGCCCAATATTTTATGTCAAAGTATCAACCTGGAGCATGGTATCATGGACGCCACTACGGATCCCCATCAGCATCAGAAAAACGGACACAGGCCCTCATCACCAGCCCGCTGGACTACAGCAACACACTCTATGAAGGCACCACCACCGAACTCATGAGGAGACTCCAGATGATCCAGAAAGCAGCAGCCAGACTGACCCTCAACCTGCCGAAGACCCACATCACCCAGCAACTGAAAGACCTCCACTTGCTCCCCATCCAGAACAGATGCTTATTCAAGCTCCTGACCCATGCCTACAAAACCCTCCATGACCAAGGTACTGTCTATATGAACCACCACCTGAACTTCCACCTACCTCCCAGGAACCTCCACTCACCTCACCCTCCCACAGGTACCACACAGCTGCCGCTGTCTCACCGGAGGATGCTCCTTCCCCCTACTTGCCACCAAGTCCTGGAACAACCTTCCCCTTCACCTCCGAAATTCACCCTCATTGACCCACTTCAGGGATTCAAAACCTGGCTCTTCGACTGACCCCGCAGGACAGCGCCTGGATACCCTCTTGGGTGATAAGAGCGTTTTTTAAGTCCCTCCTATCAGTACTGTATGATTGATTGCCCCATGCTGTCTATTATGGTGCTGCTTGTGCCATATTTTGAGCTAAACTTTAGGAAGCATTGTCGGGCAGTCCAATGTTACAAGATCCAGATGCAGCCAACTGCTAAGAACTGAAAGGCCAGTGGAGGATTAAATTCCCCGAAAAAAGGAAAAACAGTCAGAAACATAGGTAGTCTTCTGAAGATCACATGGTCCTTACGTTTTATAATTAAGTCTGGCAAGTCATTCCAAAGCCAAGCAAAATAAGCAAACCTGTTTTAGTTCTGCTAAACACTGAGAGAAAGTAAAGTCCCTGCTCCTATTGTTACCTTAGATTGTTGGTCTCCCATCAAAATGGAGGAGTTTAAGACTATTCTCAATAGTATTAAAACGGGATCACCCATGGATCCAGTACCAATCAATATCTTAAAACAATTGGATTTTTCACATTGGGAAG
Source organism: Lissotriton helveticus (assembly GCF_964261635.1). Taxonomy (NCBI): domain Eukaryota; kingdom Metazoa; phylum Chordata; class Amphibia; order Caudata; family Salamandridae; genus Lissotriton; species Lissotriton helveticus. Next base: position 1,202,992,853 of record NC_136068.1, on the reverse strand, counting down.
TAATCTTTGATACCCTTAATACTTTCTTTCTACAATCCACGGTACCCGCTCTTTGGAAGCATGCAATGGTGAACCCTTTACTAAAAAAAACAATGGCCGACCCTGAGGTACTATCCAACTATAGACCCATCTCTCTTTTACTAGTGTTTTCTAAAATCTTAGAAAGACATGTCCATTCCTTGCTCACTGATTTTACAGAAACTAATAATTGTCTTCACTCCTCTCAATCTGGTTTTAGAGCAGGCCACTCCACCGAAACAGCACTTCTAGGAGTTACAGAAAAGATCCGTAAGCTCCTGGACAATGGCCAAACAGTTGCCCTCATCTTACTGGAACTTAGTGCGGCTTTCGATACCATCTCGCACAAAAGGCTGATCAACACCCTGAAAAATATTGGTGTATGTGGTGCAGCTCTTAAATCGATTGGCTCCTTTCTGGAAAACCGCACTTTCCAAATTATGTCAGCATCTGCCTGTTCGAAAAACTTTATTGCATCACATGGAGTATCACAGGGTTCTATTCTTAGCCCACTGTTTTTTAATCTTTATGTTAAATCTTTAGCAGACATAGCTAACAAAGCAGGTCTTACCCTCATGACCTATGCAGATGATTCTCAAATCATCTTCTCTCTTTCTGTTTCCAGTTCATTGGCTTCCGCTAACCTCAAACTGGGTCTTACTGACATTTTTGACTGGATGACTGCTAACAAGTTAAACATAAATGGAGATAAGACAGAGGTTTTTGTCCTAGGACAACAGAAAGACCTCTGGAATCCTTCCCACTGGCCTACCCAAATGGGAAATCTCCCAGTCCCGACTACTCATGATCGCAATCTTGGGGTGATTGTGGATAGTACGTTATCCATGAACAAACTGGCAAAGTAGCAGCTGTGTTTTACTATTCTAAAATGGCAAAAAAAAAATCTGTGGATGCTACCTGCTTCGACCCAAAAAACCGTAGTCAATGCGCTTATAACATCTCGACTTGACTACGGAAATATCTTATATCTTGGGTCAAACAAGGCTGTGATACGCAGATTGCAGCTGATACAAAACTCTGCGGCCAGACTGCTTTGCAAGGTTCCCAAAACAGCTAGCAACTCTGGCCACCTACGTGACCTACATTGGCTCAGGGTGGAGAATCGTATCAAATTCAAAGCCCTGAGCTATATGTTAAAAATAAAAGCTGGTACCGCTCCCAAATACCTCCAAGCACTAGTGCATCCTTATGTACCTACACGTCTTTTAAGATCCCAAACTGCTGCTAAGTTCTGTGTGCAGAGGTTTAAACTTTCTAGAGTAGGTGGGAGATCCTTTTCATACTTGGGTCCTTCCATTTGGAATACACTTCCCACCTTCATACGGAAGGAAACTAACTATGTGCGTTTCCAAAAAAGCGTTAAGAAATGGCTATTTGACCAATAAAATCTACGTTAGGTTGTTGTTCTGCTGTTTTTGCTCTGTCTGGGCGCCGGGAAACCCTTTTTGGGTAGCTGTGCGCCTTACAAACTTAAATTAAAAAAATTAAAAAAAGCTTATCATGAGATCGAAGTCCATTATGGTTTCTGATATTGATCCCAGTTTGATGATTCGGAGCGAGTATTAAGCCATATCTCTGGGTTATGAACCCTACTCCAGCCTTGTTTTTTTCCCCAGCCCAAGTTGTGTTTTACTGAGTGGTAGGACAGGGAATATAAAGTAATCTAACCTGACAAACATATGTTCAATACTTTAAAGTGTCTATAAATATTACGGTTACTACAAGAGTCATAACGTGAAGATTTTTATTTGCTGGGTTAATCCTAAATCCTTAACACCACACAAGGTACTTGGTCAACACCAACACTGAAGTTAAAAATACATTAAAAATCAAATTGTCTCTTACAACAATCCTGTTGCTCCACTACAAGCAAAGGTGTCCCAGCTAAAAACTATATATGGGTGGAAGAACGATGGCCCTTCGCATATATTCCTACAAAAGGTGTTGAGGACCCCTTTGCTTTTTGTCTAATTTGTGTGAGTTCTGATATTTTTGGGAGAAGCATATTTGGGACTTTTTTCTACATGGGCAATAGTTGCTGCAGTAGTAAGCTAGTTGCTAGCTCCACCGGAGGTACAAAGAAGTGCAAGGCTCTTGTGTCGAATCTGGTCAAATTTAGGAAATTGGATAAATGTCCTGTTGTCTGTGATTTTCCATTAAGCAACATATTTTACGTTTACACATTTTTTGAGAGGGTACGTCTAGTTTGGTTCCTACCAAATGTATTTAAGTCCACTGCCAAATAGAGTAGGCTTAATATCAGATGGTGCTCTTTACAGAGACCGGGACGAAACAATTGTTGGCTGGCTTGAATTTTTACCTTTTGAAGTTACTAATAAATAGAAGAACTAAATATATACTACTGCAACACTGTCATATTTGGAAAATTGGTGTGCTGACTACCGGGCTTATTTTAGAAAAGAGGTGTACTATAACCATGATCAATGTTTCCTGCTGAAAGAGGCAAGTCCACAATAAAGTTGGTGGGAATCATGTGCCATGAATGATGGACAGGCAAAGGCTGGAGAAAGCGAAAAGGCTTCTTTGGCGGTCTTGGATTGTAAACAAACTGGATGAGGTTTAACATATGGCTCTTTATCCCTACAAACAGCAGGCCACCAGAAATAACATAGGTCTCTCTCCAAGGTTGACCTAGCCCCGCGAGGCCCTGGCACTGCAGTGTTGTCACACTCACAGTATGTCGGTTTGAAGGACCTTAGTAGGGATCCACAAGGCCTGTTGGAGCATCAAGGTCTTCCAGAGAGATGTCAGAATGTGTCACACACTGTAAAAAGGGCTTTGCTTGACAGACATTTGGAGCAAGAGAACCAGTGTCTCAGAATACTCAACCTGAATGTCCTGCCTAGCCAATACATCAGTAAATATGTTCTGTGCGCCATGGAGGTGTGTAACATTTAAATCATATTTCAAAAAGAAATAGGCCCAGCAAGCCTGTACGCTGTTTATACATTGCATGCTCTGCAGAAACTGAGGATTTCTATGGTCCGCCCCAATTGTCAAAATGTTCAACTGCTCCCATTAACAGATGAAACCACTATATTCAAGCATGCTTGAGGGCCAATAGATCACATTTCACAACTTTGCTCACACACATTCAAGACGTGGGAGAGAAAAAAATCTAGGAACCTCCAGGGTTGTCCTCCTCCTGGAGCTGAAGAAGCCGTGCACAAACAGCAACACCTAATTAGTAACCTCTATTAACTGCCTATTCAGATCTGTTAATCTGATAATAGGAGCGTGTGTGAAAGCTTTCTTGAGATTGACAAAAGCCTCCTAGGCTTATGGGCCCATGATAAATTTTGCAGACTCAGGTCGGCAAAATTATTCATGAACTATTGGCGAGGCCTAAAAAAACCTCTAGGTTTCCTTAATGGACAGAGGTTGGCCAGTCAAAGATGGCAGAGACCATAAAAGGATCCATAGATAATTCACACTCAGAGAGGGGAAACCCCAAACAGCGATACCCCACTAATACTCTACTTCTGTTCTTTCAAACTCAGCTTTACATGATAAGTGGTTTCCCTGAGACAAAGGAGGACAGAATGAACATTGACTTGATGTTCAGGAAGGATAGCTGAGAGGATCAGGAAAGTGCTGGAGAATTGGCACAGGTAAAGGACATTAACTGATGTTGATAATGCCCAGAGTGCATCCGAAAGGCTGCCTTCCACTCATCACACTTCTTTATAAGGAGCAGATAGGTAGCTCCTTGGAGCTCTAAATTTGTGAAATATTTTGATCCTGAACGGACTCAAGGATGTCTTTGATGAGTGGAAGTGGGTAATAGCCCTTAATGGTAACCTTATTCAATCCGCAGTAATCAATGCAAGATCTTATCTCCTTGGACTTCTTTGGGAGAAGAGAAGCGTTCTAGCAGGGGACATTGAATGGCAATCAGTACATTCTGAAGGTTTTCGTCTAGATAGTTCCTCAAAGCCTGTTTTCCATGCTGAGAAATCTTACATATCATGCTACAGGAATTATGGCTCAGGGTAGGATTGGAATGAAACAATCCAAATCCCTATGAAGAAGGAGAGTGAATGACCATTGTCTCTACAGAACGGAGAGGAAAGAGTTGACTTGAGTCTCCCAGTTGACATAGGGGTTGTGTTGCTCAAGCCAGGATATCCTAGCACTATGGGATGGTTAGGAATCATGCTTAGATCAAAGGTAACCATCTCTATCAATGCATAAAGATACTAGGAGGGGAAACGTGATGGAGATCAGAAGACTCAATGCCAATGAATATCCGCCAATAGTTTGTACAGGACCCAGTGAAGACATCTTCCCGTTTGGAATTTTTAGTTTCTAGGCGCAACTCCAGTTTATACACATTCCGGTGGAAACAGAATCCAACAAGGCTTGACAAGGGATGGACTGGCTGGGAGGGACCTGAATAACTAAATCCAACCACATACAGTGAGCTCAAACCACCAGAAGAATTAGAAACTTATAGGAGAGTAGAATATTTTGTCTTATCTCCCTTACAGAGAGACAGGGTCTGGCATTTTCCTGGTGGCCTGAAAGGTCAAACAGTACAGTCTTGCACAAGAGTTTGAGCTTGCACAAAAGAGACACAAGCCTCCTCAAAGTTTTTGATCTTTTTCACTGTTGGACAAGTGGGCCTCTAGTAGACCCGAGCTACACGTGTTTGTCACGCACATCATGAGGAGGATCAGGACAGTCAGTCTGCCTAAAAACTCAGGAAGTAGGAGTAGAATGCAACTTTTGGCTACTCTGCATTTTTCATTCCAGTCTGTATTCAATCAGCAGACTTGATCCAGGAGTTTAGCAAATTAGAATGTCCAGGAGCTCTTTCCAGCTCATCTTTTAGCTTCAGAACAAGGTCATCTTACTGGCTCCCATCCAAGCGGTTTTGACAGCAAGCGCAACAAATTGTGTACATCGGATTTCACTGAGAGATCTCACACAAGCGGTCTTCAGTGGAAGCTTCACCTCTGGGGATCTTAAATATCTTTTAGAAGTTTGCTATAAAAAAAAGTGACTTAATTATTCAGACATGAGTCTTCGGTGACACATTGGGACGTTGCAAAGCCAGACCTGCACAAGTCAAGGGACCAATCAAATACCCGACTATGGATTAGTCAGAGGAGGACTGTTAAAGTTGAAATGCAAAATTAGCCACTAGGTCATCCAAAAACTCCATCAAAGCTTAAGAATCACCAGAACACTTAGAAGATGAAGGACTGATAACAGATAGGTCATACGATCTGCAATGGATTACCTGGCAAAGGAAAGCATTCTGGGTCTTTAACTGTTACGAATCGAATCCAGAGTTAGTTGCTAAAGGACAACGGCCAGGTCTACACCAGGATCCATGTCGGAAACAGTCAGGCTTTTGCATATTGAACGCTGTTTAGGTCTAGATGCTTACAAGTAATCAGGTCCTATGCTATCTGATGTATGGGAGACTGTTTTCGGAAACCACAATGTCACCACATACTGGAATATGTGGTACGCAAGTGGCCTCAAGAAGCTGCCACCTTCGCAGGAAGACAAGCCAAAGACGTAAAATCGCTCCTTGCTGAACAACGTCTTTAAAAGATTGAAGAAAAAAAGGATTCAGGAATCTAACAGTGGATTTCTTCAGGAGTGAAGAGTCCGGAACAGCAAGTGGAAGGAGCAAATAAACAAGCAATGGAACACTGTTGTGTTGCCACACAGGCTCCAAACTCTGTTCAAGGCAAGAGACATCCTGAATGGCTAACTCAAGACTAACTGATCGCTGAGACTAGCACTCCAAATTCAGAGATGTATAGACTGAGATATCCTGGCAAACTCCTCTGACAAAGGCCAGCTGATCCCCATCTTTCCCCAGACGTTTCTTGGGTATCCTAAAACATGCAACAGATTCCACTAAATGAAAACTTTAATTCCCACTAGGAAAAGCAGATGGCACAATACATCCTACTCTATCATGCAAGTGTCTTATGGGTAAGCTTTCATATTGTTATTAAGTCTTAGTGTTGTTCTAACTATGGCAAGCTTCAAACTAGTAGCAGAGGACTTCAATAGGTCCGAGTAAGAAGTTGGTAGCTGCCCCAGCCATATCCTGTGGATATGAACGCTTAAAATCTTGTTGATGGACATTTGCCACTTCAATGGCATGTCTTGCTTTTTTTGGTTGTATGTTTTGATGTGTAGTTTGATTACTACTTGGCTGTTGCTTTACGTTTTCAACCTTTCACAGAAACCTCTTACCACAATTTATTTTTAACAAGGGCACATGGTGAATTAATCACACACTCCCCCCCCCTAGTACCGGATTCATAAAATACATTCCCCAGGCATATAGTGAAGCCATTTGCAACATTTCCCGTCAATAAGGAGCCCAGTAGTCAGTAGCAACGTTGACATCCATCACAGATGAAACCTCTCCAGATTGCTTAACGTGCAGGACCTTAACTAACATAACAAAAAGAAAGTGTTTTAAGGTACCACTCCAAGAAGTACACTTTTTGACCAAAGACGTTGCTAGATTACAGTGACACCGGTACAGTTCCACCCATCAGGCAAACTAAAGTGGTTGGTAAACTGATAAGGAGGGGGTTACCCTTTATCCTGATAGAAAAAGTTGAGGATAAAATTGGTAGAATATTGGGCCTCTGTAATAAAATTGGCCACACAACTTTAACCCAGTTTTCAGTTAAGGCCTGAATGATAAAACAACAACATTTTACAAGGGAACTCTACTGAAAATAGTTCAACTCTGTAGAGGGTGGAAAATAATAGGTGGAGATCTCAATACCATTCTGAAGCCCTTGCTTGACAGGTTGACAATTGGAGAAACAAGTAAACGGGCCCCTCTTTCCCTTACATGTTGCAATTAGGATCTAATTCATAGATATTTGGAGAACGCAACAAAGTTGAGACAGATTGAATGTTCTTATCGAATGTTCACAGATCTTACACGAAGATTTAAATTTTTTGGTAGACAGCGTACCAATATCTCAGATACTAGATTCTCACATAAGAACGAGGGGACTATGCAATCATGCTCAGGTCCTTCTTTACTTGGATACAACATTACTTCTTAAAGCCACAAGGGTCCCCGATCAATGAACATTTATGTCAACAGGACAACTCAAAAGAAAAATTTCAGAATCCACCACTTCATTGATACTGAAGGTTGATAAAGACCAGTTTAACTTTGGATCATACAGGTCTGTGTCTACTCAATAACATTTTTATCTTAAAAAATGAATGTCTTTATCCCTGGCACGTCTGCAAGACACGTGGCCTTCACTCAAATCAGGGAGAAGAATCAGGCTTCATCAAAAACAGAAATACGATTAACACTAGACTGGCCTACAATTTAATCGATGCTGATTAGCAGCAAAGAGAAGAACAAATGGTCCTTCTCTAGTTGAAGTGGAAAAGGCCTTTCAACGGGGTAAATTGGAGGTTCATACAGAAAGTTCTTGCCAAAACTGGCGTAGGTATAATCTTGACCACGAGTACAATTCCTACCTTTAAAAACCCTTCAGCACAACTCAGGATTAATGGTGAGTTTTCTCTGGTAATACCACTAACTAGAGATACAAGACAAAGGTGTCATCTCTTTCTGTTGATATTGCTCTTGTCAATGGAACCCCTAGTCAAAAGATTCCAAATACTAGTACTAAAGAAATAACACCCAGAGAGTGAGAATTAAAAACTGCAGTTTTTGAGGATGACACCGTATGTTTCCTTACACAACCTGAAACGTCAATTCCAGCACTATTGCGGGAACTGGAAAAATTAGATAGCTCTACTATTCTAAATCAGGTTTGAAAGGGGATCTCAGACCCTGGAGTATAAGCAGATACATAATACACTCTGTAGAGGTGAAATGGGATGGGAGATCCATACAGTATCCAGGCAGCCACCTCACAAGAGTGGCGAAGGACAATGACCAATACAATACATCTCTTTTACTAGAAATCTTGTATAAAGAATTGTACAGGTGGCAGGCGTTCAAGATCACGTCGCTGGGCAAAGTATTTCCCAACTCATTTGTGTGTTGAAAGCGCTACAATTCAAACTCTCTAAAATGACTGCTCAAATTCAAATAAGACTACTTTTGTAAATCTAGAAAAATAAGGTTCCCAGAGAATTGACGTCAATGTTGTACAATAAAGCCAGCATTGCATACTCTTATTGATCGCATATTGCCGGTGCAAATGCAGTTATGCTCTGTGCTTGTCTTTTCTATAACTTCGCTACAATAAAAATATGTTTTTAAAAAAAAAAAAATGTTGTACAATAAAGCCAGCATAGGGTGGGACTTCCTAATGTTTAAAATTATGTAGATATGCAGCTCAGCTGTGCCCACCACTTGATTGGCACTGCTTTTAAGCCACAGTGCAATGGATTGTAGTCATGCAATCTTACTCCCCAGCCCAATTATCGTACTTGCTATGGTTGCCCCATAAGCATATGCGTCACCAAGTTAACTTCCTTACCTCGATTACGGTGTTGCTTCACTACCGACATATCTTTGCAATGAAAAAGAATACTACAACATTCCCTTCCACCCTCACACCGATCACCAATAACTCTGGTATTCGTAGCATGTGTTGGCTGTAGCTACATAAACTCAGCATACTCCTGCCACCTAGTGTTGAACTTGGACGTTGCAAGTCTTTACAGTCACAAGATATAGGTACTCCTTCTATAGTCTGTATTGCGCATGATCATCGGCTCCTTTGTTAAATGATTTTTCTCCACCATTGGGTTTGGACGTATTTTTCAGAGCTGTGGAATCGAAGTTCTGATGCAGTGTCACCGACCCTTCCATGACTGCTATACATCTCAACAGAAATATATACACCACCTGCCAATTGCTGAATTACAACTTTTCACCCACCCGACTCCGCTCCAACAATTCTCAGTAGACTCCTCTCGCTCGATTTATATGGAGTAATGGAAAAACAACTTTCAGCTTCTGCCCCCAAGTGCCACACTAAGTAATCCAGGCAAGATCACCATCCAGTCTTCACCCACGTCTGTCTCCGGACCACAACAAAACTGTGTGAAGCCTGCTTACCTTTTAATCAAAGAAGACTCTGCGACCAAGAAAGGGTGGAAGCACATGAAATCGGCACAACAGGCACACAAGTACAACGGCAAAAGCCTCACACACACACACATACCCAAGCGAAAGCTAAAGGCCAGAGAAAGACTCTGAGAAACCCATTGCCCTCAGTCCATGGAAGAGTCTAATAAGACAAAGGAACAGACACCTGTCCCTCCATCCAAGCCAGCCTCCAAGTCAACCGAAAAGACTAAGGCACCGACTCCTTTGACATCTAAGACCATTTTGAAGCCAGCGACGCCAAAGATTCCTTAGGAGCCCATGCAGGCCTTGAAAGACCTGGAATACTTTTAGAACCTATATCGCTCTTGGTCCCGAAAATACCCACTGAACTGAAACCATAGCCGGGTTTGAAAACTTGATCGGACTTCCAAGCATCATAAACGCTGAAAAAGCCGCCGCCATCGGACACGCCCCTAGCATCAAATACTCTGTTAAGGTGTCAAACAATACGAACAACAAAGACACCTGAAGACACAAAGGCCTATGCTGACCCCAAAGAACAGCCTGTGGAGCCAATTTTTATTATAACGTAAAGAATAACTGGATGCCAGGCAGAATATTTTAGTCATCAATCCAGAAACAGGCAGGGTAATACGAAAGGCTACCACTCCTACCTACACATACCTTGCCTAAGAGAAAGAAGACAGTTGAGGAGATTATGGGGCCTGAATCACACAAAGCCCCACACAAAAAAAAATGAATGGACAAGGGCACTAGCGCCATTCGCTTTCCATCACTCTCCACCTCCTCTACCACCTCCTCTTTCGCTTCCAGCAATGTCGTCCACACACTCCTTTACCAACCTCCCCACAATGTTCCCTCCATATTCACCCACAAGGGACATCCACTAACTCATCTTTAGGAGAGTACAGCATCATCTTTAGGAGAGTACAGCACTGTGGAAAACAGACCCGTACTACACACCTTATCTACCAGATCAACACGGTGATCCTGATACACTAGATGAACACTGGGAGCACTATACTAATGACCCACAAGGGAATACATATTCTGACTTATACCCCTTAAGACCTCCCCACCTGAAGACACAACCACATACAAAGAGGTACTAAGCAGGGCTGTGGAATATCAAAGGTGATATGCATACACTGGAAGATGAGGAATACTTTCTGGTCTAGACACTGTCAAAGCCACAGCGAACTCTCCAATTCTTACCCATGCTAACCTCACTGTTGACATATTTAAACAACCTGTCAAGTCACAGGTCCCAATGTCTAGGGTTGATAAATGCAAACCCTCACCAACTGACCCAGCATATGTTAAAGACCACATCACCCAGATTCTCTTGTAGTACATACCACAGAAAACAAGCTAACTTTCAAGGGACAGGGGACGCACCTCCAACAGACTAGAGTTAAAATTTGATGCTGCAGGAAAGTAAGTAGCAGTACAGGCGGCAAACCGCTTAGAATTACCAACTCAGCGGGACTCTTATCCAGGTACTATTGAGCTCAGTGGGACAAAATGTAGACATCATCTTCCAGAGGCCTACAAGCATAGAGGAACAGAACAAATTGAAAAATTGAAGAGGACAAAGCCATCTCTAATGCGACGATCCAATCTGCATTAGAATCCACAGACTAAGAAAGGCATGTTAGAAAAAAATTGTAAAAGACGAGAAAGCCTTGGGTGCCTTAAAACATACCAGCATAGAGGGTCAGTACAGAGAGACACCCAACGGAACAACTGCCACAGAAGCAAGTATCTTCTAAGGCCATCAAAGCAACTATCAGCCCCAAAACACCAGAGGGTCTTACCACAGAGGTCAATAAAGGCAATAACAGGGTTTTAGGTCATGGATCAACTACCAAGGGAACCACTTCTAATAAGCAGTGACACGGTCTCTCCCTCCCACCCCCTGCACACACTCCAACAAACACCCAACACCAATAGGGGTAAAGCTACAGGACCTTCATACCCAATGGGACCTGATAACCTAGGTCTGTGGGTCCTTTCAACAGTAAAACAGGGTATTGCCTCGAACTCACGTCCTCTCCACCCAATATCCCATACCGTCCGCAAACACTGTCAAGAGAACACTCAATACTCCTACAAGAGAACATTTAAGCTCTGTTTCAGAACGGGGCCATAGAGCCTGTCCTAGAGGAATGCCAGGGACACAGGGTGTAGGAAAGTAGGATCTGCTTCTTATGCTTACCCCCACTTTTTGCTTGATGTGATGCTGTTTTCGAATAGTCTGACTGGGAACCTGCTAATTAGGAACCCAGTCTATCTGCTTTCTTCTTAAATTGTTGTGGTATGTACCTAGGTACACCTCAGATTGGATACTGGGGTACCCTTGTCAGTCCCTAGTATATGGTACCCATGTATCCAGGGCATAGGTACCCCAGAGGTGTCCCATGGGCTGCAGCATGTATTATGCCATCCATGAGAGACCATTCAAAATGAAACTACAGGCCTACCATTACAGCCTGTGTAAAGTGGTGCATGCACCATTTACTAAAGATCTAGGTTTACTATATCGAAGGGTCACTGCACTAAACCTATAAGAAACCCCAAGGCAGGCCTTTAATCCTGAGGGCAGGGTGCTTGGTTCTAAGTGAGAGGGTGCCCCTGAATGAGAATGACAACCCTGCAGCCTACAGAGTCATTCTCCCAGGTTGTCTGTGAAGCAGCCATATACTGTGTAGAGGGGCACTGCGTAATCGCGTAATGACCATCTAGAAAGCGGCTGCAACGAATCCCATCATGTTTGGTACCAAACATGTTGGACTCATACTCTCACACCGTAACTGGTGTAGGAGGTATAATTCCAAGGACTGGAAGAGCCCTCCATTAGGTTCTCAGTAAAAACCTTCTAGTCCCAGACAGCACAAAATGGGTGCTGCCGACAGGAGACATTTCTGCCCTCGTGCTGCTGAGCCAGGCTTGAGCAGGGGAAGGCAGAACTATAGGCATCCTGTCACAGAGAGGTGTGACCACCTCCTAGACAGGATTTAGTGTATAAAGGCTGGGTGGGTGCGCTTGCCAGCGCCTGAATGTCCGCATTAGGGCCACATTTGGTGTCCCTGTGCATAGTCCAGTTCAAACTAGTCATGGGAGCTGTTGGCTCCCACTCTGGTGAGATACTGGACAAAGGACACAACAGTTACATCCCCCTGTCAAGACCCTCCCCTAGGAGGGTCCCCTGAAGCTTCCCAACCCTTTCCCTAGGGTACTTAAGGGATTACCTTGGTGTAGGTCTCTAGATTCGTCGTGGGTTAAGATTCAGAACTGAACCCACTGCACATATACCGTCTGGACTTCGTTTGTGGCCGACTTGGTCACCCTTCTGGTCTACTGCATTGTCTGTGCCTGTGCATCATACATGAACCCTCCGAGACCTGTGAAGCATCAGGTACAACCAAAGTAATCTCCCCTAGAGTGAAGGAGTCACTCCCCTGCTCTCTCAAACAGGAATTGTAGAGAGAAATAGCTGAAAATATACAGGATATCACAGCAGTTCAGCTCCCTCTAGAAATGCAATATGTTGTTAGGAGACCCAGGCGAAGATTCTATCTATCCCCTCACAATGCTTATGCTTAAACTACTTACACACTTGCTGTTGGCTACTAGACTGTCAATAGCGCAGGTTTGGAAGCAAGACTTACCGCACCATGTTTGGCAATCCATAATTTGGACCATCTACGCAGTGGAAAAAGTAACAGCTATTATACATCATAATAAGCACAAATTCATAAACAACACAATAGAGAGGCAATGGGCCACAATTAATCCAATGAGTCCAAAATCAAAGCTTCAGATATCTTGACACATTTGCGACAAAAATTCACTTCTTTTCAAATATAAGATAAATCCATGCAACTGATTTGTTTCACTTATACACCATGATCTTCCTCAGGGATTTTATTCTCAACAAGTTGTCCTAGAGCAGAGGTCTTCAAACTTTTTGATGCTGAGAACCCCTTGTCAAATTTTTTTAAGTGTAAGAACCCCCTCCTGACAAAAATTTAGAGAACCTGGTACTCCTCATCGACAACCATAAACGCCTCCAATTCCCACAGCAAATAATTTTTACGGTGGGGAAATAACATTAAACAATGTTTACCAAACCTAAGATCAGCGAGTGTGAGGCGTGGTCAAAGGTGTAGCTAAAAACAAAGGGTCTCATTTAGTAGGAATTGGCTTAGGGCAGCGCCGCAAGTAATCTTGCGGCGCTGCCCTACGCTAATGTGAAAGGGAGGGGTACAGTGCATTCCTGCCCTTTCCCCTTGATTGAAGACCTATGTCCTAGAGGCTTTTTCATATATCATCCTTATTTATCTACCAGCCAAAGTGTCTTCATTGGCGCAGCCTCTATTGGAGCAGTCATTTACCCACCCTCCATTAGCAGTTGTAAGACTTCCTGTAGTGTGACCCTCTAATGGTTTTTTTCCTTTGGAACACGCTGAGCTGACGAAAAACCAAGATAGGTCTCCATTCCCCTGATATTTTCTTTTTGATTAGAAAAAACCAGAGTAGAAGCCTACATTCCCTTGATGTTTTGGGACTGGTAAAATGGCTCCTTTCCATTACGTGTAAAACATCTGACAGTCTGATTCTGTGTTGGGAAATCTAAACCAGGCGACAAACTTGTCAGAGCGCCCTGGCATAGATTGAGTTTGGAGAAGGGGGCCGGATGCAAAGACATCACATCAGCAGGTGGCAGATCAAACGCAGTCAACTGCTGCCACTGGATCTCCTCACCTTGAGGCACAGATTGTGTAGGTTTTGGGTGAAGAACCATGTCATGGAGTACAGTTGCTAATGCCAAAAACTCCCAGGTACCACACTCTCCTGGCCCAAGTTATCGCCACTGGGAATATTTAGGCCCGGTGGTTCTTGAACATAACACTGAGCATTATCAATAGTGGTGTAAAGATTCAGCCAGGATTCAACCCATTGTTGGAAGATGCCCTGCATCACCTCAGGGTGCAACTGCCACTCGTGATTTGCCAGGCACCACCAGCTCAGCTCATCTGCCCTGGAGTTTAAAGGGGCTACTAGGTGGTTTACAATTATGGAAATGCCGGGACGCTACTGCCAATTTAAGAAGTGCAGTGTCTCCTGGCACTGAATCCAGGCCTCCACAGCACCTTGCTTGTAGCGGTACCACATGGAAGCACTATTGTCCGTGAGTACTTGCACTAGCCTTCCCTTGATGAACTTCAGTAAGGCTTTCAGCACCAAGCAAATGGACCGCAGCTCCAACAGACTGATGTGGAAGTCTGGCTTCTGCCAGAAACCAGGGGCTTCTGATCTCCACCTTTCCAACCCAGCACTTAAGCAGCCATCATCACAACCCCTCTAGGTAGGAAAGTGAGATGGTTTGGACACTAGTCAGGTTGCAGTCAGGCAGCTACCACTGCAGATTTCTCCGAAACCTGGACGTCATTCAACAGGGTTCCTTTGTGTTGTACTCACTGAGACTTCAGATCCGACTGCAGAGCCCACATATGCCACTTGACGAAATGAACAAGCAAGATGCAGGAAGCTAACAGACCAAGAAGTCTCACAAATTTCTCTCACTGAGATCCAGGACCGAGGCTTAAACTTCAGGGTCAGAGCCTGAATGTCTCTGACTCACTGCAGTTGAGGAAAAGCCCTGAACTGCACAATGTCCAAAACAACTACTATAAAGTAGCGCTTCTGTGAAAGAGTGACTTCGGCTTGTTGATCTAGAACACCAACATCATCAAGAGGCTTGATTTTGTGTGGTATACAACTGGCTGTAGCAAGACTGCTTCCCACAGCCAGTCATCGAGGTAGAGGAAAAGTGATATCCCCAACCTCAGAAGATGGGAGGCTACCATCACTTTCATCAACACCCAAGGGGCACTGGCAAGGCCGAAAGGTAGCATGCCAAACTGAAAATGTTTCTATTTGGCCTGGAACTGCAGATAGCACCTATGGGAGTGCAGTAAGGGAACAGCAAAGTACACAATGTGTAGGTCCAGGGCAACTATCCAGTTGCCTGGATCCAGGGCAGATAGAACTTGAGCCAGGCTAAGCATTTTTAATTTGTCCCTTCATAGAAAGGCATTCAGTAACCAAAGATCTAAAACAGGACAAGGGCCTCTGCCCTTCTTCGGAAGGAAATAGCTGGAATAACAATCCAAAACAGACATCAGCACTTTCTTGATGGTATTAAGACCAAGTTCCACTCCCCTGAACAGCAGGTTTATGCGGAAAGAAAACGCGTTACTAACCTATAACTTCAGTTATCCAGTATTGGCATCTTTCATAGATTCACATGCCTGAATCATTCCCCGTCGCCGAGGCGGGAGTCCCACGGTAAATTACAAAAGTGGTGCCAAAGGTAAATAATAGTAGTAGTAGGCCCAAAGAAAAAGGCCTGAGGTCTAAATCTTAGTAGACTATCTACTTCATTATGGTAAAAGAACCAAAAGTCAGCTCCAACCAATAAGCTATCAGCACCCTCTAGAACACTCTCAGCAGAGCCAGTTCTCAGATTTTCCTTAGCACAAATCGGAAGTAAGTATCACAAATAATAGAGAACTGAATCTCCGGGGAGGAGGGTGGGTGCATGTGAATCTACGAAAGATACCAATACTGGATAACTGTAGTTACAGGTAAGTAACTTGTTTTCTTATCCAGTATTGGGGTATCTTTCATAGATTCACATGCCTGAATCAGAGTAGCAAGCAGTATACCAAGTATACAGTCAGTTGCGGATGGTGGGAGACAAGTGTTCGTAAACTCCCAAACTGCATCCATAACTGTTAAGAAGTTTAAAATAAACCAATCTTATAGGGAAGGTCGGTTGGGGCTGGGAGATGGGTGACTTTGGCGGAGGGTATGGGAGGGGGGGTAAAGTGGTTAAAAGTAACATGAGGGAATTGTATTTTGAGAATAATAAAGGCAACATTTTTTCTCTGGTAATGGGTAAGATAAAGGGGGAGAAACAAGACTATTAGAATGGATCGAATGAGATGTTTGGCCTGGAATGTTGCTGGACTGAACAGTAGACATAAACAAAGGTTGGTCTTCGAAGCACTGAGAATGTATAATCCACATTTTGCTTTACTCTCGGAAACTCATATCTCTTACAAAGATAGGAGCTTGCTAGGTCAGTTAGGTTATGATGTAGTGGTTAGTTCAGAGTTAAGTACTTCAATTTGAGGGGTTGTAATTTTGAAACATAAGCAATTTAAGGGGGTGATTAGTAGGAAATCTTCAGATAAAAATGGCAGATGTGCCATAGCACAGATAAAGATTGAAAACATCAAATATATATTCTGTGTCCTATATGGATCTAATAGGGATAACCCTACTGTCATTGATAGGGTTAATATGGAGCTGTTGGGAGTTAGAACGTGTAATAATGGGCGATTTTAATTGTATGACGAGTTATGACATTGATACTACTAGAAGAGGCGCATTTCAGAGGATGCGCAAAACACGAGCTGCAGTTCGAGAATTAGGAAGAATACACGAAATAAGAAACGCTTGGCGGGTGTTATATCCGGATGTCGCTGGATATACTTTTTACGCGCATAGATATGGCCTGGGTTTTGGATAGAATTTTGGAGTCAAGCTTTATGGAAATTTGCCTAAGGGTAACATCTGACCATAACCCAATCCTTCTGTCTTTCAAAATCAAGACACATAAGCAGAGACCCCAAGACACACAAGCAGAGACCCCGACTGTTTTCATTCCCTAGAAGCTTACTCACAGACCTGAATTTCATGGTAAAACTCAAGACACATTTGAAGGAATTCTTGGAAATTAATTTAGGCTCAGCTTCACACATCATGGTTTGGGACGCTTGCAAAGCAAGCATCAGTGGGTTCACACAACAATTTATATTGAGACAGAATATGGAAAAGAAAAAAAGAGACAGATAATACTATTGCCAATATACTTCGAGTAGAAAAACAGCTGGCTGAAGCACTCCTGCAGCGTTCGTCGAAAGGCAGAAGCTTTGGGGTATACTTTAGTTGATTTTAAATCTGCTTTAAAAAAACTCACTTAGGGAAAAAAGGATTACTAAATTGAACAAATATCTAACTCAGTATCAGGGAGGCGGGAAAATACTAGCATATAAAGTAGCAGACGAAAAGGCAAAAACTTTAATCAAGGTCATTAAAGGACCTAATAATATGATTTACAAAAATGCTGAGCAGATACTTGAACAATCTGCTAAATATTATAGGGATTTGTATACTCCAGAGAATCGACCATTATCTGATGATATTTATACATATTTGCAGACCACCTCTCTGAATCATACTGAGACTGAACAATCTGACAAACTAATCAGTGATATTTCACTGGTGGAAATTAAAGTAGCTGTGTCGACGCTAGCTTTGGGGAAGGCGGCCGGAGAGGATTCAATCCCTCTGGAGCTGTATAAAGAATGCATTGAAGAGTTAGGCCCTTTACTTAGCAAGGTAATTGCGTATATTGGAGTTGGGGGGAAAGCCCCTAGCTCATGGAACATTACGCAGATTGTATTCTTTTAAAAAAAATTAATAAACCAGCGGATGAATGTGGGTCATATAGACCACATCTCTTAATACCGATGCAAAAATATTTGCTAAAATACTTCTAACTCGACTGGCATTGATAATGCCCGATTTGGTGTCTCCTCAAAAGCACAGGTTTATCTTAGGGAGGGACACTACGACCCAAGTAAATACTGCCGTAGTAGCATTTGATGTGGGCAGGAGTAAATCAACCCCACTCGATATTCTATTGTTAGATGCCGAAAAAACAATTGACCAAGTGGGGTGGGACTATCTCTGGGCTACATTACAAATATTTGGGATCAATGGACAGTTTTTACAGTGGGTACAAGCTATTTATGACCATCTCAGGGCGAAAATTAGTTATGCAGGGTCACAATCTACAACGTTACCTATATTACGGGGCACTCGCCAAGGGTGCTCTCTGTCACCTTTATTATTTGCTTTGTCTATGGAACCATTTCTAGTTTCTTTACAGAACCAATCCTGCATAACCCATTTTGTCTCAGGCTTGAACTCACATAAAAAAACGGTATATGCAGATGATATTGCTGTTTATTCAGTGGATGCAGGAGAAGTTATGAAAGGGATAATATTAGAGGCAAGAAGATTTGGGGCAGTTTCAGGCGATAGAATGAACACGAATAAAACCCAAGTAGTGGTGAATTATAAACCATCAACTCTGATACAAGGAGTCTGTAACACAGCTACTTACTAGGGGGTAAAAATTTCTGCTAATCTAGAAGAAATAGTCGCATTAAATTATGAAACATTGAGACAGTTATCTCATTAAAAAAATGGCATAAGGTTCGTTTGAGCATAACTGGACGTATAAACTTAATAAAAATGAAGATTCTTCCTAAATTTCTTTATTTGTTTCGGTCCATTCCTATACGTATTAATAATTAATTTTTAAACGCCTAGATGGCATATTTAGCAGCTTCATTTGGGGATAAAAGAAAAGCGTGTCGCGCAATTGAATTATTGAAACTTCCATTTAATCAAGGAGGTCTTGATTTCCCAGATTTTAAATGATATTTTTGGTCAGCATTCCTTGGACGTTTCCGTAGTTTAGTAAGTCTAGGCAATAATCTCTTTTATTATGTATTTATGTTAGGAGAAGAAACTAAGATGTTTCTATATAGAAAGAATGACCCCAATTATCACAAACAAGTAAAATTTAAGACTGCAAGTGATATTGTATTTATTTGGCGGGCTATTCTTAATAAATATAAAATCTTGATTTATCACCCCAAATTTCCTTTATGGGATAACCCAGCTCTTCTGGGAATAGTTCACAAGGGGGGTGGGAAACAATGGGTTTATCTAGGTATTGAAAATTTAGGCGACATACAATTCAACGTTTTTTTAACATTTGATAGACTGAAGCTCATATATGATCTAGCAGAGAATATGCGATTGAAGTATTACCAGATTCGTGATTATTTCGTACGAAGTATGAAGCTTACGGTGGTACTGGACTCTAATATATGGGATTGTATATATCGAATGAAGAATAAATCCCTGATCAGCAATGGATACAAAAGTTTTAACTCTCATAAGGAAAGTGATTGTGGAAGATTAGCTGCACGATGGAGTCAGAAAATGGGGTATAATATATTAACCAATAATGTGCCATCTCCACTTAGCGGTATCTGCAAAGTGGTGCACTCGTACAATTTGAGATTACAACAGTATAGAACTATCTGCTTTCTATATTATACTCCTGAACGAATATCTAAGTGGGCATTAAATAAGATTACTAGTGATCGGACTAAGTGTCCGAAATGTGATCTGGTGGCAGCTGATCTACAACACATGTTTTTTCTCTGCCCAATATTGCGAGAATTTTGGCAGGGGTTGGTTAAAGCTCTATCCCAAAAACTGGATAGACCCATCTCGTTTACATTAGTGGATGTACTAATGGGTGGACAGAACAGAGACTTTAACCAGAAGGATTTAATAACTATCTTATTGGCTTGTGCTAGATTAACTATATCTTGGATCTCACGAAGCCCATCAGTGGTGATGGATTGGTGGGGTTTGGTTAAAGATATACATAATATGGAGTTTTTACTTGCTAAAGCTAGGGGGGGCTCAATCACTTTGTAAAATGGAAAAAGTCTGGGGAACATTTATGTAAAGCTCGGCCTCATTTTGTATTCTGTAATATTTTGTATTATTTTTCTGTCTTATCTTCTCCCTTGTTCTTGGATACTAAAAGATTGTATTATTACAGCATATTACATAGTAATTATTTCTAATTTTTGTTTATTACAATGAACTCCTTTTAATAAAAATAAATAAAAAACAACAAAAAAACAATCTAAGATTTTAAAATCATGTCAGATAAATTATGAAATGAAACATGTATATATATCACTATATGGATATCTATTTATAACTATGTAAATAAATAAAAAAGAAACATTTCTGTAAACGCATAAATTGTCTAACATGAGACATGACAGCCATAAAATAGCATTTAAAAGACAAAAGCGTACCTGAATCTGACCTCAAAGAAAAAGATGGCGTAGGACAGCCTGTTCAACCGCCGCATCATTCTGATGTGCAGATTGAAGACAGTAATGCTTCGTGAACGTGTGGACATTCTTCCATGTCGCAGCACGAAAGATATTCTCTAGAGTCACTCCAGCAAACAAAGCTGTAGAAGCTGCCACAGTTCTTGTAGAGTGGGCCTTGGCTTTCCTCAGCAACGGTTTGTTGGCCTTGTCATGGCAGAAATGGATTGTAGATGCCGGCCATCGGACAACTGTGGCCTTTGTGAGTGCATTTCCAAGCGTTGCTTGGCCAAAAGCCACGAACAGTTGGTCGGATCTTCTGATGTCTTTAGTTTTTTGTAGGTAGAATTTTAAACAGCGTTTAATATCTAGAGAATATAAAGCTCTTTCCGCTGGAGTAGATGGATTCGGAAAGAAAGTTATCAATCTTACCGGCTCATTTAAGCGAAAGTGTGACGGTACTTTGGGGATGAATGTAATATACATATATATATCACTATTATGGATATCTATTTATAACTATGTAAATAAATAAAAAAAGAAACATTTCTGTAAACGCATAAATTGTTTGTAACATGAGACATGACAGCCATAAAATAGCATTTAAAAGACAAAAGGGTACCTGAATCTGACCTCAAAGAAAAAGATGGCGTAGGACAGCCTGTTCAACCGCTGCATCATTCTGATGTGCAGATTGAAGACAGTAATGCTTCGTGAACGTGTGGACATTCTTCCATGTCGCAGCACGAAAGATATTCTTTAGAGTCACTGCAGCAAACAAAGCTGTAGAAGCTGCCACAGTTCTTGTAGAGTGGGCCTTGGCTTTCCTCAGCAACGGCTTGTTGGCCTTGTCATGGCAGAAATGGATTGTAGATGCCGGCCATCAGGCAACTGTGGCCTTCGTGAGTGGATTTCCAAGCGTTGCTTGGCCAAAAGCCACGAACAGTTGGTCGGATCTTCTGATGTCTTTAGTTTTTTGTAGGTAGATTTTTAAACAGCGTTTAATATCTTGAGAATATAAAGCTCTTTCCACTGGAGTAGATGGATTCAGAAAGAAAGTTCTCAATCTTACCGGCTCATTTAAGTGAAAGTGTGACGGTACTTTGGGGATGAATGTAGGATTAGTCCGGAGGGTTACGTAATCCTGAGTGAAATGTAGAAATGGTTCCTTTATAGTGAAGGCTTGAATTTCACTCACCCGTCTCGCGGACGTTAGAGCCAACAGCAAGGAGACTTTCCACGTGAGGAATTGGGGTTTGGTCTTGTGGATCGGCTCAAATGGGTGTTTCATTAGTTGCGTTGGACAGTGATGAGTTCCCACTCCGGCGGTGGAGGCCATACCGGAGGGAAAGCTCAGAAGAGCCCTTTCATGAATTGTTTGACCAATGAAGATGAACAGAGAGAAGGAGGCTTAGCACCTTTTCTGAATCTGGAGTGCGCAGCTAGATGGACCTTGACCAATGAAAAGTTAAGTCGAGGCCTAGCTAGAGAGAGCAAATAAGGGAGGATCTGTTCAGCAGGAGCTTGAACCGAGTGAATATTATTAGCCTCACAAAAACAACAAAAGCGTTTACTTTTTAGACGATAAGTCTTGATAGTGCTCTGGGCTCGAGATTGTGTCAAGATCTCACGACAGTCTTGATGGAATATTAAGATCCTTGAATTCTAAGAAGTCAGGAGCCATGCGTGTAATTGTAGAGACTGAGGGTCCGGGTGAACTACCTGACCTTTGTCCCTCGACATCATGGGCGTTGGAAGACGGCGAACCGGTTCTTCTTGAGATAGTAACAGAAGTTCATGGAACCAGTACTGTCGTGGCCACGGGGGTGCAATCAGGATGAGACGGCAACCCTCCAGCTTCATTTTGAGTATCACTCTCGGGATTAGTGGTATTAGGAGAAAAGCGTAAGCACAAATCCCTGACCATTGCATGGACAGGGCATTCCCCCTTGAGGGCACCTGCTCGCGTAATATCGGCATTTCTTGTTCTCTATCGTTGCAAATAAATCCAGTGCTGGTTTGCCCCATGTTCAGAATACTCTGTTCACTTGGTCCTGCTCTAGTTCCCACTCGTAGCAGTTCGATTGGGACCTGCTGAGCGTGTCCGCCAGGGTATTGTGGAGGCCCCTGACGTGTTCAGCTCTCAGGGTTATGTGGTGGAGTGTGACCAATTCCCACAATTCTTGAGCCTCTCATGACAAAGTTGCTGATCTTGTTCCTCCTTGCTTGTTTACGTAAAACATGCTGGTGGTATTGGTGGTGCGAACCAGCACTGATGAACCTGCAATTCTTGGAAGGAAAGCTTGTAGGGACAGAAAAATGCTTGTAACTCCAGACTGTTGATATACTGTTTCTTGTACACTTGAGACCATTTTCCTTGTATCTGTAAATCTTGGAGAAGACCTCCCCATCCCTCCACGGAGGCATGACAAAATCTGGAATATCCTGAATGAATGTGAGACCTTCTGCCAAGTTTGTCATCTGCGACCACCAATGGAGAATTTTTCTCATGCGTGGTGTGACTCTGAGGGTATCGTCTAAGGATCCACGGCTTGTTGCCGCTGAAGGTGCAGCTCCTCTGGTAGAGATCTCATGCGGAGTCTTTAAGGGGATGAGATTTATTGCCGAAGAGCACATCCCCAGGAGCGAAGCAAATATACAGACAGAAACTGACTTTTCTTGAAATTAGAGTTGCCAGCTTTTGAAGACGTACTTGCCGTTCGTGAGATAAGAATGCCTTGCACTGGACCGTGTCCACTAGCGCTCCAAGAAATGGAAGGACTTGCATCGGGCGCAACTGAGATTTGCTCTTGTTGACAGTCAGCCCCAGACAACTGAAGAGACGTAGTAGTGGCAACCGTGACTGCGTGTTCCAAAGGACCATTGATCAGCCAATCACCTAAATACGGGTATACTTGGATTCCCCGAGATTTTAAAGCTGCTGCCACAGGTGCCAAGCACTTCGTGAAGATCCTCAGAGCCGATTTTAGTCCAAACGGGAGCACTTTGAACCGATAATGGGCGCCAGCCACAGTGAAGCAAAGATATTTGCGATGTTTAGGATGGATTGGAATGTGGAAATAAGCGTCTTCGATACCCAGAAGCTAGCAAGTCTCCCTCGCTTAGGCAACCTAGAATCTCTGAAAGTGTGACCATCCGGAAACGTTGCTTTTTGAGGAATTTCTTTAGCTTGCAAAGGTCTAGAATCGGTCGCCATTCCCCAGACTTTTTTGATCAGGAAAAAACGAGAATAGAAACCTGTTCGTTTCTGATGTGATGGAACTTTCTCTATTGCATTCTTGAGGAGCATTGTTAAGGCTTCTTTGAATAATAAGTGAAGACGAGGGGGGGAGGGCGGAGTGGTAGGCAGCTTCTTGAGAAATTCAGGGGTATGTCCGTTGTTTACAAGGTCTAGAACCCATTGATCTGAAGTATTTCTTGCCACTTGTCCACAAATGCTGAAATTTTTGCACCCACGGGAATGGGAGTGGATGTGATTAGCGCCCTGCTGAGATCACGGTTTCCGGTTGGATTGCCAGTATGATGATTGGCTGTAAGTCTGTCTATACTGGGGTTGGTACTGCCTGTTTTTCTGGTTTTGGTATCCTCCTCTTGAGGAAAAACCACGTCCTCTTGCGCCTCTGAAAGAACCTCGTTTGTATTGCAATAAGCCTAACTATCTAGAGGTATTCGTGTCAGTTTTTATTGCTAGGAGGGCGTCATCAATGTGTTTACCAAACAACAATTCGCCGTCATAGGCCATGTCTAAAATCTTTGTCTGGACTTCAGGCCTGAAAGGAGTGGCTTTAAGTCAACCCTGACGTCTGAGTACTGCTGCACCTGCAAGCCGGTGAAAATTAGTATTAACAATGTCCAGTGCGCAATCTATGGTTTCAGATGCAGCACGTTCTCCCTCCAACAGGATTCTTCTTGTTTCCTGTCTCCGGTCTTCAGGAATAAGTTCAATAAGGCCGGCCATATCTGACCACATTTGGCAGTCATAGCATCAGATTATTGCTAGGGATTTAGCCGCTCTAATGGAGGCTGCTGCCATGGTCGAGAATTTTTTGCCTATAGGGTCAAGACGACGGCCTACCTAGTCAGGTGGTGTAGTAATGGGTGTTGCTGGGTTTTTAGATCTGTTGGGCAGCTTGAGAAATGACCGAATCTGGTCGGGGATAACCTATGAGACAAGATGGACTGTTAGCAGGAGCACAGTATTTCTTTTCTATATGGGGAAGCACTTCTGGAATAGATGCAGGTGTCTTCATTATTTTTACCCCTTAGTTCCAGATATAGTAAATTATAGAAACAGCTCTCGTGACTTTCCTGGATTCTTCCTTAAAGTCTTGTAGGAAGCATTCTGTCTGCTCAACCGTGACAGGCAATTGGAATCTGGCTGCCGCTCGCTGCATTAAATTGTGAAATCCCTTGATATCCTCTGGGGGTGAATCAGATGGTAGAGGAAGCGGTGGAGAAGGCATTAGTATAATGTATGCGTCCCAAGGATCAGTACTATGGGTATCTGGAAGTTCGCCCTCTTCAACTTCCTCTTCAGAGGACGTAGTGTCTTGTCCCTGAGGCGCTGAAGCAGGAACCTCAGGTTGAGGTAAGGGATCAGGAACCTCTTCAGGTAGTGGTGGATTTTCTGGAACAACCTGTTGTGGGGGGAAACCTCTGTCGGTAGTCCGCCAGCATGGTTTGCAGATCCTGTAGGAGGTAGGTGGCTCATCTCACTCTGGCGAGACTCTCAATGATAAGCTCTATGGTGTGGAACCATAATGTCCTCCTGATAATATTGTTCCTTGTAACCTTCCTCTTCATCATCATCTTGACACTTGATGTGGAGCTCAAAAGGATGGTGAGCTATCCCAAACGGTCCCTCATCCTTTTCGTCCTCATAATCATCATCATCATCCTGCACATATGTTTCTAGGAGATGTGAAGGAGTAAGCGGGGAAATCTTGCTA
The DNA here is from genome assembly GCF_964261635.1 of Lissotriton helveticus. Lineage (NCBI taxonomy): Eukaryota > Metazoa > Chordata > Amphibia > Caudata > Salamandridae > Lissotriton > Lissotriton helveticus. Next base: position 1,202,967,690 of record NC_136068.1, on the reverse strand, counting down.
TACTCCAGTCTCTGAAAGGTTTTGAGCTGATAACACCTAGATGAAACAGGCGTTGACTGAGTAGGAGCGACTGTAAAAACTGGTGCCAGAGACTGAACAGGTAAGCTCACCATCGACTGAGTAGTCGTCGACGGGCTACTAGTCGACGGGCTCTTCGTTGACGGAGCTGCAGGGGTCATCGTCGACGGGATGGTCGACGATGACATCGTCGACGGGGCAGTAGCCAACTTAAGCTTAGTTAACGATTAATCCTTCGTCGACGGTGGAGGCTTCGTCGACGGTACCATCATGGATGTCGACTGTGACTTCGTCGATGAAGTCTTCGTGGACGATTCCTCAACGACTGTCTTCTTGGAAAGGATAGTAATTCTCGTATACAGTATAGGAGAAGTTATAGACATCATCGAGACTGTAGCTGTCGACGAAGAAGCAGAAAAAGTAACAGAATTCGTCGACGAAGGAGCCAAATTAACAGATTTTGAAAGGCACAGTTTTTGTAGTCCCCTTCTTAGACTCCTTGAGAGCAGAGGATGGAGGAGACAGCGTTGACCCAGAGGAAATAAATGGAGACCTCTGTGAAAGGTCAGAAATAGAGTGAGAAGATTTATGGTGTTTTCTTCCCTCACTCGAAGAGCTGTCATGGGCTCTAGCTCTCTTGCTAGAAGTTGAGGCTCTGTCATCCTCTTCAGCCGAAGAGGATTTGAGCCACAACAGCACTCTTGCCTCCCTATCCCTAAGAGTCTTAATAGGGAAGGTACGGCAGATTCTGAAATCCTTTGCCTCATGTTTAGGACAGAGGCAGTAGATTCAGTCCTTATGCTGATCACCAACATGGACGCTCTTCTTCTCACGGGTTCCTCAGGGTTGAATAAAGCTTTTTTGTCAGACTTCATGGAGTTGAAGTCTCCCTTCCACACGACGTGCGTTGAAAATTTGAGGAGAACTGGCTCTGGTGACAGTGTTCTAGAGGGTGCTGATAGCGGATTGGTTGGAGCTGACGTTTGGTTCTTTTACCTTAATGAGGTAGATAGGGTACTAAGATTTAGGCCGACCTTTTTCTTTGGGCCTACTACTAATATTTACCTTTGGAAATACTTTTGTAATTTACAGTGGGACTCCCGCCTTGGCGACGGGGAATGATTCAGGCATGTGAATCGATGAAAGATACCCTAATACTGGATAACTAATATTATTCACCAGTGTTAGACCAGGCATCTTTTTGCGTGATTTCCCCTTTCTGCTTCTGACCATCTGTTTTAGTCTCTGTGTTGCATTTAGTTTCTGCTGGTTTTAGGAACTTTTCCAATGCTGACCAGTGCTAAAGTGCAAGTGCTGTCTATAAAATTTGTATTGGTGATTGGTTTATCCACAATTGGCATAAATGATTTACTAGTAGGTCCCTAGTAAAGTGCACCAGATGTGCCCAGGGCGTGTAAATCAAATGCTACTAGTTGGTCAGTAGCACTGATCGTGCCACCCTCAAGAGTAGCCCTGCAAACATGTCTCAGACCTGGTTTGTCATTATCTCCCCCGTAGGGTAACATGGGGATTGCCTTGAAATATATTTTAAGTGTAATTCCCCACTGGGAGCAGATAGAGGTTTGGGGTCTCTAAACTCACAATTTAAAAATACATCTTTTGGAGAAGCTGTTTTTTTAAATTGCGTGTTTGAAAATGCCACTTTTAGAAAGTGTAAACACAATACAACATTAGGTGGTTGTGAGATTCAAACTCATCTTTACTTATGCATGAGGTACATCTTACTCAATAAACAGGACCTCAAATTACTTTAGTAGTATTTGAAAAACTTTCCAAACTTTCACAATTAATGCAATGAAAGAAAAGAAAATCCACATTCAATTCAATAAATGTACAGTGAACAATTTGAGAAAAATCCTGAGCAAAGTGTTGAAAAGATACTAAAACAAATAATATTGTAACTCAGAATTTTAGTAAGCTTACGTATTTATTCGGTCTACACCAATCCTAAACTTGTAAAACAAGAGCAATACATTCACAGAAAACACTCTTGGTGCTCGGACATTAAGAGGGTCCAGATGCATCTATTCCGGGCTTGCAAATAATTGCTTTTGAACAAATACATTTTAAACAGCCACATTGATACTCATTGAAGTGGGGTCCCTCATTGATCCTGGTCTACGTGTTTCGAACCCAAGATATCTTTGCGGGTTTTCTTCAGGATAAAGGTTTGAGGAGTTCTGCAAGGGTAAAGGGAAAGACTTTTAAAGTAAGTGATCAGCACACTCCAGTTTCTTTAGTATAGCACGATCGTAGATTTACCTTAAGGGCACAAAAATTGCCAAGGACTCAAATTGAGGTCCATCTTAACTGTAGCTCATTGAATGAATGATCAATCAAGTGCCTCGGGTTTGAAACGTTTGTACTGTAAGGGGACACATGGATACACATCAATGCAATATCAAATAATTGAAAAGGCTGCTTGTAGACTACTTATAGAAATGAATGTACCTTGGGTTATTGAAGTTTACACTCGTACACCAAATTAGGAGGGCAAGAGAAGCTTACAAGGATTTTTTGTAATTTTCTGAGAAGATGGAAAGGAATAAACTTCAATAAATTAGTTTTTTTGAGTGAGTTGGTAGTGAAACACAATGTTGGTGATGGTTTGCAATACTTCAGTTTCAAATGTATCTGAGTTTCTGTGATTTTTGAGTTTGGCATAAGATTCAGGAGCCCAGTCGGATTCCTTTCTGTAAAAAACGGAATGGACTTATTTTATTTGTTGCTTTTTCAAGCACGTTTTTAAAATCAATGAAGAAATGAAAACTTTGGAAAAATGCTCGCATTCGGGGCTGGCTGTTTAGGCATGCTAATAATGTTTGAGGCACCTTGTTGCCAAGAGACACTGTCTTTCGTGCAGCTATTGCTACTTATTTACATCCGCTTTTGATGTATAATTGAGCTGCTCGTTCTAAGTGTTACATTTTGTTTGACATGTTTCAAGAACGTGCACGAGCTGGACCAAATCTTGCTGATTTTTAACAAAGGCGCATAGAAACATAATGCGCTCATGCTGCTAAGGCCCCAGGCCGGCCAAAGATTAGCAAATTTTTTTTTTTAATTTTTTTTTATTAAAACTAGGCGTTTCTCCCAGTGGCTGAACTTGCCCAAGAATACTGGGAGATGTAGTGTATTGTGACCAAAAACTTTCTTAGCATACAATTCAGGATTCTTTCGACTTGGCAGAAGCTCAAGATGTTGGTTTTAACATGTTCTTTGTACATATAGGCATAGTTTTGAATTTTCAAAACTTTATAAATACAAAGTGTATTATATAGTGTATAAAAACTTTATACACTCTGAAAACCTGAAATGGACCAAAGACCGGGAAGCAGTATACTTTTTCAAAAACTTGCAGATGATGAAGCAATATCTTTTAATACCCCCAGACACAGAGATAACTAATGACCTGGCATAGCCTCCACGGGATGGAATAGATTGGCGAGTAGCGCGCATACCCGTCAACGCCTTGCTACAGGGGAGCCTCGCTTCCCCTCCGCCCCGATCCCACCCAGGTACGCACAACATAATTCTCCTACTTCCGGAGGCACACAGATGAAGATGACCCCATTCACCTTGCCACAATTACCCCAGTTTCCCACCCTAGTTTGTTACGCAAGCCAGTCGTTACGGAGACCAGACACTGAACAAGAAACAGGACTCCTATTATAGCCAAAGGAAGACACACTACGATATGGCACGGACACAATATGGAAACCAATAGCTAATCTCACTAAGAATGTACCCTCTCAAGCCCCTGATGGACTGGTTAAATTACAATGTAAATTTAGCATAACCGTGCCAATTGGCAATACTATGTCAATGTAAGCAATTTTGGAAAACTCAATAAAAATTGTTTAACAAAATAAATAAAATTAAGCAATGTCTTTTGAAGAACTTTAAAGGCGCAAGAGACCAAGTGTGAATTAAAAGGGGAACCTGGGCTTGGCAATCTGTTTGTTTCAGACATTTCAATTCAGACCTCTTGATACCGTATTGAATTTCATAATCAAATACGCCTCTTTGCGCCTTAGCTTGTTGTCAGCACTTAGAACCGTCCAGTGGAATTCTTTCTCTGGTTGATCATTGGTGCTGTTAGAGTGTTTGTTTTGATGCGTGAATTCTATGTCAGGACCGGAGGCTTCCGATTATGCCTTCTTCCTTAGCTTTATTGTTACAGCAGCAACTCAAAAAACATCACAAACTACATTTCCCATGAACACTTGGGAAATCAAAAAGCCTTTACAGGAATCCTTCCTCTCTGTTCGCATTCCGACCAGCCACCATAGTCCATCTACGCTGTTTCCTCTTCCTGAGCTGCTCAGCAGCAATTGAAGTCATTTTTTTCTTTATCTCCTTTGTTTTGGGGGTTTATGGTGTAATCCTAGAGTTTGCTGATAGCACTTATGTTTGCTATCTCCTTACAGATTGCCTGGTAATCGTGGATCGCTTAGAGCGTGCCTAACATGATTTTTGCCCAGAGTCTGGTGCAGTGTGGTCCTCCCGCCGCTATGGGGCATACGTCCCTCTCTGTGGGCAGCGCGAGTTTCAAAACTCGGGTCACAGAGTTTTCTGACGAGCGTTGCCTTCAGGGAGTTACCTGCCTCTTGCCACTCGATGTGACACCCTTAGGAGTCGGTTTTGCCAAATTTCATTCCTAAACGCCCTCCGTGGGTCTGTAATAAGCGCTAATTCTGCCACCCTGCTGGGTCGCAATTTGCACCAGGTGCTGTGGGACACGGTCCCGGGTGGCTTGACCTGTGACTAGAAAGGGCTGGAGTGTCCCCAGGGCTCTGCCAGTCTATAGTGCGCCTTTGGCCACCTACTGTTGCAGGGATTCTGCTCCTACACAGAAATGTGCATAGAGACTTAGGACCTCAGTGAATTAGGGTGTACCAAAACCCACCTTAGTACCCAAACCCCCTACCAGACTAGCAATCAGTGACTCATTGGTTCTTTGTCCTATAGCAAAAAAACACCAATGATTAGTCAACCCAGAACATTCGACTTTGGTTACCTCAGGTAAGGTAGATAACAAGAGCACTCTTTCGTTACAGTCTTACATCAGTCCAAAACAAGGAGTAAACAGAGACACGTGCAAGTTTGAAATGTTTATTTCTAACACCGTGATCTCATGCGCAGTACCTTAGATAATACAAGCAAACATTATCAAAAACATGATTGTCAGCATTGTTACTATTCCATAAAATACAAAGGTAGAAAGCATCTTATAATGCTAACGGGAAACAGGTTTAAAATGTACCTAGATTTCACCCTCCCTAGTTAGGGAGTAAGTATATAACTAAAGAATGTCTCATTGGATTACATGGGCAGCCCCATACCTCTGGTACTCAGCAGTAGTGGATCACATCGAGTTCTGCACAAGCTGTCAGGATACGCATGTTCTCCAGTGTGTGTGATCATGGCTGTACAGTGCATTATTAAACGCGGCAGTATCAGAGGTGGCCACAGCTGCATATGTGTTATGGCTAGAACGTGCAAGGATCATTCCGAATAACAGGCCCAGTGTCCAACATAACCTTGACCGTCTCGGCTCTCCATGTGCAGACTAAACTAGCGAGGCAGTTTAGAAATGTAGCATAACAAGCTATTCTCATGTGAAGCAAAATACTCAGCCTTCTCTAAACAATTTCACAAGTGCGTGTCGTGTGCAAAGCAGAGCAGGAAAGGAAAAATGGCGTTTAAGCTTCTAATAAACCCATGCTAACTTAACACTGTGTGAATGTAAGGCTCGTCCCCACTACACTACATTCGCCTGGGCTACCTTCCAGCTCTATATTTGGTGCCTTTCAAGGCTTATTAGTGCTACTGCATGCGCGTTGCCTGAGGCTTCTGAGTCCCTGCGGAACCTAATTTACCTCAGCATGCAGGGGGAGCACGACCAGTACCAGAAGGAGGACCCTCTAAACTACATCCCCCTGGGATGATTTTTATAGGCAGTGGATAATTCTATCTATAAGACTGTAGATCAAGCCATGGTGCCCCTTGAGCAGCTCCTGTCAGCGCGTTTCGATAAAGCTTACGTGAAGTTGGCGGCCCTTATTCCTACGCTTGCTCTCACCCCTGTACCCCCTCTCCCTCTTCTCCGCCTAGCTAGAAGCCCTGTACCAAAGGTGTTGATACTGATGCGTTTGTGCGCCTCTTTGGCACAGGAGGCCCCTCAACTGGCCCAGTTGCCACCTGCTGAGGGTATTCCACCTACCCCACAGACCGCCTCTCCTGATCCTGGACGATGGGGACTCCCCCGACACTGATGAGGATGCGTGTTCCTCTAGGTCCTGGCTCCCAACACCGGCCCCTGCCCCAGCGGGGTCCTCGGACATGTTGGACCTGGAAGATATTGTCCATTCGAGGTCTTCAGACTGGGTCCCTGGGGACAAGGTGGCCCACTATCGAGCGAGTCGTCTACGTAAGCCCATGGATAAAGATGCTTGCAGCCGCCTTCGGCTTTAATGTCCCCGCCCCACCTTGGAAGGGAAGGTTGCGTTGAACCGGACATCGACCCGTAAATGGTGAAATTTTTTGCGAAGTTTATTAGGGACCCAAGAAGGATATCGACCGTTCTTGGCGCACCTGTCAAGACAAATTGCTAGATGCAGTAGGACCTGTCACCAAGATATTGGACATGGCTGAGAAGGCCAAGGTGTCAGGGGCCCCAATCTCCCTGGAGGTTCTCTCCAATTGGGCGCAGCGTGTGATAGTGTTCTTTGGGAATGCGAACTGCGCACTCTCCTCAGAGAAACGGAGGTTACTCCTTATTAAGATAGACGCCACGTTGGGTGACCTCGCCTCCTCTGAGGCAGGTGCTGTAGCCCAGGGGGACCTGTTTGGGGACCTCTTCGTCCAGGAGTTTGGGAAGTTTGTGGCAACTTTCACATCCCTTGACAGGGCGCAATCCAACATTAGAAAAGTGGTTACCCCTTGGGTTTTTGAGAGGGCCGGATGTGGCAGGGGCTCCGGTCGCAGGCAATTCCAGGATAACGCCTGCTTCAATAACTTCTATCCGACGAGGGGGCAGACGTTCCGTGGTCGTGGAAGCCACAGAGGCCAGCAATAAGGTGCTGGACGAGGTTGAGTGTGCTGCCATCAGCAAGCTTACAGAAGGGGGGGGGGGTCGGCGCTTGGCGCAGTTCTTCCCAGCATGGGTTTCCCTCACAAGCGATGCTTGGGTGCTGCAGACGGTGCAGGGCTTCCAGTTGGAGTTTCATGGCCGTCCCTGTCGGCTATATCGCCCTGCCCCATTACTTTCACGCAGGGCGATGCAAGGTTGGTGCGCGAAGAGGTTTTCGCCCTCCTTCAAAAAGGGGCGATTTGTCGTTCGCTAGAGCATCCAGGTGGGTTTCTCAGCAATCTCTTTTTAGTCGACAAGGTCGAAGGAGGCCAACGTCCGGCCATCAATTTAAAAGAATTCAACGAGTGACTGGTGTACCGCCACTTCAAAATGGAGAGCATCCACCTCCTCCCAGACATTTTACGTCCGCTCGATTGGATGTCAGGCTCGACCCGAAGGATGCTTACCCGACGGTGCCTATTTTCCCCCCTCATCAGCATTTTCTGCAGTTCAGGTGGGAAGAGCAGATTAACGAGTTCACCACACTCCCTTTCGGTCTATCCTCCGCTCCGTGGTGCTTCGGTAAGGTCCTTCACCCGGTACTGGAGTTCCTACGGGCGCAGTGAGTGCAGATGATAGTTCTCTTGGACGACATGTTGGTTCTAGACCAGTGTCATAAACGCCTGTCTACCCAATTGCAGACCGCGGTCAACCTCCTTCAAGGTTTGGTGTTTGTTATAAACGAGAAAAAGTCCCTGCTGGTTCCTGTCCAATGCGCAACCTTTTTGGGTTTTAATATTGACTCCCTGTCTTCCACTCTGAGTCTTCCTGTCAGAAAGATGGCAAAGATCAGAGGCGAGCTACGTCAGACCTTGGCGAAACCGCAGATTTCTTTACGACAGTTGGCGCGCTTGGTCGGCCTTCTCGCCTCATCGATTCAGGCAATATTCCCAGGGCCCTTGCATTGTCGGGCCAAGCAGCGCCTAAAGGCGTTATCACCTCAGACAGGGCTTGACGCTCTCACAGTTGATTCTGCTGACTGACGAAGTGAGGAACAAGATGCAATGGCGGCTCACACACATGGAGGCCTGGAACAGCTGTGCGATTTTTGGCTCAGCCCTAGATATAATTATCGAGTCAGACGCCAGTCGATCTGGGTGGGGGGGCAAGGTGTAGAGAGTTTTCCACAGGTAGAGCTTGATCCACTCACGAACAGTCGCTGCACATCAACTGCTTGGAGTTACTAGCGGGTTCATTCGCAGTTCAATGCTGGACGAAGGACAGAGTGCAGTTGTGTGTCCTCAGGATGGACGTCTCGGCGGTCTGGTACATCAACCACCTGGGGGGGTAACAGGTCCAAGATGCTGACGGACCAAGGATTTTGTGCACTTTTGCCTGGACAGCCAGGTTTCGGTAACAGCGGAGTACCTACCGGGGCGGGAGAATGAGGTGGTTAATTGACACTCCCATCACTTACTGGATGACTGTTTGGAAACTGGATAATCAGGTTTTTTTCCCTACTGTCGGGGAAGTGGGGCCCCTTCTCGGCAGATCTGTTTGTGTCAGGTCTGGATCATCAGTTACCAAGGTTTTTCAGCTGGCGCCTGGATCCTCTGGCGGAAGCGACTGATGCTTTCCTCCAGAACTGGCAGGAAGAGCAGGGCTATGCATTCTCTCCGTTCTCCATGATCACGCGAGTGTCAGCACTGCTGCGACGCCAGCAAATGGAGAAGGTCTTGATCACGACATGGTGGAGGTCTCAAGTTTGGTTTCCGGTTCTACTGGAACTTTCTTGGGATTTTCCAATCCTACTCCCCCCACTCCTCACATTCTTCTCAATCCCGACCTCGTTCCTCATCGACTAGTCCTAGAGAAGCGCCGAGATTGATGGCCAGGAGGATCTCCGGCATCGCTCCCAGGCCTTTCGGGAAAAGCTGACGACTTGCTCTCCAAGGCGTAAGCAGATAGCACAACCAGGAGATATAGATCAGCCTGGCAGCGATTGCGTCGGTGTGTGCGACGGGGTGTTGATCCCGTGGGGGCAGATGTAAACCAAGTCCTTAATTTTTTGGCGAGTTTGGTCTGGCCTATCGGTCAATTAACACTTTCCGTTCAGCGATCTCGGTCGGTCACATGGTGGTACAGGGCTCCCCTGTCGGCAAACATCCCTTGGTGTGTCTGCTCCTTAGGGGGGGGGATTAGTCTTTAGCTTACCCCAGAACCGCAATACTCCGTCCTCCAGGACGTGAAAAGGGTTTTGAACCTTTTTCGGTCTTGGCAACTGAATAGGTTTCTCTCTCGTAAAGACGTGACAGCCAAGTTGGCAATGTTATGTCTAGTTTCCCGTAAGAGCCTTGGACATTTCTGCCAGAGTCTATTCACCGGAAGGGGTATCTTTCACAGTAATTAGAAGAAATAAGTCTAACACGGGGGCGCTAAGTGGTGCTGGACGAAGATGGCCGTGCTTACGTGAGGCTCCGGCCCTTCCAAGCAGTTCATTATCATCTCATACTCTCCTGCTGCATATTACCCTGCCATCCTTTCCACCGATGGAACCGTGAGGTTGAGAGGTATCCGCCGATATGAAACATGACCCAATTACCTGCGACGGTGACCGACTAAACAGCACCGAAACCCGACCGTGAGCTGCAGCCCGTCCTTACAGAACCTGCTGCCCGGCTGCTGACTCTACGCTGGGCCGAGGACTGGAGGCCTGCGGAAACGTGGCGGCCGGACTGCGGAACAAAGCTGGCGGAGGACTGCCTGTTAAACCGCACTGCTTGCGGTGAGTGCCCGGGAATGCTGGTGGAGGCGTGAGGTGAGAAATATCCTGAACTTGAGTGCGACCGCGGTGCTCACTGACCGCGGGCTGAAGCCGACTTACACAGAGCCTGCCACCCGGCTAAGGCCGATACCAGAGGCCTGGGGTTGGGGGCAGCCGCAGCTTGCAGCACTGCCACTGAGGGGTAATGGCCTGAGCTGCCCATGAGCTGAGACCCGCGACTGCAAGCGGGAGATGGAGTGAGGCCCCGGCCGTCACTTATGACAGATAGCGCTGTTTTGTTGTGCGTGCTGGCGCTTATGGCCCCCTCCTCCCCTCTCCCCAACGAAGAGATACGCACCCGGCGAAATGAGGGACTTATGCTACACGCAATGCCTGAACCTGCGGAGCTGTTTGTGTGACGCGGGAATCATCCTGAATCCGGCCAACTACGAACGTTGTGCACCATCCGGATCCTACATCAGAGGTGCTGGGGAGCTGGCGGTGGAGGTAGCGCATACTGGCTACCATCGCGCGGAGACGCTACAACGCCTGCCACCAGAACCTCGCTGAGGGTGACAGAGTCATACCAAGGACATTGCAGGTACACAGAGAGGGGAACAATCAACCCGCTGTCGCCATCTTGATTTGCCTGCCATTTTGAAGGTCCCCCCGGTCTGCATTTCTGGCCGAGCTTACCACAAACGAGTGCCCTGCGGAGGCTGCAACATATGCACTACCACCACATCGCGCAGTGACTGGGTTCTACACGTGCCCACTGCCCCATAAACCCACCAGACCTGCCTTTTTGGCGTGAGTGCCCAATTAGTTTCATTGCAGGGAGACACTATTACCTGCCGCATCTGACCCTCTGAACGCAGCTAGTTCCACCGGCGGCTTGAGGGGGACCGCCCCGGAGACCAGTGGAGCCCCCCGCTTCCCCCTCTAATACTATACAGCGGCGGCACTTATTCCTCATCGATACTTACCTGACGACACCATTTAACCTAATTGCCTGACCACGCCTCTCTCCCCAAGAGTTATCTGCTGCAGGAACACTCCCTCCCCGCAACATAACGCGCATACCGGTGAGCCGTCCCGGCCCTTGCAAATAGGTGCTCCCCAGAGCTGGATCTAGTGCCCAGTACCTCATAACCCACCACCTATCTGTTGCACTTTGGAGGCCTACAACGAGACTACTACACTTCTTGTGGCAAAATGGGGCACAATGAGACCAAGCAATCCAAGCTTCCTTTTGAGTCCCATAAAAACCCCAGATCCCAATCGGCGGACCACTCTGAGCCCGGAGCTGAAGCCCCGCCCGAGGAAGATTGGAAAACGCTCTTGCTAGGGATGATGCTACATCAATAGACTCTAAAATAGACGCACTCAATATGAGGATGGACACAGTGGTCGCCAAATTGGGCCAACATGACAATCGATTGAAAGAGGCGGAGAGTAGGATTTCGGACCTAGAAGACAACGCAACAGCCAGCGGCTGCCAGGTCACGCAGATGGATAAGCTGCTCAAGAGAATAGCTGACAAAAATGAGGACTTGGAAGCTCGGTCCCGCAAAAATAACATGCGCATTTTAGGCCTTGCAGAATCTACCAACACGGGCCGCATGGAGGACTTCATAGAAAAGCTTTTTGCAGATCTCTTCGGCAGGGACTCCTTTTCAGCACACCTCACTGTGGAAAGAGCGCACCGTTCTTTAGCGGCCAGCAGGGGTGTGGAATTTTATGAAATATGTACTTGTCCATGGGACAAGTAGCTTCATAAATCTACATGTCCTGTAACAAAATCCACTTGTCCCGTTGGTGCCATATAGTGTGCCGTCAAATAATGGCTGCAATCTCTTTATAGAAGAGCTCTGATTATAGCCTCTCTGGTTATGTCAGACTATTACTATAAAAGGATTTGAATTTTGGAGTTTTTCCACCAGCTCATCTCTAATCTTTTCCCATACTGAGAAAGGTCGGCAATTTACTCCCGACAATGGCAGAAGTAATGTTTTTTCCATGGCTGGGAAAAATGTGGTTGGAGAAAAAGTGAACTTGTAAACAGTCAGACTTCCGCCGGGGCATATTTATATTTGCTCATGCTAAGATGCAATTCACAAATATTTTCTAGGACTACGGTTTCCTGGCCTACTTAAGGAAATTCATGTGAATTCATGAAAAACGTAAATCTGCATTAATACAAAGACATATATCATGGGTGCACTTTTGTGACTTTAACATTTGAGCCCCTAATTATATCTGAGTTAACCAAGACCTTGTGTTTTTATTAAAATGTTATCTCTTCCTATCTGTGAGCTGGCTTCATTGTGTGTCACAGCATTCTGCTCTTTTACAAAGTAGTTTTGTTCAGTGCAAGGAATTTCTATGGCAATATGGCCTTTATGAGACCAAATACTAGCGTTCTAGTAAGAACGCGCTGGCATACAGCACCACGCCTACCTGATAATCTCAAGGTAGAGAAATGAGCATAGTGTAGGCCAAGTAAGTAACCAGAACATTAAAATACCCACCACGTTGATCCAAAGTTCTCGCCAGAATAGCTCTCGTCTCTTCCATCTAAGCATCTATCTATTCATACTTTCACCCACTGATATCTAGCATTTCACCTTTACATTGGCACCCATTCATTCTTTTATCCATTAGCCTTTCACCAATCTGTTCGTTCGTCAGTCCATCAGCTCATCCATTTCCAAACCTTCCCATCCATCTCCAAACCTATCCATTTCAACCATCCATCCATCCATCTGCTCATCCATGCACCCCCCCTTTCACTCATCTAACCACCCTCCCATTCACTCATCCTTCCACCCACCCTTCGACCCATCCATCAATCCATTTTTCCACTCATCCATCCATTTATCCCTTACACTCATCCATCCTTTGGCTCTCTAATCCTTACACCCTGTAACCCATCCACCATCCCCATCACTCAATCATCCAGGTCACTCATTCATCCATCCATCCAGCCACACTTTCACTCCCTCATCCTTTCACCCACACATCCATTCATCCTCACATTAATTACGAATCTTTGTCTGCTGAGCTGCAGACAGAAGAGGACCATCAAGAGCTTCACCTCTACTGTATCTGCTAAAGTGGGGCGTTCACAAAGCCCCTCTTCAAACCTATCCTGCCATCTCCAAACCTATCGATCCAACTGATCCATCCTGCCTTCCTTTCACTCATCCATCCTTTCACTCCACACATCCTCCTCTTCACTCCTATTCATCCATCCTTTCACTCATCCACCCATCCACCCATCCTCCTTTTCACTCATCTATCCACCTACCCTTTCACTTCCTCCATTTATGCTATCGCTTGTCCATCCACCCTTTCATCCATCCATCTTCCGTTTTACTCATATATCCATCCACCCTTTCACTAATCCCTCCATCCACCTTTACACTCAACTGTCCATCCATCCATCAACCAACCCTTCCACCCAGCCACCCACCCATCCATCCATCCCCGCCCACTCAGCCATCTATCCCCACCCACTCAGCCATCTATCCCCACCCACTCAGCCATCTATTCATCTACTCTCTCACCCATTAATCCACCCTTTCAATAAGCCAAACATTTTTTTACTCAATCCACTTTCAACCTATCCATCCACTCACCCATCCCTTCATTCACCCTTGCACGTATCCTACCATTCTTTCAAACATCCAATCACTCATTCATCCATGTATCTACCCTTTCACTCCACTCATTCATCCACCTATCCATCCAGCCTTTCACTCATTCATCCATGCATCTATCCATTCACCCTTTCACTCATTAATGTATGCATCTATCATCCACTCTTGCACGTATTCATCCATGCATCTATACATCCACCCTTTCACTTATTCATACATGCATCTATCCATCCACTTTCATCCATGCACCTATCCATCCACCCTTTCACTCATTCATTCATGCATCTAAACATCCACCCTTTCACTCCACTCATTCATCCAACTATCCATCCAGCCTTTCACTCATTAATCCATGCATCTATCCATTCACCCTTTCACTCATTAATTTATGCATCGATCGTCCAGTCTTGCACGTATTCATCCATGCAGTTATACATCCACCCATTCACTTATTCATCCATGCATCTATCCATCCACCCTTTCACTATTCATCCATGCATCTATTCATCCACCCATTCACTCAATCTCCCACTTACCCTTTCAAGTCCATTATGGGCCTTTGTCTGCGGACCTGCAGACTGAAGACGCCCATCAAAAAACTCTACAGCTGCTGTAGTTGCTACAGCGGTGTGTTCACAATGCCCCTGGTGCAGGCACAAAGTGAGATGAGAGGCCTAGTGCAAGGCCAGAATTGGGGGTGGCCTTAGGCTTGCATGAAAGCCCATGGGGAAACTAATGAGCTTTAATGTAAGCCCTCGATGAAGTTAGAAAATTAGAAGCCAAGGGGAGCGGGTCAGGGATGTCAGAGTGCAGCGGAGGGTGAAGTGGTGGGGTTAGCAGGTTCAGGCACCAGGTGTAACATAAGGTGTACAGGAAACGCAAAGTGCCAAGGAGGGGGTGCATGAGAAGGGAAATTAAATCGAGTTGAAGATGAGCAGGGATATTGGAGCCCTATGAGGCCCAGGAGTGGAGCAGAGAATACAAGGCAGGGGTCATACAATTCAAGTCAGAGCAAGGGGCCAAGAGGCACAAAAAGCAGCGTCTCTTACATGCCATTGCTGCAAGTGTACTTGAGTTGCAGAAGCTGGATGTGTGTCTAATGCTTGAAGAAAATAAAAGGACCAGGGGAGGGCCTGG